>NC_051311.1:6693013-7004347 GCF_015220235.1 Choloepus didactylus | reverse complement strand
TCCAAGGCTGCTTGCCAAGGAGGACGAGATTCTGTTGGACGCAAAAGGAAGTCAGTTTTAGAAATAATCCAATCGCAGACTTGGCGAGGGGAGCGGGCAGACCCCTTCGGACTTTACTTAAAAGACCCCGGATTTTGCTGAGAGGCATCGGAGTGGTCTTGGGGCCTCGGCCTTCTGCATCTCCTCTGAGAGGGCTACGCCTGAGATCCAGGTACCTGATGCTCTAACTGCAGACGGGTTGGGTCTCAGGGACGCTCAGGAGCAGCTCTCCCTCCCAGCCGGTGGGAGCAGAAAGGCGCCTTCCCTTGGCCAGCCCTGAAGCCAGCCCCCTGCTCCCACGCGTCAGAGCGCGCTTACTCTGTACACCGATTAGAAGGGGTGAGCGTGCCCTAGCCTTAGCTTTCTCTTCTGTAAAATGGGAATAGTAAATACCGTGTGACCCATTTGCCTCTTCGGGAGCAGGTGATGCAAATGAAGGGCAACTCCTAGAGAGCGGAGGCCTAATTGCCCCCCACCCCCAACCCACCCCCAACCCACCCCCACTCCCCGCCTGTCCACTTTCAGGCTAAAAAGAGCTAAAGTGTGTGTTCTTACTGAATAGCTACGGTGGGAGTCTCTGATTCAGTTACTTTTATTAAAGTAAGTTAGTTCTTTTTAAAGATATAGCTACCTCCCATCACGTACTGAACAAATAACTTTTAGAAAAAGGTGTAAAATAGCATTTATTAACAACGCTTAGAAATAAACCATGTCTGGTAATAAATTAGCATGGAGTTTCCTGGCCAGAGTCCTTCCAACAAAGGTGCTGTGGGAATTATAGGCGATTGCATATTTTTAGAAAATCAGGATAAATTATATAAATTATATATTTATAAAGGGATAATCATTTCATTCGCTCAGCAGGATAATAAATAGATAAATAACAAACAGTTGATTGCCATTAGAAAACTTTGATCTTAAATTACATTTCCATTGTAGATATTTACACGGACAATACGCACAGGGACGCACGAAGTCCCTGACCGAGTTTGGGAACTTCTCAGGACACTAACTCGAAGGGTGGTTCGTTCTCTCTGTTGTTGAAGGAGGATTTGCTGTTGAGTTTTCTGGGGTCCTCTGGGGTCCACACTTTGGCTGTTCGGATGATATTTTGTTCTTTGAGTTGTTTTTCATCAGTCCATGAGAGCGAGTGTCCCGCCAGAGGAGGGAGGCCGTAATCCGGGTCGCTCGGAGACGGAGACCCTGGGCAGGAGGGGAGAAGAGAGAACGCTCAGCCACATCTTGGGCGGACCTTCGGGTACTTTCGGATCCCGACCTGGGCACCTCAACTGAACAGGCTTTTTAGGATTGTGTTAGAACGACCCTCTTTCCCCACTCCTCAACCCCCCAGCTCCCCCTGCCCGGGGTCTCAGAAGCCGCAAGTCTGGCGGGGACGCGCGCGCTCCGCGGCGGAGTCCTAGTGGCAGGGAAATCTGAGAAATGCGAGCTGGTGCCTAAGGGCGCCCTAGTCCACCCACCATCTAGTCTGTCCGTCCGTCGTTCTGCTCGCCGGTCTGCTCCCCCAGCCCTCCCGGGCCTTCCCGCACCCGCCCCGTTCTCCCCCGGCTGCGCTGAGGGCGGGCGCACTTACGCGTGGCGCGATGGCAGATGATGACCTTGCGGGCCTGGCTACCCAGGCTGTCCCCGCTCCGGCGCCCGCCACCGCCCGGCCCCCCGCCGCCGCCCGCGCCACCGCCGCTGCGCAGGGGCAGATCGGCCTGCACCAGCTCGCTGAGGAAGTTGATGTAGCCGATGGCCAGGCGCAGCGTGTCCACCTTGGAGAGACGCTTCTCGTAGGGCAGCGTGGGGATGTGCGAGCGCAGCCCCTCGAAGGCGTCGTTGATGGACTGCATGCGCCGTCGCTCGCGCACATTGGCCGCCTGCCGCAGCTGCTGCAGCTCCGCCTCGGAGCGCACCCGGCGCCGCCGCCGCGCCGCCGCGCCCAGGCCCCGCAGGCGCTCCCCGGGGGACAGCGCGGTGGCCGCGGCGCACGGCCAGGCCAGGCCAGAGGGCGAGCCGGGAGATGAAGGGAGGCCACCGGGAGCCGCGGCCGCCCCGTAGCAGGGACCGGCGCCACGCGGGTCTCCAGGGTCCCCCGAAGGTGGCGCGCCGGGCGCGGGAGGCAGCAGCATGCATGTCCCGTCGCGGGCGCAGTATTCGTGAAGCTGGCGGCTGAGGAAGTCCACCTCGGCCTGCTCGGCGGCCAGCAGCTCGTCGCCGTCCTCCAGGGGATCCCGGGAGGACTGATCGGTGAAGAAGTCCTCGTCGTCGAAGTAGGGCGACGGGAAGGCATCCAGCCCCCCGGGGAAATGCTCGAGCAGGACCGCGTCCATGCTCGCGGCCGCCGCGGGCCCGAAGGTGGCCCCGACTGTGGGCTTTGGCACCCCTGGCCCACCAGGCCGCCCCCTGCGGCTCCCGCGCTGGAGGAGCGGGGATGCCTGGGTCCCGCCCGCCCTCCCTGGGGTGCAGCGGCCGCTGCGCTCCTGCCGCCCCGCGCTGCGCCGGGAGGGCTGTGGCGACTTGCTGAAGTTGAGGGCCGGCACGCGAGGACTCTTATAACGACATCCACAGGCGCGTGCCAGGGGCCCGCCGCGCCAGCCAATCACTGGCGGGTGCCGCGGGCTGGAAGGGGGGGGGGGGTTCCTCAGCTTGGCGGGCGGTGTGGCGGGGGGGTTGGTGGAGGCGAATGGGGGTTGTGTGCGTGTGCGCTGTCCTCCCTTTGGGAGCGCCTAGGGTGCGGAGGAGGCGGGGCCGCGTGGCCCAGGGGCTCCTCCTTCCCCCCTCTCTAGCCCCGCCGGCGCCCATTCTGTACCTGCCCGCGCCCCTCCAGGGCCACCTGCGCCCGCCCTGGGGCTGGAGCGCAGACGCCCGGGCGATCCCAGGCCGGGGGCAGGTCACGGCCCTCTGGGGATAACGCGCCGCCCCATCCCCAGCGCGCGCAGGGCTCCGGCTTGGATTCCACACCGGCCAAGGCCGCCCTTTCAAGGCCTCTGGCGAAGGCGGCCGACTACGTGCGGCGGGGTTGGAAGGCGATCGGCCAGGCCTGCCCTGCGCCACCCGCCCCAGGACGATGGGGAAAGGCCAGGCGCCGCCTCGGCGAGCAGCTCAGCCGGGCACGTTTCTTCTGGGAATCAATGGAGACCCTCGGGGTGCCGAGCAGTAAAACCCAACACAAAAGGAGGCGATCGAGCAGTCTGCTCCGGAGCAGGCCAGAGGGAGGGCACTGAAGTTAGAGGGCACAGCGAGGGCCCGTTTCCAAAGCTGCGCCCCTCACCTTTCTGGCCGACAGCTGGGACCATCCCGGAATGATTTTCCCGTCTTCGATCTTTTAAAGAAAACGAAGCACAAAAATGTATCCGCTTTGCCTCAGGACACTTTATCAGGAACTGCGACGCAGCAGGGATTCCTCAGTTTCAGGGCAACAAAAGAATACTTCCAAGTTCGGGACAAGCGGGGTTAGCAGCAAAGAGCCAGCTCTGGCCGCCCGGCAGTCACCAAGCGCCGCAAAGGGCGCGCGTCGCCAAGCAGTGGCCCCTCCGCCTGCTCCTTTTTCACACACTTGTCCCACCCGACTTCCCTCCGAATCCAAAACTCTGCCTCTTAAGAACAGCGATTTAAACACCTTTCTTGGTTTTAAACTTTACACTCTCTTTAACTGAAATTTGAGACCAGCAAGCTGATGCCAGAAGGTAGAGAAGCCCGGGAGCCCAGAGATTGCCTTGCCTTGAACTGTCCAAGAGGCCAGACTATTTTAACCCAAGACTTACTGTTTTTCCAGCAGGTTCTTTATGTGTTAGTTTCTCAGCCCTTACCCTCTTATCGCTGAGGTGATCATCCTTAAATGGAGGAAAATGTGGGCAGGTTTGGGTGACAGAGACTGGGTTGCATTTTCCTGCAGGTAGATTTACCTGTCTCACGTGGGATCTAGTCACTTGGTGGTACGCACCCAACTTTCCTGGCTTTTTAAAGGTCCCTCCCCTTCACTGGCCTGGTGAGACCAAAACCCAGTGGAAACAGGCTTTTGGATCAACTAGTGGACTTGCAAGAGCAACCAATGACCAGACTTCGGAGCCTGATCCAAAATATTGATAACTGTTCAGGACAGAGAAGGCGGGATTGGAGCCTGCAAAGGCTTTTGGCAGGAAGGTCTGGGGCCCTGTCTGATGGCTTCGGGTAGCTCTGTGGAAAGTAGATTCATGTCGTGGGATTGTTGCAGGGACAGGGTGTGGGAGTGGATGAATGAGCCTATAACTATCTTTTAAAATGAGTATGATTTTAACAATCAGTTTCAATGGGAAATCATCTTAGGTATTCTCTATCCGTTTGTGGAAGCATTCCAGAAATTCACCTGGAGTCCCCGGAGAAGCTAGTGGCAAGTCCCGCTGGAGGGACTCGCTGGGCACGGGCATCTCCGGGAAGGGAGAGGGAGGGCATGGGCCCCTTCCACCCTCAGGGTCCTGTCTTCCCCGCGTCCCCTCTCCGAGAATTCCAGGCCCCTGGCCGCCTGCAGACTGGCCCTGGTGGGAAGGCAGGGCCGGGCCTGCAGGCGCTGGGGAAGTGCACACACACGCTCTGTTCTTAAGTAAGACATGATCGTTCTTTTCTCTAATAAAAGAAGAAAGAATTCTCTGCTAATAAAGGGGAATTTTCTCCGGGTCACTGGAGGTCACAGCAGGGTGGACGGTTGCCCTCTGCCACTCAAGCAGCAGCGACAGGTTGGGTGTGGAGATGGAGGCCCTCATCCCAGCCCTTCCCTCCGCCCTCCGCAGACCCCCTGGCCAGTGGTGGGCCCTGAAGAGGGTCTAGACAGGGGTTCCAGGGAGAGAGAGGCTCAGCGGGTCCCAGAGGGGCAAACCACTGCCCCCCCTGCTAAACTCCAGTCTCTTCCTCTCCCCCTCTGTCCTCAGAAGAGACGGCCGCTCACCTTATTAGAAAAGCTGCCTCCTTTTGGAATTACATCCCAGCCTCCAGGGCTGGCCATGGAGAGGGCATTTGGTTATTTCCAGTGCCCAAACCTGACAAGCCTCAAGCATTTTTTCAACTCTTTTAAACAGAGGCTTAGAACCACCAGCTGTCCTGGGCCTGGGGGGCTCCCACACTTCCCGGCCGCTCCTAGGCCGGGTCTCACCTCCTGGGTTCTCAGTTCCAGAACTCCAGACAGGAGCCATTGCCTCCATTTCTTTCATTCGCTCTCTCCCCCCTTCTTTCCCCTCCTCCCTCTTTTCTCTTCTCTTCTCTTCTCTTCTCTTCTCTTCTCTTCTCTTCTCTTTTCTTCTCTTCTCTTTCCTTCCCTTTTCTTCTCTTCTCTTCTCTCCCTCCCCTGCCTCCCTCCTTCCTTCCATCCTTCTCTCTGTCCCCTCTCTCTCCTTCCTCCCTCCCCCTCTTTCTGTCTCCCTCCTTTTCCTTCTCTTTCCCTCCCTCCCCTTTCTTTCCCTCTCTCCCCCCTCCCTCCTGTCCCTCACCCTCCTAGTTCTCTCTCCCCTCAGGAGTCTCAGACCTGAACATGTTTTCATTCACTCCCCATCCAACATCTCCAGAGTCCATCCTTTCCTGGCTTCTAGGAGCAATGACTGGTGGGTTGGATCCGGGTCCCTGGGTCTTTCCCAGACTGAATCTGGGGCAGAGACCACCGATGATGAAAACCTTGGCTTCCTTCGTGCCCTCCTTCAGCGTTGGGCACTTGTCTGAGTCCTCCCTTCTGGAGCGTCACCTCCACCCCTCACCTCCTGGTGTCACAGCCCCTGCTGAGTGCTGGCAAGCAGGCACTTGCGAGTGGGCTCCTGGCCTGTCCCCCAGCCAGAGAATGGCTCCACGTTAACTCCCCATGACCCAAACTGCCTCCTCTGCACCTCATCATCACAGGGTGACACCAGTTAGCCAGTGTGTCCCCTCCTGTGTCAGCTTCCCTTTCTTTCCCCCTGTCCTCCCTTCTCTAAGACCTCCCTCCTCCACTTGCTTGCCCAGACTCTCATGAATCTGTCATTATTTCCATACTCTTTGGAAAGGACTCGAAAGATAGAATCAGAGGTTAATGCTGAAAGGGCTCTGAAGCCCAGAGAGGTTCACTGACTTGCCAGAGGTCACACAGCAGGTTGCTGTCAGCCCCAATCCTCCTCAGCCCAGGCTGGTTCCCCTGCCTGCCCAGCAGCTGCCCAGCTTCCGCCTGCTCTCAGAAGGGGTTTGTGTAGCTGTGCCCTGTGGTCAGCCCAGGCCAAGCTCCACCCCAGCGTGGAGGACCAGTGACCACCCTCCTGGTGGCCACCCCCACCCCACAGTCCTGGCTTTGCTGCATGTACCGTGGCACCTCCTGAGGTCAAGATGCTGTAACAGCTGAAGAAGGAAGTAGTGCAACTTCTCACATAAGATGAAGTATGTGAAATTACACATGGGATCGTGGGCTTTCTCTAACCCCCAGAGTCACACTTCACAGATCCTGCGTGACGTTCCCACTCAGGAGGTCTGCTCTGATCAGATGACCTTTTATTCCAACCTGGAAATGACTGCTCTACATGAGGCAAAAACCCCTCTCTGCTCCCTCTGCTTCGCTCTCACTCGACTCCTACTCTCCTTCCCCTGGCCTGTAAGTTCCTTGACTTGGTTGGAAGACCTCAAGCTTATTCCCCCTTGAGTGGATAGAAGGAACTATACTAATGCTAGAAAGATGGAAGCAAATATTTGGGGGACATTCAGATCTGTCATTAGTCCTCTTATCCCTGCGAGCTGACAGGTCTCCTCCTTCCTCTAACAGGTGGAGAGCTTGGCCTTGGATGCAAGGTCATGGCCCAGGAGGCAAAGGGCTTGACCGACTCCAGATCTCACGGGCTTTGCACCTCCCCTCCCTGCCCCCTTGTCTCTACATTTAATGTAGTTTATTTAATATGCTTTTCATATGGATCTGGTTCCCAGCACAGCACTGTCAGATAACTGAGTAGGTGTTTTTATCATTTGCAAGTGGAAACAGATTCAGAAAGGTTAAGTAACTCATCTGGAGAGTTAAATAGGTTCCATAGAGCACAAGTGGAAATAAGTGGATTGCCAGCACAAGGGCCTGGGGGCGTCAGCACCGTTTGCCAGGGTTCCCTGCTAGATGCTCTCCACTCTGAGGCTGTTTAGCCACACCCCAAAAGCTGAACCATGTCCCATTAGGAAATGAGGGCAGGACACATGGCTGCCATGCAACATGGAGAAAATTCAAAAGCTGAACACCCAGCCTCCTTCCTTTTTGACTTTCCCTTTTGCATCGTTGAACATTAATCTTTACAGGGAAAAACACCTACATGCCGATATAACTATCCACATAAGCATTCTCTGTCGTGCCAAGGTTTGTTTGAGGAATAGCAAAGCTTCTGGGCTGTGTCCTTCGGACTTGTTATTCTGAGAGGTATCAGACCTTTAGCAATGGGGCCCCACCAGTCATCCCTACTGGGCTTTTGCTCCTTGGCCTCCACAGTAAGCAGTGAAAGGGAGAAAAATGAGTTTAATGGGAACAGGAACTTTGTTTCTTATGCTGTTTTTCTCCCCCCCTCTTCTTAGTGTTCTACATGATTTCCAGCTTGTCGTCCACCAATAGGGCCTAAAGTGAATTATGATACCTTCATTTGCTGGAATATCCTGCAGCCAGAATGAGAGTGCTTTCGATGCAGTGAAGTGTGGTGATCTCCAAGAGGCATTGTTAAATGAAAAAAGATGCTCCCACTTGTAGAGAAAAAAGAGGATGGTGAATTTATGTGAGCGCATTTGTTTGTACAGGCATAACATATGTCTAAATATGAAACTGATGACATTGGTTGCATTGAGACAGGAATTGAGTGGCCAGTGGGTAGAATTTTTCATTGCCTGTTCCTTTGTACCCTTTAATTTTTTAACCACATGGACATATACTGTATACAGGAAAAAAACCCAAAAATTTTTAATGAGCTTATTTTTGAAAAAGAAAATTTGGGGAGTTGACATCTCTTCATGCAGTCCCTCGAGGAGTCCTCCAAAGAGCCTGGATATTAGTGTGTGCCTGTTTCCAAAGCCAGCAAGAACCCTGCGGCATGGGGGGCCAACGGAGGTGGGCAGGACATCCAGACACAGGTCCCTGAGTGTGGACCCAGTCCTGAGGGAGCCCAAACTGAAACCTTCTAAGCCCCATATCCAGTGCAGTTGAAATGGGATGGTGTCAGGTGAAATGTGGAGATGCTGTTTCAGTATCTCCAGCTTCATCAAGGTCTGCCCATACACCCCCATTCCAATTTTCAGGATCCCATTCTTTCCCCATCAATGTTCTCACTGTAATAGCTGCCATCCTGAAAGGTTTGGGATTCAATTTGTGCTGTAATTCAGCCAACACAGGATGAAACACTGGGTTTGGCTTTCAGAAATCTTGACTCTGCAGCTACAGGAGATAAGGGATCCTGCAAGGCAGACACAGAAACTTTCAAGACATGTATGTGGTGCTCGAGTTGGGAATTTGGAGGCCTCAGCTCATCTTTTCTTTTTCCATCTTCTCCAGTGCATTTGGGAACAAACAGCCAGTCTTATTATAGTTATTAGTTTGACAAAAATGTTCTGAAGTATCAAATACTCTTTCATGCAGAACTTTGCCTTATACATATTTGATTAGGAGTACCCAAAGGTGTTATCTTACATGTCTCCATTGCCACATCATGCCATCAACTATATTGATTATTGGAAATTGAGTCATTAGTGCTTTTTAATCTAATCAGATTTGAGAACCAGTTCCCCAAATCACAGAACCAACTCAGAAAACCTATCCTTAAGGCTCTGTTTCTCTAGACCCCGCTCTCGGTACCAAAATCAATACCAAATAACATGAAATCAATGGCAAGCAAAACTTAAAGGGATTCAACAACATAAAGGAAATTTAAAACTACTAAATACTCACTAAAACCTGGCATTTTCTGTATTATCCAAAGTCACATAACTTAAAGGTAACTACTGTTAACACCTTGGTATATTTTCTCCCAGGTATTTATAGTTTTGTATCTTGCACTTTTCACTGGACAGTATCTCGTCATAATTTCCCCAGATCTTTATTGACAGGTTTTCATCCTATGGCTTGCCATTGGATAATTTCATTTTTGCTTGAGTACCACTCACTCCTTCTGGGAATTCAAAGTCCATGCCTTCTGTGTCTTTTATAGTGCCTTTGTATTCGGTCTCAGTATCCACTTTGTCTTTACACCTGGCTTGTTAGGGCTGTGATTTTGATTCACTCAGACATTTTTCTAGCTATCACCAATAAATTATTCACTTTCATTCATGCCGGTGGTCCTGGAGATGATGGGGTGTTGCAATGCTGGTGTCCCCCTAAAATCCTGTCTGGACCCCTTTTTCTTAAGCTAGGATAACCTGTGCTTGAAGAAACTTATGCCTGAGCAAGCCTGGTTCAACCAGGGAAGAGGCAGGATTAGTCAAGAAGCATCAGTTATTTGGGAACACTGCCTAAACACATGGGCACAAAGTTTTCATGCTTGTGCTTTCCAAGAATGATGCACCCTGCTTGTCCCCAGCCACCTCGGGTTTGCCACCCTAAGGCCCTCTGAGATTGGAAACCACTCCAGGTTCGAGCCTATTTTCATCACATTTGTGTACCCACTTTCCCCTGCAATTCACTAGTGTCCTGCCCGAGAGGCTGGGTACAGCACAGTTGTCCCGAGTGTGGGCTCGGGATTTGAGGATCGGCTCTGCCATGGGTAAGCAGTATGGAGAAGTTACCCGACCTTCCTGTGCCCGTCTCTGCATACGCGGGCAGCAGTTACAATCCCACGACCACTGTGCTGGCTGACTGTGGGGAGAGAAGACATGAATGGCCCCATGGCCCGTAATGTGCCAGACATGCAGCGGTTGCCCACTAGTCAGCTGGGAGGAGTGGGCACTCAGTGACATTGGTGGAACACGGCATATGTGGCTGGTGGAAGTACGGCCCCCTTGGTTAGGGAGGAGTCACCCCCAGCAGCCCTCCCGGACTTACAGCAGGCCACCTGCCGACAGGTATGGAGCTCAGTTCACCCTGAACGCCAGAAGATGCCACGCACCTTGACTCAGCTGCCCTTGCAAGATGGGGGGCTGCCTGGAGGAGGCCTCCTGAGAGCCCTTTGCTAGCACTCATGGCTACCAGGTGGGGCTGGAAAAGCAGACCCCTCACCCACTTCTGGATGGCAGAGAGAACCTGTGAGCAGAGAACCGAGCCCTCCTCCAGGTGTTCCAGGAGGCCAACTTGCCCAGCCTCTCCTCCTAACGACCCTCTCTGGTCTCTGCCAGACTCTCACAAAGGCCCTGAGTGCAGGTGGGGAAGAGCCCACGTTCCCCTCCAACTCCTAACTCACCAGACTGCAGAGAGGCTGAGACTCCTGCCCCCACCTCGAAGGAAAAGCATGTCCAGGCTTGTTACGCAGTGCAATTGCTCCACACCCAGCTCAGACCTCTGGAATCAGTTGTCTCCATTCTCTGTAACAAGGAACCACAAACTAGATGACTTAAAACAGCAGAAACTTACCGTCTTTTGGCTCTGGAGGCTAGAAGTCTGCGATGGAGGTGTCGCGTGGCCGTGCTGCCTTCGAGACCTGCAGGGGCGGGTCCTTCCTTGTCTCTTCCAGCCCCTGGGGTGGGCGGCAATCTTGGCATTCCTCGGCCTGTAGATGCCTCGCTCCGGTGCCTGCCTCCACCACTGGATGGCCGTCTCCCTCCTGAATGTCTGGGCCCAAATTTTCTGTCCTTGTAAGGAGACCAGTCACGTTGGATGAGGGCCTCACCCAGTTTAGCTTCATCTTGACTCACCACATCTTCAAAGATCCTATTTCCATCTTAAACAGGGTCACAGGACCAGGGGTTAGGACTTGAGCATGTCTTTTTTGGGGCCACAGTTTAACCCATCACATCGGCAGGATTTATTTACAGCCTTCTATCTCTTAGGTAAATGAGGAGGCTATTGCCAGTCATGGGAATTTGGTTTTCCTAATGAGGGCCTGTCATTGGACCTGCCATTGGAACTCCCAGGCCTCTGACTTCTGGATCCCTATTTCTTAAATTAAGGCTCCACAAGTTCATTATCATAACTTTTCAATTTTTTTTTTTTTTTTTTTTTTTGCCATCATTTATATGCTGACCTTAAAAACCAACAACAAAGTAGGAGTGTCTTCTGGGCCATCTGGTCAGATGCCTTGAAACCTGGTCCCACAATTATGTTTGGGGCCCGGACCTGTGTTTGCATTTGTGTTATTCGTGTTTAATTCATGGTAGCAACCAAAAGCTCTATTAATTTTTGTAGGCTAAGAAAAATACACAAGTGTTGTGCTTGTGCCAAGAGAAAACCAAATAATCTCACAACATTGTTATTCTCCACCTGGAGCCTCGATCGTCTGTATTAAGACATCAACTTAAAAGTTAGTTGTCAATATGTGTGGTCTCCTATGTAAATATTCCTATATGCCTACATTTCCTATATTCCTGTAAACTTTTTTGACTATACACCTTGCGTTATTCAGATACAGGTTCTGGCTTGTGTAACAAACATTGAAAGATAAGAATGATAAAAAATGTAAACTGTATGTCTGTCTTGTGAAAAATGGTCCGAGCATAAGCCATCTAAAGTTGACCTGGTGGCTAAAGAGGCCGGGGGCCCAGCTTCCTTCTAACTTGTTGCTCTGTCATCCTGAGATGTGGCTCCCACCCTGACTCCAAGGTGGCTGCCCCAGCTCCCACCATCGTGTCTGGGCCCCAGCCAGCATGAAGAAGGGAAGACGAAGGACACTCTCCTGTCCTTTTAAGGATATGCCCTGGAAGTTGTCCACAACCCTCTGCTCCCATGTAATTGGCCCAAGGGAAGCTGACAAATGTGGTCTTGAGCTGGGCAGCCATGCTCATAGTTGACACTTGGAAAACACTATCAAAGAAGGAGAGAAAAATATTGTGTACGTGTGTGAGATTTGCTGTGCTTCACACACCTTACCCCAAAATTTTTCGCAAATGCTCTCTAAATGTGAATTTATGTGTTTATGTGTATTTAAAATGGTATAAAATAAGACTGTACTAAGATAGTGGGTACATTTTAAACATGCACAAAAAATGATATTTTAAAAAGACAAGTAAAAATATGAAAAGTAAAAAAGCTTACAATTTTTCCTGTGCCCCATAGGCAATCTTGTTTAATTTGGGGCCTACTTAGTCTATATAATGCCCAACAGTCAACTGCATTTTTTTTAAACTGAATTGTCTTGTTGGTTTTCATCATTACATTGAAAGTTATAAGCAGTACAGAAATACTGAGAAAATGCACAGACACCCTGTTTTAGGTCTTAATTTCATTTATTTACCCCTTCAAGAAGCCTGCACGGAGCCTCCACTAAGCTGATGTCCCTGGGTGAAAAGCAGAGGATGGAGATGAATAAACTGCCACCTCGGCCCCTCCACACCCTCTCGGGGAACAGTTCATGATGACATGGTGCAGTGAGGCTGTAGGTGAGGTCTGGGGGGGCTCAGTGGGGTGTAAGAGCAAGGGACAGGAGGGCTTCTTGAAGGGAGCAAGGCTGAGCACTGGGCCGAGTGAGTCCGGAGCCCGGCAGGGAAGCAGGCACACACTCCTGGAGTTCAGACACATTTCCAAAAGCCTAGAGGCGTGAACTAGCCTGTCTTGGTCCCTTCTTTGGGGCCACAAGTGCCCTCAAATCCCTGGCTTGTCAGAGGCCCAGGCTCTGTGCATTTGCAAATGCCTCTGCACCTCTGCTCAGCTCTGACTCCAGCCCCCACCAAATCTGTTCCAGTTTGTTAAAGCTGCTGTTATACAAAATACCAGAAATGGATTGGCTTATAAAGGGGGTTTATTAGGTTACAAATTTACAGTGCTAAGGCCATAAAAGTGTCCAAACTAAGGCATCAACATGAGGATACCTTCACTGAAGAAAGGCCAGTGACATCCAGGCCTCCTCTGTTACATGGGAAGCACATGGCAACATCTGCTGGTCCTTCTCTCCTGGGCTCCAGTTTCAAAATGGCTTTCTCCAAATGTCTCTGGGCTTCTGTCTTAGCTTCTCTAGTTCCTTTGGCTTGTTTCTCCGAGGGCGTTTCTGTCTCTAAGCATCTGGGGATCCTCTCTTAGCTTCTCCAGGCCAAACTCTGGATTTCATCTCTTAGCTTCTCTCCTGGTTCTGGTTTCAACAGCTGTCTCCAAAACATCTCTGAGCATCTTCTCTCTAAGCATGTCTGAGCTCTCTTCAAAATGTCTCTGCCTTTTATCCTCTCACATAAGACTCCAGTCAACTAATTAAGACCCACCTTGAATGGGTGGGGTCACATCTCCATGGAAATAATCTAACGAAAGATCCCACCCACAATTGGGTGGGTCACATCTCCATGGAAACAACCTAATCAAAAGATCCCACCCACAATAGGTCTGCCCCACAAGATTGGGTCAAAAGAACACGGTTTTTGTGGGGTACATAATAATAATTAAAAGCAGCACAGCATCCCAGGCCTGCAGTGGCCTCGTGGTGACCACACAGATGCCCACCAAGGCCCATGTCCTCAGAGGAGGCCGGTGCACCCACAGCAGCCCTCCCTTTGCCCTCTCCTACAGCAGATTACTTCAGGGACATCGATATCAGCCAGAAGGAAAAGATCTGTCCAGGAAAGTCCCAGTAACACACAACTACGGAATCCATTACCCACCCCCCATCCCCGGCATGTTATCAGCCCCTTTGAAAGGCAGTCTCACATATCACAGCAATGAGGATTTAAAACGTAGCATTTGCAACCTTACTGCAGCCACTTGAAAGCATTTGGTGTGTAGTCGGAGATTTCCTCACGCCCTCCCAATCTCAGCCCGAAGTTCCCCTTCGCCAGCCTTGGGAACCTGTTTTCCTGAACTCACACCTGGCAGAATGCCTTTCTGGATTCGCTCCTGCACCTGCACCTGTGTCCTTCTGCAGACGCTTGGGACCTACCACCCCTGAGTCAAAACCATTGTAAAAACCCAAGAAGGAGCTGGGAACGTGTGTGGAGGCTTCTCAAGCATTAAGGGATATACCAGGTGGAACCAGACCTGCGGATGCATCCATTTTATGATATTCCCCAACCCTGATTTGAAATGATGGGAGGTATTTATTTTTCATTGCCTTAGAGAACTCAGTACTTAGGGGCACCTGTCCTTCTCAGCTGGACAAGTTTGAGCAGCAAAGAAGGGACGGTGTAGATGGGGCACATTATACTTTCTGGGTGGTTTAAAAAATAAGAAAGAACCCAGAAAACTTCCTCCTAGATAGGTAGCTAGTAGGGCAGACCTCAGACACTTGGGCTAATCTTCCAGGCAAATGGCAGGCTTGTGCTTCTCTACTCTCTTCAACGTGCGATGAGGCCCTAGGACTTGCTTGGATTAGCGAAAGGTGAGTGGAAATGACATATGTCCCTTATGAGAGGAATCTCTATGAGCCCCAAGAACTTGGCTCTTCTGCTTCCTCCTGAAATAACTGTGGAGGTGTATGTTGGGACAGAACATCTGTCTTCTTGGGACCTTGAGCTACTATAATGAGCAGGGTCCCCTGCCAAACTTCATAGGACAGATTCCCTGAACTAGAAATAAACTTTTGTTGTGTTAAGCCTCTGAGATTTGGGGGTTGCCATTGCGACATAACCCTGTCCATCTGCTAGAACCATGCTGCTACACTTAGGACAGTTCACCTTGTGTCACTGGAGTAATATTCAACTAGTAAACTTGTGTAGTCGCTAAAAATATTTTGGTTTCAAGTAATGGAAACCAACTTGAACTAACTTAAATATTAAAAGGAGCTATAGCACGGACACAGGGTGTCTCCCAGAACCCAAAAGCAGGAATGCAGCTGGACCTCAGGAGGGCAGTGGTATCAAGTGTACCTGATACTGAAAATTCTCCCCGATGTCCATTCTCTCCACCCTTTACCAACAGAACCCCAGAATGAACATATATTTCCTAGCCGCTCTTGCAGCTCAGTGGCTCTGAAACTAACTTCTAACCAATGAAACATTAGCAGGAGTGATGTTCACCTTTGGGGCTCAGTCTTTGAAGGGGAAAGGCATGTCCCACATTGGCCCTTTCACTCTTCCCACTGGTTGAAATGCTGATGCAATGGCAGGAATTGAAGCAGTCATTTTGAACCATGAGTTGAAAACTGTCTAGGTGAGAAACTAGACAGAAGGAGCCTGAGTCCCCCAGCTCACTGAGACCCCATACCAGCCTGGAATACCTATCTAGTTTTGTTTTCTATCTCACTGAAACCACTGTATTTTTCAACTCTTTTATGAGCAGCCTAACTTGTATCTTAATTAATATACCATGATATGGAAAGACGCCTGGAAACTCTCTCCATCCTTCCTGCACTTCTTTATATTCCCCTTGCAAATTTGCTTCATTCTTTTCTTTTCTGATGCATCAACTTTCTCTGTTCTTCAGTCTTTGTAATAAAAATATGTGGCTGCCTCAGAGAAGTACCATGTTCACTTATGAGCATCTATCCTACGTCCAGACTGTGATAAGCAAAAGTGACAGGACATTAAATAAAACAGAAGCAATCCTCTTTTCATGTAGCTTAAGGACTGGTGGGAGTGGAGGGTAGAGATAGCAATAAAAGTGAAACAGAGACTGATCATTGTGGCATTTGGAGGAATAAAAGAAATTTATTAAGGATGAAGTAAAGAGAGATGATGAAGATGGAAATGTAGGCAGGGGCTAGATCAGGAGAGGCCTTGTTAGTTGTGTTAAGCCTGGTTATGTAAACAGACCATTTACAGTGTGGAGAAAAAGATCTATTAGGGTGTGGGAAGCAAATCTGAGAATTAATATCTGTACTCATATCACATCATTTTAAAATTAGTATGTTTCATGTATTTTTTGTAATGTATCTAACTGAGTAGTACAGTAGCACATGTTCATAATTGACAGATCCAATTGATCAGGATGGGTTTTAAGCAGGAAGGTAGCATGGGCAGGTTCACTGGTTCAAAAGGACTTAGCCTTAGGATGGGAGCAAAATGATGGTTACAGGCAGGAGACTGATCAGGAGGCTGGGGCCAGAGAACAGCGGAGGAGCCCTGAAGACCTAAACTGGGCGATATAGCTGATGGGGAAGAGGTGGGCAGAGTGGAGAGGTCTTTTGGAGAATCTCTAGGACTTGGTGATTGATTGAATGTAGGGCTTAGAGAAGAGAGTAAAGATGATACCAAACTTTCTGCTCTGGGTCTCGGGCTGACAGGTGGGCCTGTTTACTGTGATTTTAGGCAAGATGAGGTCTGGAAATTGTCTTTATATTTGGGGACATGGAATTTACTGGTGAAAATGACTAAAGAATTTCCGTGGGAGACTGTGGAGCAGAATATTGTGTTTTGATGACTGAATAAAGAGGAGAAAAGAGACATACCTATTTGGGACAACTAATTCAAATTATGCATGTGATACAAGAGGGAGCAGGAGGGATTTTTCTTTGTTTCTAGGATGGGAAAGGCTTCTTTTCACTTTCTAGGGATTCTGTTCCCTCAACTTTCCTCTCTCTTCAGACAATCCTTTCAGACACAATTCAATCTTCTTTATCCTTTTCACGGTCTCTTGTCTAATTTCTGTTACTTTAGGAAAATCACTCAGTTTTTCTCACCCAAAGCTAATCCTAATAATAGATGATGCATCTTAAAGTAATGCACCTGCAGCAAGAAAAAGGGAGTTCTGGATAATATCAGACACCTTAAGGAAATGACCCAGGCAAGCTACCAAAGTTCCTTCCAGACACAACCCCCCCCCCCTCAACTTTCTGTCTGCCTTCTCATCTTCAAGTTGGTCCTGAAAATAATTTTTTCCCTTATTTTCTCATCTAAAACATGGAGATATATATCTCAATTTTTCTTTTCCAGTATTTTGGCCACGTGAAGGATTTGAGGGTTGACCCAGGGAGAGAACTCCACTGGCAATCTCCTCCCTACCGGAAAAAGCGTTTAGAGGATTGTGCTTTGGAAGCCAACTGGAGGGGTTGAGTCCTTGGCGGGGCAGGTCTTTGGGGGCATAGAGAGGCCCACAGGAGTGGCCTGCTGAGGACACGAGGTCTCTGGGGCCCAGGAGCTGCTTCTCGGCAGCGAGTGGGCGCTGGGGAGAGGCGCCAGCGTGGGGAGGGCGGCGGCTGCACCAACAACAGCTATTGGCAAACGTGCGCCCGGGCGCTGGCCCGTCTTTGCACAGGAGGAGAGGATGGATTATGTGGGAAGTTCAAGTTAAATCCTAGCAGGCCCCTGGGGGCCCAAGCAGCACAACAAGGCGGCAAAATGCTCCTTCCCCGGCCCAGCGCTCGCCTCTATGGCGAGGGTCTAGCCTCTTGTGACCTCCCTCCGCCCTCAGCCTTGAACTGGGCCGGGCGGGGGCTTGGCTGAGGCGCGAAGCCTCCCCCAGACTTCCATTTCCCTCTAGTGAAGCCCATAAATAATGTCCCGTGCGCCCGGGCCCCCCGCGGCTCTCCTTGCCACCCCCTAGCCCCCCGGGCTGGCTGCTGTCGCCGCAGAGGAGAAAGAGGACACCGCGCGAGGGCCCCCCCTCCTCCCCACCTCCCCCCTCCTGGGGCGTCTGTATAGGAGACACCTGCAGCACGGGCGGCCGCCGGGGCTCCCCGACACAAGCGCTGGTACCTGAGCCCTTGACTGGTAATGCACCATAAACGGCTCCTTTCAGGCCCTTTCAGAGCGGGAGCGCGGAGGTCACCGTGTCTACAAACCCCTCTGTGTCCGCCGCGTCTCCCGGGCCCCGGGCGCCGGCCTCCAGCCTCAGAGCGCGCCGGCCCGTGGGAATCCCAACACTTGTGCTCGGCGGAGGCCGGCGGGCGGGGGCGGCGGGGGAGCCGGACCACCCGGCCCTCCCGCCCCCTCCCGCGGCCTCCCCCCTCCCGGGGACCCGCGCACGCTCACAGAGCGCGGCGAGTGTAACGAATGGGGAGCCGCCGTCCGTGGACGCTCGCGGAAATCAAATGATAAGGCGGGATGGGACCCCAGCCCCTTAAGGTAGACGCCAGCCCCGTGCCTCGGCCTCCTTCTCTGCTCTGGGCGGCGAGCGTTTATCCTGCCTGGCTGGGCCCAAGCGCAGCGACAGCCCCGGCCCGGGGACACGGCACCGGCTCCGGCGGCTCTGGGCCCTGCGCGCCAGCTCTCCATTGTCTGTGCGGGATTTGTGGGGTCGTACCTGTGGGCGGGTGGCCCGGCGAGTCGGCCGGGGCCAGCGGAGGGCGGCCGGAGCTAGAGGGGCTCCCGGGCCGCGGTCAGAAGGGAGCGAGCGTCACCAGCGGCGGGCGGCGTCCATCCTGTCCCCAGGCCCAGCTTTGCACTCTGGGCTAGCGCCCGCGGCGCTGGAACGCAGAGGCGGGCACAGGGACAAAGTGTCTGCTTTGGAATTTCCAACGCTCCCGGGAGAAAAAGGAGAAGGGAGAGTGACACGCCACGGAGGGAACGCCCACACACAAGACAGCGGCCACCGTCTTGGCCAACCTGTCCCCCGTCTCCCCGCGGCCGGTTCTGGGGACGCAGACGGGGGCAGGGGCGTAGCGCCTGGGAGCTGGCCGCGCCCGGGGACCCGGGAGGCGCTGGCCGAGGCCACCTCAGGCGGGCGGGCGAGGACCCAGGCGGCGCGGGAGGGAGGGAACGTGGGAGGAAGGAAGCGCGGCCGCCGGTCGGTCCCCTGGCGCCGGGCGCTCCCTCCTGGGGCCGCTGGGCACGCAGTTACCTGGGGAGCTGGCCTTTGTCGGCGCCGCGGGCTCTCGGTGGCCCCAGAACGAATCAAACGCCTCCTTTGGCCCAGGGAAGCCTCGCGTCGGACGGGGCGGGGGCGGCGGGGACGGCCTGGGGGCCCGGGAATAATCGGCCCTATTCTTGCGCGCCCACAAAACCCGCGGCGCGGCGAGCCGGGCACAGCGGCCGCCTGAATGGCTGTTTCAAAAGGCGACACCTGCAAGCGCGGCCGGTCGCGAATTGAATGGGGTCCAGCGCGGCGTACCTGCACGGCGAGGCCGAGGGTGGCTCCGGGCGGGGAGCGCGCGGCCTGATGCGCCCGCGCTCCCGGCGACACGCTGCGGCGGCCGCTCCATGGGAATGTCGCCACTTGTGCGGCTCGCGGTCGGGAGGGGGTGCACGGCCCTTTCAGAGACAGACACAATTAGGCAAAATGCTCAATGAACATTATAAATGATGTGCGATCGCTCTGCAGATTGCCTGGCAAATCAAATTATATGGTCGCTCGCGGCCGATTTCCATGTGCTTTTAAAACGTAAACAGGTATTCGCCGATTTCTTTCTTTCTCTCTTTTCTTTCTTTTTTTTTTTTTTTTTTTCCTTAAAGAAAAGCCAACTCAGGGATTCCGGAAAATACGACCAAAGCCTCGGTGTTGAATATTCACACGTCTCCTTTGTTAGCGACCGACTTCACAATGGGCTTGGGGAGGGGGTGTGTTTGGACCAGACACATTTTTTACTGTCTTACATACTGCAGGGGAAGGCACCAGAAGTTCGCATTTATTACAACTCACAATTACAGTGGGACCCCCTTTTCCCTTTAAGATTAAAATTCTTCTCATAATGAAGGACTTGAAAGCTACTGTCATTCTAATCAGATGCAAGAAACATTCTAATCAGATGGAAGCGCGCCCGGGAGCGCAGGGGAGGGGATGGCGAGAGCCGCGCTCGTGTCGTCGCTGGCTGGCCCGGGAGGGAGCTGGGGACACCCGGCTCCGCACAGCCGGGCGCTGGGCCTCGGGCTCGGCGTCGCGGCCGCCTCGTCGCCCACCGGCCTCCCCGCTGCCCGCCGCGCGGGCCGAGCGACAGGGAGCAGCGCCGGACGCCGTGCCCTGTGCGCCTGGACCCGCTCCGGCAGCGGCAGCGGCAGCGGCGAGGGCACCCCGGGCATCCTCGCTCGCCCGCTCCGCCCTGCGCCTCGGCTGGAGACCGTGGGAGGAGAAGGGACAGCTGCAGGCGGCCAGATTGCGCCGACCCCCGCCGGGGCTCGAGGCTGCCGCCGAGGCTCGAGGCTGCCGCTGAGGAAGGACAGAGTCGATTTTGACTTCGAGAAATGGAGGCGAGGAAGCAGCAAGCAACCCAGCCTCAGGTCCCTGCCGACCTCCACCCCATTTGCGATTTCCTGTTCTTATGGTTATTAGAAAATTGGTCGGAGGGGAGGGGTGCAGAGCTGGGGACCTTGGAGACAGCTGGCAAATATATGAAGCTTGCTGAGGAAAGGCCAGCAGAAAAGAAGACCGGAAATCTGGGTTTTTGGCTGGCCTTTGTCACTAACTCACTGTGTTATCCTGGGCGAGTTGCTTAACCTCCCGGTACAGTTTCCTAATCCATGAAAGGGTAATAGTAGCACCAATGTCCCACCTGTCGTCTTCCCAGGACTGTTACTTTAGTTGAGATTGGTGCTCTTTTTGGTAGATTGTTATTGTTTGTTCATTACCCTTAAAGTCAAGAGCTAGACAGAGACCCCAGGGACAAAAACTCTTGGAAAGACAGACCTCAGAATATCAGAATCCCTCCCCCATCCCTCCCCTTCTCCTTGCCTGTTGGGACTGGAGGAAAGGAATACTCTCTAACTTGCTGGCTCCAGGGCTCCTCCAGAGGCTTCCCAGGCAAGGAGGGGCTGGCCCCTGAGGAGTGAAAGGAGCACAACTCAACCAACATATTTGGGAGCCTGTGTGTGTGCATGCGTGTGTGTGTGTGTGTGTGTGTGTGTGTGTGTGTGTGTGTGTGTGTAAGGGGCCGGTCTCCAACAAATGGAACCTTTTCATCTCTCCTTGTCAACAGCTCTTCCCGCTGGCACCACTGACCACTCCACAGAGAACAGTTTATGAAGCAATAGATTATTAGGAAGGCACGTTTCACTGAGAAAGAACATTTCTTTATTGCACTGCTAGAAGCCAGCGTTCCCCTGCAAGGAAAGTTCTGGGATCTCCTGGAGCCAGGGGCGCTGGCCTTGGTGCTGAAGGTGGAGCCGTGCCTCTGGGGGCGACGTTCCCCCGTCATTGACCATTAGCAGGAGCAGCCAAGAGAAATGGGTTCACACACTCATCATGCCTCCTGCTCGGGGTGTGTTCTGTGTCTCGTGTGTCTGTGTGTAAAATATAGCATGTGAAAGCCATTAGCTCAACCCTGGAACATAAACAGGTGCCCAATAAATTTTATTTAATTGGAGGGCTATTTGATTTTTAGAATTCCATTGATTGGGTAACTTTCAATCTCCTCCATCAACTACTGATTAAATTTAATGTGGGAAAATTTTATTAAATCACAGTACTGGAATGCCTTAAAGGTGACTAAATTCTTTCTAGCTTTCTTTCCGCCATTTGATTTAAACATTCTTGTGGAAAAGTCTGGGCAGCCAGCAGAATTTATCCAAGCCAGGAGCTATCCACCCATACCCTCCTCCATGATGGTATTTAGGCTTTGCACTGCCTCCGTGCCCAGAATGGGGTGATTCCAGCTAAGTGAAATTGGAAATGTGCATCTGGCTTTAATTAATGAATATATTCTGAGGTCTCTGAGGACACACGGTACTGGGCAAACCCAGTGATTAAGGCTTCTTGTGTGTCATTTGCAGGGAACATTTCCCTTGGGCTAAAATGTGGTCAAAAGCCTAGGACCCATCAGTTGATCTGTTCACGTTTCTGCCACATCATCTCTATTAATTAAAATTTGACTTATACCTTGCTTCATTCAAAATAGATATCAAGCAGCATGTGCAAATATGTACGTCTTAACAAGATAAGAAGATAGGTAAGTGAGAATATTTGGGTTAAAGGTAAGAAAAATAAGATGTCAACAGGATTCATTTCTGTACACTAGTTAGAGATGGTCTAAAAATTTTGGCTCCGAACTTTCCAGTGGCCAATGTAAAGAGGAAATACAATAAATGTCATGATTTGCAGAGTCTAAGATAAGAATAAACTGATTTCTCACAGAAAAACTACCTATGGTTCTGACATTGAGAGAAGTTTCTTTGCTGTGTCCCCATAAAATGATGTCTTCAACATTAACCAGAACAACGTCTCTTATGCAAAGGGATTTGAGGTGCATGGGCTTGCTCTTGTTTATGTACAGGCCTACAAATCCCCCTTTTCTGAGTAAGAATAAAACTGCCATGAAAAAGTCCTGGCCAACGGTATGCTTAATGGGACGTTGGAATCTGAGTGTTGAGGGCAATCTGTCCTGGGAGTCTTTACCCTGTATTTGTTGCAGCTTCTGAATGATCTACAAAAATACTCTGGGGACCCAGCCTGGTATCTAAGGTAGGGTCAGTGACAGGGGCTGTCCTTGGGACAGAGGAGATGTTACTTTTGGTGCTGGAACCACCAGAACCTTCCTTGGGCCAGTACCCGATCTTTAGTGCCCATGGAAGCCACCTGTTTAAACCCCTCAATCCTAGAGGTAAACTGCAGCCCCCAGCCTCTCCTGCAGCTGGGTGGGACTGGGTCATTGAGTCCTGGCTAATGAAAGGTGGGCATCACTTTTGGAAGTGGTCCCTAAAGTCACTCTTTAAATCCTCTGTGTTAGGTTTTTCTTCTTTTACCATCCTCCAGCTGGATACAGACAGTCCAGTGGAGGACTCTGAGGCCCTTGAAGATAGGAGAGACATTAGGCAGAGGAGGCCCCAGTGGTGCCAGGATCAAGGAAGATAAACTGGGAAATATTCAGGAACCCAGGAAATACCATAGAAGTCATGGAACCTGGGGCCCCAAGCTACTGCTTAGGGAAGATCACCCCCTACAACCTGCAGCACACATGGAATTATGAAAGGAGCAATAACTAAATCTTTCTGTTGTTAAACTACTGAGATTTGGGGACTATTTGTTACAGCATCTAACTTTACTTATGATAATACACCAGGTGATTCTAAAATAGTCCACTAACCATATTTGGAAAAACACTGCCTTAGACAAAACTGTGGGGCAGCAAATGATTCAGACTCTGGTGACAATTCTTTAACTTCTAAGAATGACTCAAATGGTGAAAATTCCAGGAATGGTGGGAGTCCAGGTAAACGCAAGATTTGGAGTGAGTGGGAATTGAACCTCTCTGATTACAGCCCATCAGTGTTGCCGCCTCATAAAATATCCTTGGAAGCCACAATTTTTGTCACCCAGGTTTCTGGGTGAATAGGCGCCTCCCCTTCCTCGCTCCTCCTTATCCTGCCCCCACTGGGGGAGAACGATGAGTCCCAGGAGAGAAGGAAGAAGCTCATGCGGGTCAGTGGAGATGGAGAGACTGAGTCAGGCACTATGCCCAGCACTTTCCACGTACTGTCTCATTTACACCCCCGCGTATTCCCATTTTACAACGAAGACTCTAAAATGCTGCTGGAGTTGTTGCTCGGTGCATGCAGAGCCTCGCTGAGGGACTCTGCTCTGTGAAGGAAGACACAGAGAGAAAGGGGCATGCTCAATTTTAGGGGCATGCTCAATTTTGGGGGTACCCTTGGGCTGGAAGAGCAGGCTGGGGAGACCTTTGCCCTGGGTAATGGACCAGTGCTGTGAGGAGCTATTCCAAGTGGGCCTAAGAGAAGCCCGCTCGGAGTTGACACCCCCCTTGACTTCTGACCCTCGTAAAAGGGACAGGGTCTGCATAAAGCACAATTCTTGGCCCTGGAAGTTCCTTTTATGGGGATCAAGTCTAAGGAAATAATCTGAAATACAGAAAAGCTTGTCCACAAAAACTCTGCTCTGACACTAGGCATAAATTATTTTAAAATGCTGTCTAAGTTGATATGGCATTTAATGATGCATCTTTGAATGAAATATGTGGTCATCAAAATAATCATGACAAAGGGTTTATAAGAACCTTGAAAATGTGTACAAGATAAGGTTAAGTGCAAAATAGTAAAAAGTAGATTTGAATAAATATGGCCATATAAAACAAAAAATTAGAACGCCAAAGACTAACCGTATAGAAAATGTTAACAGTGTTGTCTTTGGAAGAAAGAATTAGAGGTGATTTTTTTTCCCACTTTCCTATTTTTTTCCAAATGTTCTCTTATGTTGATGAACATATTTTACAATGGAAAACATAGAAAATAATTTAAAATTTAAATGTAAGGGATTTGTTTTTAAGTAAATAGCTTAGAATACAAAATTTAAAATCTTTTAAAAATTGTGAAATACAGCATGCAGGTGGAAAATGTACAAAATAATGCCAAACTGTTCTTCCAAAGTGGTCCTATTGGTCTGCACTCCCATGTGCAGGCAGCACGTGTTTAGCTGTCTTTGGAGAGAGCATTTGGCTCATAAAAGGAGATTCCAAGAGATTTGGTTTTAACCCCTTCCTTTCCAGGGACAGGCAGGGAGAAGCCTCTAAACGGATCATGGGTCCCAAAGGCTCACGGTGGATATTGCCACTGCTCTATGCTCTCCACATCAGAACCTACGTTGACCTTGATGAGAATCAACAAGAAAATGAAAAAACACTCCTCACAGCACTGAAAGGTACTCCAGAAATAACACTTGGGTGGAAAGAGTTCCATATTGAGGAGTAAAATTCTGGAATCTAAATGGATTCCAGGAATGGAATATGTTTGAGTCATGCCCAATCAGGGAACTTTGGGAAGCCATGGAGGTAGAAATGGGGCCACCCAAATATTTAAAATATTAAATAAAAGCTAAAGGAAATGAAACATTTACTGAAGATAGGACCTTGCAGTAACTCTAAAGCTTCCTGGCTTTGTTCATGCCTGGGAATTCTATGAACTCAATGTGACAATCGCAAGCTTTAGACAGAAGTTATGTTTCTGATTTATAAACATAGGAACATTACTTTAAAATCCACACGTGCATCATCTCTTAAACCTGGGGGTGCATGAGATGAAGAGGTTGGGAACCACAATGAAGGGTTTTTCAGGCATGACAAGGGGATCCCTGTCAAAAGCTATGAACGTACCTGTGCCACCTTCTCCAACACCTGCTGCTCAGCATCCAACACCCGGCCTCCCTGCACTTCTAGAGCAGGCTCTCACTGACTGTTCCCATGTCTGAGGGCGATTCTTCCCCTATTTTGGGAAGGGGGCTGCACAGGGGCTGAGCAGCCTTCACCTTGCTTGTTACACCAGGGCCAGAGAACATTTGTGGAGATGAAGGTGCCATCTCTGCAGAAATACATCCTGGAGAGGCAGAAAGGAGAGGCCCTGGGTTAGCTTCCTGTGGATGCTGTAACAAATGGCCACAAACTTGGTCACATAGAACAAGCGAATTTATGACCTTACAGTTCTGTAGGTTAGGCGTCTGGAGTGGCTCTCACCAGGCTAAAATCAAGGCCATGGAAGGGCTGGTTTCTTCTGGGGGATAGGGGAGAATCTGTTCTCTTGCCTTTTCCAGTTTTTTGAGGCCACCCATTTCCTTGGCGTGTGGCCCCATCCTCCATCGTCAAAGCCGGCAACCTTCCATCTCTCTGACCCTTCTTCTGTCACCACATCTCCCACTGGCTCTCACTTCTGCCTCCCTCTTTCACTCTGAAGGGCTTGGGATTACTTTGGGCCCACTGGGATAATCCAGGATAATCTCTATCTTAAGGTCAGCTGATTAGCAGCCTTAATACCCCTTTGTCACAAAACCTCACATGGTCACGAGTTTCAGGGGAACATTAGTGTGCTGACAACCGAGCCTGTAGCAGGCAGGGTTCCCCAGAGCCACAGATCCAATGCGATATATGTATACATGTGTGGGTGCTGGCAAGTCGGAGCTCTGTAGGTGGCCAGCAGGCTAGAAATTCCAGGAGGAGTTGTTTCAGCCTTGAGTCCAAATATCTTCTCCAGGAAACCTCAGTTCTTGCTCTTAAGGCCTTCAATTAATTGGATGAAGCCCACCCACCTTGCCGAGAGTCATCTCCTTTACATGAAGTCAACTGATGGATGCTAAGCACATCTACAAAATACCTTCACGGAAACACCTAGTCCAGTGCTTGACCAAATAACTGGCCACTGTCACCTCACCCATTGGACACATGAGATTGACCACCACAGAACAGTGAAGGTGGAACGGTGTGCTTGGGGCTGCCAAAGGGGGAGGAGGCCCTGATGGAAATGGGGAGGTCTAGGAGGCGGGGTTTGGGGGAAATGAAAACGGCTGCCCCTCTGTATCCTTCTGGGGAGCAAACCCTTATGGCACATGACTGTATGTTGCAGTTCTGGAGGTGACTTCTATGATTTATTATGATAACTTTCCAGCAGCACATGGCTTATCACTGAGGCACTGATCTGTTGAGCACTTCTTCTATTATGTGTGGACCCACTTCCTTGCATCTCAGGATTTGTCCAGAGAGAAGATAGCTTCCGATGGCAGGAATATAAAAACCCAGAAGTCCACAGGCTACAAAGGCCGGAGCTCCTCCTATGGCCAGACTTTGCATCATTGTCTTAATCTTTATGATGGTCGATACTATGCATTATTCTCTGGATTTGGAGATGGGGAGAAGAGGGACCAAGCAATGTGCCCCAATATGTGGCTGGGCTGATCCCAAAGCCCATCCCAGTTCTGCACTTGTGGCCAAAAATCGAGGGTCAGGAAACAGAGCAGGCCACACGGGGGTTTTCTCAGCTTCCACTTGTAATTCTGAAGGAGGTTGCTTTTCAGTTGTGCTTTCTCAGCTTTTGCTAAGCAACACAGAGCACACTTGGCTGTCTGCATACTCGCTGCCAGGCTGGCAAGTGGAAGCAAGAAGTCGTTACATTTCTAATTGGGCAGATTAAAAATGCCAGTTCCCAGGAACTGCCCCCAGGGCCACCTGGCTCCCAAGAGGCTGGGGGTGGGGGGCAGCCAAGGGATTTAGTGCCCCTTTGTCTCCATACTCTCTTGTTTGGGTGGGGCCGCATCTGTCGTGGGGAGCGGCTGCCCAGTAACGAGCTCTGTGGCTTGCCAGCTACTGCTGTCTGGCCTCAGTGGCGCGGGACCAGCTATTCTGGAATGGAGGGAAACTGCACCCTCTTTACGGAGGGGTTGGTCAGAATTCTTGGAACTGGCTCCTAAGACCTTCCTTCTGACTGCCCTCTGCACACCAGTGTAGTTCTCATTGTGCGCTCCTTCCAGCACCTTCTGGCACCCCTAAAAGACCAAGCTGGGGTACCTAACGGCCACCCACAGCAGCAGTTAAATCCCCACTGCTCTGGTTCTCAGATTACTTCATGTGCCTTCTTCTTAGCTCCTCACTAACTTTCTTGAGGGCAAACACCATTCTCAGTCCTTGGCACACAGTGCTGAGATGTACAAAGTGTACAAATAATTGCCGATTTATTGCTTTTTGGCTGAATTATAGCAGAAATTAATGCATCTAAAATGATTTCTGACATACATCGACCTCTGATAGAAATAATAGAAGGATCAGAAACTTCTGAGCAATACGTATACATATAACATGTAAAATAAAATAAATATAAATATAAAATGCTGTATCTGCTTTTTTGAAAAATGAATTTCCATTGCCTGGATTTAATCCTCTAACACAGACATTTATGTTGGAAAAGTGTTTTAGCTGTTGGGTCAATCTTTTATACCTTGGCAATTTGATATACACTCTCCTTTCTGAAAATGAGATTTAAATAGACATGTTTTTCTTTTTTTTTTTAAACATGTTTTATTGTGAAATATAACATATATACAGAAAAGTGATAACTTTCAAAGTATGATTTAACAGGTAATATAGAACAAATTTCAAAGAATGTTGTGGGTTATAGTTTCACAATTTCAGTTATTTCCTTATTGTGAAATATAACATATATGCAGAAAAGTGATAACTTTCAAAGTATGATTTAACAAGTAGTTACAGAGCAATTTTCAAAGAATGTTATGGGTTGCAGTTCCACCATTTCAGTTATTTCCATTTTTAATCATTTAATTCTTATTACTACTGTTACCCTGGTTAGACCCTCAGCATCTCACATCTCAGTGACTGTAGTAGGGACTTCCCTAGTTTTTACCTCTGGTCTCTCCCTATTCCAAAGTATTCTCCATAGTAATGCCTCCTGAGCTTCTAAAAATACTGATTTACTAAAGACATTCTCCATGATTAGACTGTTTATATTTCCCACTTTACTTTTTTAAATTAAATTCAGTTTTATTGAGATATATTCACATACCATACAATCATCCATGGTGTACAATCAACTGTTCACAGTACTGTCATATAGTTACACATCCATCATCCCAATCTATTTTTGAACATTTTCCTTGCACCAGAAAGAATCAGAATAAGAATAAAAAATAAAAGTAAAAAAGAACACCCTTTGATGCCAGGAAGCTCAAAAGTAAAGTCAAAACCTTCCCATGGCTTAAATTTTCAATCTCTAATCCTCACATTATTTTCTGTTAGGATAGGCGTGCAAATAGGGAAAAAGTAAAGCTGACATTTTGGGAGTTTTAGGGAGTGATAAGGAAGCATAATTGGGAGGTTTTTAAAAATTATCACACTAGTAGGATTTTGATTTTCTTCTTTTCAAACCCATCTGAGCTCTACTGTCCTCTTTCCCGTGAGCCTGTCCACAGGAAACTTGGCATTTGACTGCCCTCCCCCACTGCAGAAACAGCCCCAGAGAAAAGGAGCTCCCTGCTCCGATGTGCGCTGAGACCCCAGCAGGTGCACGAGGGACGTCGGTCACAGCCGGGCGGGACCCCACCCCAAGGCAGAGCCCTCTGACAGGAGCTGCCACGAAGGTTTCCATTTCCCATGTTTGCTTTCCCTAATAGCGAGTTTGGAACTGAGATGGGCGTCCTTGTTGACTGTTTCCCCAAATCCCCGCTGCCTGAAAGCTCATGTCAGGCCACTGGGAGTTCAACTGGGCAAGGACAAGCTTCGGGGAAGCACATTTAACTGTTTGGGTGGCTCTGTTCCGCTCCTCGTCCACACTGAGCTTATGGTGTGCTCAACTCCCTAAATCCTTCCACTGGTGTCACTGTTAAGCCACATCATCCTGCACTTGTGCAGCCGATTTTCAGAGCCTAAGAGTTGGATGTTCCATGGAGCTATAATAAATCTCACCTTGTTAGTTGAGCCCATTGTTCTAGCTGGTTGTGATTTTTTGAACAGCTTTACTGAAATGTAATTCACAGACTATACAATTTACTCATTTGAAGTGCACAGTTCAACAGCTTTTAATACATTTAGTATATTTGCTATGCATTTATCCATCACCACAATCAATTTTAGAACACTGTCACTACCCCAAGAAGAAGTGATGGTCGTCATTTTTATGGGTGAATAATTTTCCATCAGATGGATAGACCACATTTTGTTTATCCACTCATAGTTGATGGACACTGGGGTTGTTTCCACAATTTGTCTGTTATGAATAATACTATTATGAACATTTGTGGGCAAGTTTTTGCCTGGACATATGTTTTCATTTCTCTAGGTGTGGGACTGCTGGACCATATGGTAATCTATGTTTAAAACCTGCCAGATTGTTTCCCAAAGTGGCTGCACCATTTTACATTCCCACCAGCAGTCTACAAGGGTTCCAACTTCACCACATCACATCCTCACCAACACCTGTTCTCTATCTGTCTTTTTAATTCTAGCCATCCTAGTGGGTGTGAGATGCCATCTCATTGTGTTTTTCATTTTCATTTTCCTGATGGCTACATGTTAAACATCTTTTCAGGTGCTTATTGGCCATTAGTATGTCTTCCTTGGAGAAATCTCTATTCACATATTTTGCCTATTTTTACTTGGCTATTTGTCTTCTTGCTATTGAGTCGTAACAGTTCTTTATACACATTAGATGCAAGTTACTTATCAGATGTATGATTTGCAAAAATTTTCTCCCATTTTGTGAGTTGCCTTTCCCTTTCTTGATGGCATCCTTTGAGCACAAACATTTTAATTCTGATGATGTTCAGTTTATCTAGTTTTTCTCTCATTGCATATGCTTTTGGGGTCAGATCTAAGAAATCATTGCCTAAGTTTATGATTTTAAAAAACCCTCAGCTGCTGTCAAATATATTGACTGTTTTGACCCTATAATCTAATGAGCAGTTAAGATTTATCCTTATGGAATAAGGATAAATGACTGGCACAGCCTGTTTACTGGGTGTGGTGGAAATGGCACACTCCCCACCCAAACCCCCTTTTGTCCATTTCCATAGTAACCGACTTGTAGCTGGGTGCTTGGCTGATGAGTGAGCCACTTCCCAGCAGCTACACATGGCTCTGAGAACATGCTTACTTCAAAGACAGTGAGCCTGGCCCTCTCCCCATGGTCTCTTCTTCTGCCATCTTGTTGACTGGGATCTGCTCACCAGGGGGTCCAGCCTCACCCACAGAGGATGACACCCCCAGGCTAGAAGAGCTTGGGGCCCTGGGTGACCACAAGGAGCACAGCTGCCCACTGGCCCAAAACGCTCATGCCAGACTATTATGAGAAATAAGAGTTTCTGATCTTGAATCACTGTATTTGGAGGTCTCTTGTTACAGCAGCTTCACCTTTTCCCTGCCTGATACACCGAGGAAAGCCTCATGTTACTCTGCTCAGGGTCCTCGGTTGTCAATTAATCCACAATCCATTAATCAGCACCCTTGGAGGAGTCAGGAAGCAGCACCTGCTCAGCCACCCTCTCGTCATTTCTCCGGAGCAGCTCCTGGTGATGCCACGCTTGCGTGCGCAGGTTCTGCCTCAGCCTCCCTGGACTCAAATACCCACCCAGGCTCACACTGCTTGTGACCCTGGGCCAGCAACTTAGTTCCCCTCGGCCATCACCTCGGTTTCCTTGATTTCAAAATGTGGATAGAATGTACCCATTCCATTAGGCCTCTCTAGGGACTAAATGAGCTAACAATTAAATTAGTGCTCGGACCGGGGCTGCATGTAGAAGTACCTGCTAAACCTTTGTTCTTACTATTTTATGTTTCATCCATTAAGACATTAATTGCTTATTCCATAAGCATCTACTGGCTCCTGGGATGCAACAGTTTAGTAAGGAAGCCAGATTTAAAACAAATATATAATGGAATCGGAGCAATACCAAATGACACAGGCAGTGTGTGGGATCTGAGAAGGGTCCCTGGCCTGGGGTGTGGGATGGATGGTGAGGAGGTGTGAGGAGGAGGGAGGGCATTTCAAGAACTTGGCTGACATTTGGAGACACCATTTTCCCAGCAGTTCTGGGGCCACAGAAGGCCTGAAAAGCAAACGCCATCTCCAGGGGAGTGCTGTGGCTTTCGACGGACGTTCTCATACGTCTAAAGTAGGACACAAGCAGAAGCGTAGCCACCGGGGTCTGCGTCACAGGGATTCAGACTCGCACAGCTCTTGGTAGTGTTGAGATTCCTGATGTAGAGCTAACCCCTGTTGCAGTGTAGGAAGGAAGTTTCACTGTCAAGTCCTGTTAAAACCACTGCCTAAAAGGCTGTTGGTTTCAAATGCATGAAAAGCGAGCAGCTCAGCTGGGTAAGGTGTTTATAATCATAAATCACACTCGTCAGTCTTCTCCACCCCCCACCCCTTGTCCATCAGTATACTCGACTGGATTTACCCCTCACTTTGTATCCACAATTTCATTTTATTCCTAAGGCAAGATTTCTTTATTCTTCTATTACCTATAACAAGGGCGGAGAATCTTCACACCATTAAATGATAGTTCACCAGGGCAGTGTTCTGTTTGCAGTTTAAAGCCTGTTGCTGTTAGGGAAGAAAATAGGAATGTGCATTTCTAATGATTTTAAAAATGCCTTTATCAGGGTGTGGGCGGTGGGGGGAGGACAGAGTCGGTGGATACTATCAGGGAGCTTCCTAGTTCTGAAGCAGTCTTTTGGCTCCCTCTGGTGGGATCCTACAGAATGACACCCCCAAATGTGACCCTGTCAACACGTAACAAACTCAGGCTTGTTTAGAAAACTGGAAAGATGCAACCAAACAGGCCAAGCCAACACTTGGCTGTATGCCAGCAGCAGGGGAATTAGCTAAGGACTTGAGATCAGTCTAGAGGTAGAGCTCAATTTATACAAGCATTGATCCACTCTTCTCCATGCAAATGGAATATGACACTTTAGCAATATTCATGTTAGTTCACTGGCTGCCAATCGCACCCCACCCACCCACCCAGTGCCTTAGTCTTCAACAAAAAGTCCATTCAATACATCTCAAGGTCTTATCACCACCTCTGCAAGAAAAAAAATTGCTCAAGAGACTCGTGAAAACACAGGATGCCCTCAACTGGCTTGGAAGTCTTACACGGGTGATTTTTTCTTCATTTGGATTCCCCAAACTAACAGCAGCTATGCTTACTTTGGAGCTGTGGTTCTCGACCTTAGCTTAGTTTGAGGACCCACCCCCAGCTTGATACTAGTTGTACATTTCTAATTCCAAGTAGAAAAAAAGGTATTTAATGAAAAAGCATATTCAGTTAATGCATAATGTGTGTGTGTGCATGTATCTGTGGTGGGCGACGTGCTATGAACGATGTTTATTTAAATAGTCTGTGGGTCATGTTTGCTCCATGGGTAGGTCCATGGATGCTGTGAGGCAACCCCAAGTCCCCCACTGACCCTACAGACTGAGCCCCAACGTCTAGAGCAGTGGCCTCCCCTGCGGCATAGCCGGGTCAGGGAAATGAGCCCCCACTGCCATCAGGGGGACTCCGACCCACATTTTATAGGGGCAGTGGCTGAACAGGGGCTCACTGGCCTCTAATTGTGGGTTCATCATTCCACTATGTCTCACACTGAAGTGGGCTGGGGGAATGGGCTGGCTGATCATGTTGACAAACCTCACTTTTAAATTAAGTTTAAATAATCCCAAGAGGAAGTGAGGATTTTAGAATCCCAGGGAGTGGCTCTAGATGGAAACCGAGTAGGATGGAGAAGTCCACCAGGGTCCAGACCTGCCGTCTCCCACAGAACTCCCCTCCCTGAGGACACCTGGCCAGACTTACAGGCCCCTGAAGCAATCATTGGTGCTTTTAATTTGAAAGAGAAGGAAACCTAACTCATTATCGGTGAGAGGGGGTTCCAGGGTGCCAGGCGACTTGCCTGTCCTAAGCAGCCCCACCCAGCACAGCCCCCGAGGCTTCCTTGACAGACAGTTGGAGCCTTTGATTTATTAGCGGCCTCGGTTACAGATCCCATCCCTACAGGGGGACGAGGTCACCAGCTCTCCTTGTGGGCAGGTTCCTGCTTCCCAGAGGCGAGCGGAACCGCAAGGCTGTGCAACCCCAAGGCCCTGGCATCCGGGCTTGGCAGCAAATTTCTCAAGTTTCAGGCTAACCCCTTCTTTGGACGCTGGGGCCAATCTGCATCCAGAATTAGACAGCGCCTGGTGAGCCAGCAAAAGCTGCAGACAATCCACCTGGAAGGACAGCTGCTGGGCTCCGGGGAAGGCAAGCGCGCTGAGGGGCCGGGCTTCTTCCTTATGGGTTCTTGGCATTTCAGCATCCCAGGGAGGGGAGCTGCTGGCCCTCCTTGGTTCATTACCAGTCCGACATCGACAGCAGCCAGCTGTACAGCCTCAGGCAAATTATAATGCCTCTGTCCATTGAAGCAGGGTGGCCTTGTCTGCAGAGACCCCCTTTGGATGCCAAAATTCTGTTTTATTTCAACTAGACTTGAACAGCAAGCATAAAACAAAAGCTAGGTATTATTGTATGTGGGGCACTGTGGTATTGTATAATCCCTCCAACAACCCTCTGAGCTGGGTCCCATTTCTGTCATCTTCCATTTCATGCACAAGGAAACTGAGGCACAGGTGGGTTAAAGAACTTTCCTAAGGTTGCAGAGCTAGAAAGTTGCAGAATGAGGATTCAAAACCAGGTGACCCGCTGGCTCCAGAGTTCTCCCTTTCAACCACCCCACTGGAGGAGAGAGAGGTCCTGGGGGGCCCATATTGGCCTTGGTCACCTCTGAGTGACCGGCAGCAGCTGCTGGGGATGTCAGACTGGAAATGAAATGAGGCAGCTGGCAAGGGGGGGGTCCTGGCCGAGTGCCAGGTGTGCCCAAATCTAAAGTGCACACCCTCAGCCACTTGGCTACAACGCCTTCCCTGAGCTGGTTATGAGAGCAAACTCCTGAGATATGGGTCAGTGACCAATGGCGAGGTGTTTGTTAAATAAACAGTTCATATCTGTACGAAATAACATGCCTTAAAACCATATGGAAGAATATGTATTTATGTGGCAAGATGTTTAAGATACTGATAACAAGAGATGTCTAAATATAAGATTTTATAAAAGTGCCTCAGGCAACTGTGGGGATGCAGGAGTCTAAATTCTGTAGGGCAGGCAGCAAACTGGCAACTCCAGTGAAGGTATGTGATGAACTCCTCAGGAAATGTTTCGCTAGTCAGCCAAAGAAGTGAAGGTCCTCTAGTTGTCTCACTTGAAAGTCTTCAACTGATTGGATTAAATCCAGTTGACTGAATTCCCTCACTGTGGAAGACATGCCCTTCGTTGATGTAATCAGTCACAGCAGCCAATTGACTGATGATTTAATAAACCAGTCTTCTCTTTATTAACCAGCCACAAATGTCCTTGCAGTAATGGTTAGGCCAGTGCTTGCTTGACCAGGCACCTGGGTACCATCACCTGGCCAAGTTGACACAGGAACCAACCATCACAGATACATTAAGCATAGAACACAACTACCAAACAACATGTGGCTCCAGATCACATGCGATCATGGAAAAACTAATTAAAATGAAGAGCACAATACAATTTCTAGCTGATTAGATTGGCAGAAAGTCTAAAAGTCTGAAAATACCAAGTGATATTTATGGTATGTAGAAATGGGAACTTTATTTTTTTAAAATTTTTTATTAAGATTTATTCACATACCATACAATCATCCAAAGTATACAATCCATTGATCACATTACCATCATATAGTTGTTCAGTCATCACCCCGATCTGTTTTTTTTTTACATTTTCCTTGTACCAGAAAAAGTGAAAGCAAGAATTAAAAAAACAATAGTAAAAACAGAACACCCAAATTGTCCCCCCCCATTACTTCCTTTAGTTCTAGTTTTAGTTTTTTTTTTTTTTTTTGCACCCCCGTTTTTCTACTTATCCATCCATACACTGGACAAAGGGGAGTGTGATCCACATGGCTTTGGACATTATTACACAATCGTCTTCAAGATTCAAGGGTTCTGGGTTGTAGTTTGATAGTTTCAGATATTTACTGCTAGTTATTCCAATTCATTAAAACCTAAAAAGGGTTATCTATAGCGTGTGTAAGAGTGCCCACCAGAGTAACCTCTCAGCTCCTTCTGGAATCTCTCAGCCACTGAAACTTACTTCATTTCATTTCACATCCCCCTGTTGGTCAACCAGATAAGAAACAGGAACTTTAAAATCCCAAGCGACGGCTAGGGTATGTGGGATTGGGAACGTTTATATGCTGCTGTGGGAGCCAGGTTGGCAGTAGCAAAATGTGTATACTCTTCAATCCAGCAATTCCAGTCCTAAATATGCATCTTAGGAAACCAATGAGGAGGCACACAAGGAAACATGTACATGGAGTTTCCCCGCAGCATTGGTTGTAACGGTAAAAAATTGAGAACAACCTAAAATTTAACCATAAGAGAATAAATAAAATGTGATATTTTCATACAACAGAATATTATATGCTGTTCAAATAAACTACCTCATGCTACATATATCAGTATGAAGAGATTTTAAAAGTGTAGAGCAGAAATAATAGTTTGCAGATCTGTATGCACAGTCATCACTGTGTAAACAATACAAACACACACACTGCACACACACACACACACACACACTGTGCACACAGACCAATGCAAGGCCCAGAAGGAGACATGTCAAGTTCATATTACTGATTATTCCTGGGGAAAGAGGAAGGAGAATGGAACCACACAGAGGACCCAGGAGGATTCTGACTTTATCCAAAATGTTTCATCCACAAACACGGAGATATACACATCCAAACTGCACACATTATTCCCAAACATTAACATTAATTCTCTTGCTGAGCAAGACAGCTGGGCTTGTTAGAAGATACACTCTCCTCTGCAAAAAAAATTCTCATCCCTCTTCCCCCTCAAGTGTGCCTTCATTTTTAGCAGATGAAAAGTATGCATCCCGTGGAGAAACAAAACAATCCCCAAATATTCCTGGTGGCCATCTCTGGGTGTTGGGAGTATGGTTGATTTAGATTTTCTTCTTTTCACATATTTAAAAATTTTCCAACTGAAACATGATTACTTTTATAATAAGGAAACAGGGAATGTACAATTGAAATTCTTGTTTCATCTCGGGTCAGTGTGTGAAGAGTTTAACACCCCAAATAAGGTGTTTTCACCACTGTCCTCTGCAGTGGTCAGTGTTTCCACCCAGGACTTGAAGCACTAGCCATTGGAAAAAATAGTTAGAAATAGTTATGACTTAAAAACGAAAGTTTTGGGTCTGTTTGAGTCTCCTGGTTGCTGTGTCAAACCCTTGCAATCGGTTGGCTTGAAAAATGGGAGTGTATTGGCTCACAGTTTTGAGGCTAGGAGAAGTCCAAATCAAGACATCATCAAGGCGATGCTTTCTTCCCAAAGACTGTGGTGTTCTGGGGCTGGCTGCTGGCCATCCTTGGTCCTTCGCTTTTCTGTCACATGGCAATGCCAGTGCTGACCTCTCCTGGCTTCTCAGTTCCACTGACTTCCAGGTTCTGGCTGCTCCCTGTGGCATTCTCTGTGTCAGAATGTCATTCTGCTTATAAAGGACTCCAATAACAGGATTAAGACCCATCCTGATAGTTGGGCCACACCTTAACAGAAGTACCCTCAACAAAAGGTCCTATTTACAGTGGGTTCATACCCACAGGAATTAAGTTTAAGAACACGTTTTTCTGGGGTCATAGCTCCATGCCACCACAGGGTTCTTACTGACTATTCAAATACATGGGGTGGGGCAGGCTGGTGCCAGGCCATTTTCTGCAGATGAGAGAAAAAATTTCTACTTTCATTTCTAGCTCAGGGAACATCTCTAAAAGACCCACTGGCTGGACTGTATAAAAGTTGGTTCAAAAATATAAATACCTTGAAGTGATTTTGGTTTCTCCATTAAGATGTTCTTCTTTAACAGGAAGAAGCATCTGGATGGACTGAGGCTTCCATATGGCTAGGGTCCACAGAAATGCTCATCCAAACAGGAACATTCTTGAGAGTAGAAGGATGGTTGGTATCCATCCTACTCTCCCAGGGACATGGCACTGAGGTCACCTTAACGAGACCGTCTGGAGAACTTCATGCAGAGCCCGACCCTGACGCCAGGCATCCACCGAGGCAGACAGCACCACCGTGAGCCCGGCCTGTGTGGACTCCAGGGGAGCGATCCTGGCTGTGACCCATGTGGTGGCCTCACAAGCTCACCACTTGCTGGGGGTGGGGGGCCGCCCTGCCTCTGCGGACCACCAGACGGAATCCCCGGCTCAGGCTCGTTAGGGCACCCTGCCTTTGATTCCTGCTGGGGATGGGGGTGCACTAAGTAGAAGCTGGGAACTAGGCGGGCCTGCCATGCCCCTCGTCTAGTGAGAACAAAGTCATTAAATAATTATCTACGAACTGTATTTGGTTTGAGAAGGTCTGGGGTGGATGACGGGAGTATCTGGCCTGGTTTGGGAGCTCACAGAAAGTTCCCCCAAGGAAGGGGTGCGGTTACCCTGAGACCCAATGGAGAGCTGGGGTGAGGCAGGAAAATGGGCAGAACCGGGGGCCCTGTGAACGGCCCTGCACAGCCCAAGGCAGAGGGTGCAGGGGGACCTGGAGGGGCTGAGAAGGCTGCAGAAGAAGACGGTACGTTCATGGGCCTGCTTCATTTCTTCATTGTCCTGTATGATGGTGGAAAATCAGCCCATCCTGCCCCTGAAAAGTCCTTCCCATGGGCCCTTCAGGGTAATCCAAGTGGTCCTAGAGGTTCTGAGAGTGACACCATGCGTGGGTTTAGTGCAGGGCCTGGCCACGGGCAGGGGGTGGAGACGCTTCCTCTGTGGCAGGTGGGCTGAGGCCCAGGCTCCTCCCTGGGAGCCAGCTGGGTGCTGTCAGGGCCCCCCTGTGGGCTTCTCTGGGCTGGCACCTTTGATTCTCACACTCCTGTTTGCTGCTTCCCTCTGGAGTGGCCTGGAGACCCTGCGTCCTGGGCCTGGCGCCGCAACAGGGCGCACTGGAGAAGCGGCTGGGCACGGGCCAATGAGGCTGGCTCTGCTGCTTCTCCCAGGGCAGCCAACACTTCACAGGGGCTCGGCCCTTCATCCCCAGGGCAAGATGGGTCCAGGGATGGCAACAGGGACAGCAGGTGCCCTGGGGACATACACCAACCCCCTAAGACCTCAGAGCTCAGGGGCCACCTTGCACTCGTGCATTATCTCCAGAAAGCCCTCTGCAAATGGTCAGTGTGCCTCAGTGCATCATCAGGTTCATGGCTGCGCAGAACAGGCTCGCAGACCGTTGCCTGAGGGGGACTGGGGGTCCCTCATAGCCACGGGGCCCCCAGGAGCTGCGCTAGCTCCTGGAGTAGGACCAGTTTCCTGGGGTAAGAGCGCAGACACTGCGGCAAAGCACACTGGGCACAGGCCGCTCCCTCAGCCACACTCCACATGCACAGCGAGGACAGCTGCGATGGGAGGGCAGCTGACCTTCTCTCTCTGTCTCCAGGGTGGAGGATTCTGACTGTTACATAGTCAGAAAGGTCTGGGGTAGACTCCTGGATTTGCCCCTTCCTGCTTGGTGATGTTAGTCATTTACCTCAATTGTGGAATGGGAATCTCAGTGGTCTGCTCTTGGGGTTGTTGTAGGAGACCATGAGATAACATGCAGATGTCACTTAGCATTGTCCCTGACAGGTGGGCTGCTCAGTGACCACCTGACCCCGGGAGAAAGAGGTTATGTCTCCCTTACCTCTGCAAAGCTGTGCTGGAGCTTGTCCACCCTGAAGGCTGGGGCTGGGTGGTTGGGGGGCAGGAAGAGAAAGACATGGAAGGCTTTCAGACTCTACCCATTGCTATCTTAGCGACACCTCCTCAAATCCCGAATCAATGGACTGCCTATAAATCCAGACCTGTTCTGACAAAACCAAACCCAACAAAAATTCCTAATCCCAGCCAGGTTACTGAGGCAAGATGTGAAACAGAAATTAAAAAGGGGTAGTCATCTAAGTTTTATAATACTTAAATATTATAAATTTCTTCTTGCCTCAAAAAATTAAAAAGTAAAAGACGTTCCACCCAAACTCAGTCATTCTGACGAAGCCTAGACGGAGACTAGATACAGGGGTGGAGGCTGGTCTAGCAACTGGAGATGTGAATTCAGAGAGTGGGGCTGTGGCAGCTGCACTCAGGTTTCCTTCTGGAGACTTAACATCTGAACCTTGCCCTGGTGTTCATCCTGGTCTCCGTTATTTGCCCCACGGGGTACAACTGATTTAAAAAGTTATAACAGGTTTATCCATATAAAGGAATAATAATCAGCTGTAAAAAGGAATGAAGTCCTGTTACGCAACAACACGGATGACCCTTGAAGATGTCATGTGGAGGGAAATATACTATATACAAGAGGACAAGTATCACATGATTGCACTTGTATATGAAATAACTAGAACAGGCAAATCCATGGAGATGAAAAGTAGATGAGAGGTTACTGGGGCTTGGGAGAGGGGGAAATGGGTACAGAGTTTCTACTCAGGGAGATGAAAAAGTTTTGGGAATGGAAGGTGGCATTTGTAAGCACAACACTGTAAATGTAATTAATGCTATTCAATTGTACACTTAGTTAAAAATGGGACATTTTATGTTGCATATACGCTGTTCTGGTTTGGTAATGCTGCTGCCATGCAAAATACCAGAAATGGATTGGCTTTTATAAAGGGGGTTTATTTGGTTACAAATTTACCTCTGTCAGCTGGGAAGGCACGTGGCTGGCATCTGCTGATTCTGGGTTGTGTTCCAACTCCTCTCTCAGCTCCTGTGCTTTCTTCAAAATGTTGCTCTTGGGGTGTTTTGCCCTCTCTTAGCCTCTCCAGAGCAAACAAAGTGTCAGCAAAAGTCTGCTTTCAGTGGCCATCTCCAAAATATCTCTGTGAGCTGCTCTCCAAAATGTCACTCTCAACTGCTCTGGGCTCCTTCTGTTTCTGAGCTCTTTTTTTTTTTTTTTTTTTTTTTTTTTTAAATCATCATTTTATTGAGATATATTCACATACCACGCAGTCATACAAAACAAATCGTACCCTCGATTGTCCACAGCACCACCACACAGCTGTACATTCATCACCCAAATCAATCCCCGACACCCCCACTAGCACACACACAAAAACAACAAGAATAATAATTAGAGTGAAAAAGAGCAATCGAAGTAAAAAAGAACACTGGGTACCCCTGTCTGTCCGTTTCCCTCCCCCACCCCTCCACACATCCATCCACAAACCAGACAAAGTGGTGTTTGGTCCTTATGGCTTTCCCAATCCCATTGTCACCCCTCACAAGCCACACCTTTATACAACTGTCTTCGAGATTCATGGGTTCTGGGTTGTAGCTTGACAGCTTCAGGCATCCACCACCAGCCACCCCAACTCTTTAGAACCTAAAAAGGGTTGTCTGAGCTCTTTTATAGGATTCCATTGATCAAATCAAGACCCATCCTGAATGGGTGGGGCCCACATCGCCACGGAAATAATCCAAAAGTTTTACTTGCAGTTGATTGAATCACATCTCCATGGAAACACTCAATCAAAGGATTCCAACCTTATCAACACTAATACATCTGCCCCTACAAGACTGCATTAAAGAACATGGCATTTTGGGGGACATAATACATCCAAACCAGCACATTATGTTATCACCATAAAAATTTTAAAAAAACTTATAAAGGCACCCAGGTGTGATTCTCATAAAGAATCAGAACCTTCAAACCACAGACCAAAGATCAATAGGATCCCTCTTTTGTAGGATCCTTTAGTGATTTCCCAGGGGTTGTGCTGGCATGGCTCCTTTTCCAGCGACAGGGTTCATGCGCTCCCACTGGGGTGAATAGGGGGTTAAGCATTTTCCTAAATGCACAAAGCATGGTTTTTTTTTGGCATGAATGAGGCATCAACTCAAGAGATAAGTGTCCTGATGTCTAAGCACTGCCACAAAGGAGAGCCACAGCTCAAAAGACCTAAAAGGCAAGTCACCACTTTTGGCACTTAACTGGCTTTAGTTAATAACTCTAGGTAGTTAGTTAATTTATTCAATCGTGGCATGCACATATTAGAAATTAATACAAAACTAATATGTTTGATGAATAAAAATGAAAAACAAAAAACAAAAACCAACCAGAATAGTGAAAAGAAAAAAAGCTCTTGTAATTTCACCATCCAAGGATCACTGCTGTTAACAATTTGATGCAACTCCTCCCAGCCTTCTTTCTGTGGTTCGTGTGAGTGGTGTTTTATAAAAATTGAAGCTGCAAACATGCTGGTTTGTAACCTGCCACTCCTTTCTGTTTATTTTTTAAATTTTTTTAACTTCTCACTGTTTCTTTAACATTTTCCTATGCCATCCTGTAAATCTACAATTTTAAGAGCTGATGGGCATTCCATAATTTCTTTTACCAATTCCTTATTGTTGGACTTCTGTGTTTTTCCAACATTTTGCCACTATAAACAACAATGTATATGTAAGATACTTACACATATATCTTTGCATAAATTTCTAATTATTCTTTAAAGGAACTGCTGGTCTGAGATACGCTATGGGTATTATAAGTTGCATAACATAATAGGCTAAATGACTTGAATCCCTTATCAATATTATTAGACTCCTTTTTAAAAATCTTTGAAGTTTGAGGCAATATTGTTTTAATTAGCATTTCTTTATTAGCAGTGAGGCTGCAAACTTTTTCTTATATATTTTGATCATTTTTTATTTCAGCTTTTGAGAATTGCTTATTAACATGTATTTCCCATTTATCTATTGATTTTTTGTCTTTGTATTGCTATATGTTAAGAGCTGTTTATGTCCACTGAAAATGTTTTCCCCATTTTGTCTTTTCCCTTGAATTTCATTGATTTAAAACAAAAGTTACCCAATCCTGGAGACATTTCTTGCTTGCCCCCCTTGCCCTGGCCGTAGCACACCCCAGGGCTGATGACTCACGGTCTCTCCAGGTAGCCTGTGTCCCTTGGCTCTCATGACGTCACACTCCAGCTTTTTCTTCCACTTCCTCGGATTCCTTCCCGGTCTTCCTTGTGGGAGGCCCCCCTCTGCCCACTGCTTAGATGCTTGTGGTCCTCAGGCTTGGGCCCCCGCCTTCTTCCTCCTCTCCTGCTACACACTCTCCCCTGTGGCTCCCCTCTACTCCCTTGACTCAGTTTCCCCTCCTTGCTGATGACCCACCAGGCCCACCACAGCCGTGTGTGTCTCCCGGCTGAGCTTCATCCCATGTATCCAAGTGCCTCCAGGGCACCCTCCCAAGAACCGCGAGCTCCATGGAGATCACCATCAGCCCCTTGCACTTGTAATAATACTCCTCCTCCTCTGTGCCTGATCTCCACCACCCGGGTGCCCATGTCGGAAGACTGGCTGTTACCCTTGATGCTCTCTTTCCACCTTCTACACAAGTTCAGACGAGCAACAAGAACTGAAGACTTTGCCTCCTAAATCTCTCCCGGTCCTCCTTTTCCCACCCCTCTCCTGCCACCCCGATCTGGACAATGATCCGCTTCCTCTGGATTATGAATTATGTTAACAACCTCGTGGATGTCCCCTTGCTCCTGGCCCATCCGTGCTCCCCGTTATGCACTGACTTGTCTTTCTCTCCAGCAAGTGCAAATCTCATCAAGTCAGTCCTCAGTTAACCTCCTTTGATGGCTTCCCTTTGCGCTCAGGATAAAGTTCAAAACCCTTAACACATTATTATACATTATTTCTTTCATGACAAAAACATGATACCAAGAAGACCTTAATTTTTTCCTTTTGTTCTTTTTGTTCTAGCTAATATTGCACCACTTAAATGACTACGTTTTAAAATTTCTTGAGAAAGTTTCTCTCTGTTTGTTTAGGTCACTAACTTGATAGAGAGCTCGGTTCATTGTTTCACTTTGCTCTTGATTGTTCTGGTATTGCTTTTTAAATTTATTTTGTTTTATTTTTATGTAAAAATATTTCCACGGTTTCAACGACAAATCTAGAAAGAAAAGATTTATTTGGAGAAGTTCCCTCATCATTAGATTAATAGTAGCATATTACATGTAGTCTTCTCCACCTTGCTTTTTCCATCTAAAAATATATCCTGGAGACCACGCCATAATAGTATATAGAGAGATCCCCCACTTCTTTTTTTTTAATTTCTATTTATTTCTCTTTTTTGGGGGGAGGGGGTGTCAAAAAGTTTGGTTTCTGCTTCAAAGAGCTTTCCCAAGGAGTTGTTATTCATTTTCATGACATGTTCTTCTGTCTTTCACAACAGTCTGAATTCAAGGTAATGTGTGTATGTGTTGTTCTGAAATATGATGCAAGCATCTGGACACATGGGGGCTTATTTGTGTTCTTGTTCTTATATGAAAAGAACTGGTATTCTGGCTTCAAGAGCAAATTTTAAAAATCACAAATTCAACTTGTATTTGATTTGAGTATGGGCTAATTATTAAGGGACCATTAAGCAATAATAGTCTCAAATATTTAAATACCCTGTGAAACTGCAATTAATTAAGGGACTGCTGATTCTAAGAAGTATGCAACAATAAGGGAATGAGGTAAGGATTAAAAGCCTAGATGCCGAGTTCAGAGCAAAATATCAATAATCCTTTCACCTTTGCAATATCTATAAAGTGGAGGGGGGGGATAAGAATTATATGAATAATATTAAATAAAAAGTGCCTATAGGACTAGAAAATTTTTTTTCATTAAATTTGTCACTTATTCCAATTTGATAAAATGCCTGTAAAAAGGAAAGTAACAACTTAAGGCAGAAGACTAGTTATATTTTTTGCTATTCAGAACTTCTTGAGAGCAAAAGAATGAATACTGATCAACTTCCCTGGTTTAAACTTAATTACTTGCCTTAAAACATGCTATTTTAAACTTAAACATCTATGTTATGCCTTAAAAATTCAAAGCAGAAAGTAAAATCATATAGAAAGCCAGAAACTTCATGACAACCAGGTAGATGTTTGCTTGTAGTTTTTGGTATTGAAACCCTTTTCCCCACACATTGCACAGATGCCCTTTTTCTAGGCAAGCCCTGACAGTAATGAGAACCTGGCTGGTGTACAGAACTTTTACAAATTCTGCAAATGGAGAATTTCTTCTTTTCATATGGATCAAATCTTGCCTTTTTTTTTGATGTCAGAGCTTTGTTTTCATTCAGCTTTCTTCTGCCACTTTCTGTGGCATTCCTTGTGCAACCTCTCCAAGTATCTGGAGTGATGACAGTACCAAATTTCTTTTCACATTTCTCTCATGCCACCCTTTTGTCGATGGTTCTCTTAGCAGAAGCCCCATTTCTCTTTATAATTGGATAGTCCTTCTTTGCTTTATTTAACCATGGCTTATTCAATTATGAACCTGTTGTTGCACATCTGGATCGTATCCAGGTTTTAGCTTTTACAAACTGCTGCAACAAGATTGCCTTGTGCATTCTCTTTTTCTTCTTTTTGCCAGTATGTCTTTGGGATAGGTTTTCTGAAATGAAATTGCTGGGTCAGAGGGAAATGTGTACTTTTTTGGGTGTGTCCACATTGCCCTGAATGGGGGCTGTCCCATTTCACATTCTGATCGGCAGTCAATGGAGAGCCGCTGCTTCTCCATAGTCTCACCAGCAGAGTGTTATCACACTTTTGAACTTCTGCCAATCTGATAGGTAAGAAATAATACCTTAGTGAAGTTTTAATTTTCTAAATGCAACTTTTTACCATCAAAATTAGAATAAGAGGTAGGAAATGTTTTGTCTAGATCATTTCTCTTTAATTTTACGTTAAATCAGGCAGCCAGGCTGCATCCAGGTTCCACCAGCCTGTGGCTACAATATGAAGTCCCACTAGCTTTTAATGCCCAAACAGCAATTTCTGATATTCCCTGAAGGTACCTAAAAAGGGACACAGCTGTCCTTCTGTCTCTCAGTTATTTGGGGGAGTCTCTGAAGGAGGGCCTCAGAAGTAGCTACCATGTGGGCTGTGGGCTGTGGGCCCCATGCTACACCAGGCTCCTCCTCTCCTGCGGTGCAGCGCCCGCTGACCCGTGCTCCCTGGCTGTGACGATGCCTGGGGGGCTCGCTGCCACCGCATCAATGGAGCCTGCTGTGGGAATGCCAGCCCTGACCACCCCCAGCCCCCATCCCTGGACGTAACAGAACAGGTCAATAGGGCTAGGATACGTGAAGATGCTGGGAGAAAGGCGGCTCCCAGCCCGGGCCTGACCCTTCCCCCACTTTGTGTCCAGTCTCATAACGTGTCTCTCAAAGAGCTCAACCAGCTTCTGGCTTCTGATCCTGATCTAGAATCCTAGAGAGATTTTCATGAAAAGAATTCATTCTTTGGATGGTTCCAGCCCATCCAAGGGGCCAGAGGGAGAAGGAAAGTCTTCCGCTATTCCATACAGCCAGGGCTCCCGTCCTCCAGGAGTGCAGGGAGCGGTGGCCGTGGGGAGGGGGCCTCAGCCACACTGAGCGCATCTGGGTTGGCCTCAAATGTCCCGGCACGTGGCTATGACCATCCACCTGCCCCCTGTGCGGGGAGGGATGGGAGGTTAGCTGGCAACTGATGGTTCAAAGGAGGGACGTGGGGATTAGGGACCAAACACACACTTAAGTCATTGCAACAAGCAAAATAACTGAGAAAGGAGACTAAGTTGCTTGAAATTATGCTTAAATATAAAATCATCCTGGAGCACAGAAATGTTAACACAGATGCAGATGTTTTGAAAGATTCATTGTTGATCAATATTCTTTCAGAGGTTCACTTAGAAACAAAAATAAAATTAAAAAAATGCATGGACACTATTGTCAAGCAAGCAGAGTAAGCATACAACTATTTAAATGAATCAGGAAAACTATTGCGACCGAGTTTGGGAAAACAATTCTATAATATACATAAAATCTAGAAAATAGCCCTAGGATTCCTTAAATATTACCACTCTCCCCCAACCACCCCATTCTTCCCCTCCTCAATTCATATTCATGGTAAGTGAAAAAAAAAGCTTAATAGTACATAAAAGAGAGCTGGAGTTTTTATTTTCTACTATCTTCATCAGTGGGTTATTGTGTGTAATAAGCGATTGGCCTAGTGGATGTGGCTGCAGAGACTAAGATAGGCAAGGAGCCGCTCCCGCTCAGGGCCGCTCAGGTGCAGGGGCTGCGTGAGGGCCTCCTCACAGGTGAGGCGCCCTGGGGACCTCACCTGGCCTCACCCCAGCCCCGGCCCTGCTGCAGGCCTCACCCCAGTCCTCAGTGTTTAGGCTCCAGGAAGGTGGGTGGGTAGTGGGGTGTATTAGTTAGGGTTCTCCTTGGAAACAGAATCAATGAGAGATGTCTCTTATTATCAAATTGTAAAAGTGACTCACGCAACTGCGGGAGCGCACGAGTCCAAATTCTGCAGAGCCGTCAACAAGCTGTCAACTCCAAGGAAGACGTCTGACGAACTCCTCGGGAAACGAACCGACAACTTTGACGAACTCCTTAGGAAACGAACCGGCAACTTTGAAGAACTCAGGAAACGAACCGACAACTTTGACGAACTCCTCAGGAAACAAACTGGCAACTTCGACGAGCTCCCCAGGAAAAGCTTCACTGAGCAGCTGAAGAAGAAGTGAAGGTTCTCTAACTGTCCGGCTTATAAGCCTCCAACTGATCACCCGGACCAAATCCAGCCAATTGCATTCTCTCACTGTGGAAGCACGCCCCTTGATGAATCATCAGTCAGCTGCAGTCAATTGACTGATGATCCGACAAACCAACCAGCCTCAAATAGCCTCACAGGAATCATCAGGCCAGTGCCCGCTTGACCAGACAGCTAGGCCACCTAGCCAAGTTGACACATGAACCCAACCATCACATGGGGTAACAGGGGCGGTCACCCAACCATGTCCGGCAACATAGTCCCTGAAGATTTCATGATCCTTGAGAAGGAAAGTCCATGCGTCGGCTGAAAATCAGGATCATTCCAGAACTGTTCAGCAAGTACAAAAGTTCTTGCTTTTCCAGTACAGAAACCTTTTAAGTTCAAGTTCCCCTCTAAAGACCATGTAGGAGAGAGACTGGCATGAAGAGTCCAGAACATAGGGTTAAGTCTAGGTTACATTTCTCCTGAATTCACTTTCTTTATCTGTAAAATGCACAGACATCTGGTTCAGTTGATTCCCTTATATCTTTAGCGTCTTATGGTTCCGTGAGCCCCTTACTCTGTGAACACCTTAATCGGGTGGTATCTGTAGGGGCTGGAGTTGGGGTCAGGGTGAAAGCAAAGGCCAGACTTTGACCTCTGTCTTCTAAAGGAGACCAGCCCCAGGCCATGGTTTGAGGGGAGTCCTGGTGAACCTGGGAGATGAGTTCTTTGGAAAAGGCACCGGGTTTACTCTTGAGCCAGTGATGCTTGAATCCACCCATGAACACAGAGAGAGCTGTCTTGGGCACTTAGGAGGCTTCCGGTGAGCCCAAGAGCCACAGATTCAGCGACGATGGTGACTGCCAGCAAAGCTGTGCTGGAGAGATGGTGGAGTCAATCAAGCAGTTGTGTTTACAGAGTAAACATGTGGAAAATAGATTATTTTAATTGCTAATTGTTCTCGAGACCCCTACCAAGATATATTTTTTTAATGTGGACTAAGTGTTCCCTGCGACAAGCACAGTGAAGGAATTAAAGTTTATTCAGAGCCTGACATGCTGCTGATTGAAGTACAAGAAGTAATCATGGTTGGTTTTTTTTCTCCCATATGGCTTTTAACGTTTATAAAGAAAATGATTTCAAGGGGTGCAAGCTAAAAAGAAACAAATCTGTAAACAGCTCCCAATCAGCCAGACCCTCTGAGCCTGAGACATATTCCCTCCCCCATCTCCCTCCACCCCATCAGCACTAAATGCAACGTGAATTATTCTTTTGTTCCTGACTCTGCGGGAAGGGCATGAAGGGTCAGAGGTAAGGGTACCCGTGTCCTGGAGGATGTCACAGACCCAAATCTACCCCTAGCCGCAGCTGGGTCTTCCTCCTCCGAGGCAGCCCCCATCCTGCTCCTCAGGGCTGGGGAGCATCTTGTCTGAGCCCGGGAGCGAGCCCAGGGAGTGTGGGCAGAGAGAGTTAGACATCAGCTCCTCATTCCTTGAAGAATTCTTCCCGGGCTCATGTCCTGAGAAATGGCCTCTTGCTGGAGCCCCGAGGCCCCTGAGTGCCGTGAGTGGGACACCTTTCCATGCCGGAATGAACACCTGGGAATCTTGAGGGTGATTCAAGAGTGCAAGGCACCCTCGTGCTGTGAGGGATGGACGGTGCAGTTTCCATCGTCACCCAAGGCAGGATCGGGCCGTGCTCACCTCTGAGGCTCACTCTTGGGTTATTCTTAAAGACGGGCTTCCAGTAAATCCCTCAAATCAATGGTGGGTTCCAACGTGCCTGGGGTTCAGGGGAACACCATTCAGAGCCGACAACCAGCCTCTGGGCTGAGGGCCTCACCTTTGTCAGGTGCGAGTGCCCACTGGTTTACTTTTTAAATGACGCTTTTAAGCCAAGCCTAGCTTTGTGGCTCAGGTGAAGGTGTATATTCTGATGGCCACGTGCTACGTCCCTGTGCCACTCTTACCTAAGTCCAATGACAGCCCATTGATATAAATTACTTAAATCAGCCCAAAGGAAATGAGGGTGTGGAGGGGACCCACAAACCAAGATGGAAATTAGAGTCAGGCAAGACGCTCCCTCCACAAAAAGCAGCCCAGCATCCTTGGCTTCACTGCTATTTTGTCTTTTATTTTCATTTACTTCTTCCGAATTTAACTTCCCTTTGCTGTTCCACCTGGGATATAATGTTGCTTCTGGCTTATTGTACTTGCTTGGCTAATGGGGGCACAGTTTTAGGGGCTTCCACCAGAACCTTCCACTTGGTCAGGGTTCCACCAGTTGGGAAGGGTGTCCATCCTGATTCCGTACTCAGGGACCAGCACAGTGACCACGGCGGGGTCCACGGACTCGATGGACCCCTACGAGATGAACTTGGGCCATTTCTCCCCGACCTCTGTCTACCCCACCGTGACGGAGGGGCCGCAAAGCCTCCTGGGTGCCCTGTACTCAGTGAGCTCAGATCCCGTATCCAAGCATCCTCACAAGGTCTAGGTTTTCTCCTCTCCCCAGCATACAGTTACCAAGAAAATGACCCCTGGTCCCCCAGAGGAAGGATTGGGAGAATTAATAGCACCCCCAGAGACCTAACGGATGTGGGGTGATGGTCCCCAACGTATCCCAATCATTGTATACACTTGTTCTGGCCTCAAATTCTTCTCCCCTCACCCACCCAGCCATGCCGGTCCCCCGCTGTTCCGACACGGTGTCCTCCCTGCGTGGACTCGTGCAGCCCCCCTGCCTGGCTGCTCCACCCTCGTCTGTCGGTGAGGTCTTCTCCCGCACATTTGAGTCTTTTCTCAGTACCTTCTTCGTGGGGCTTTCCTTGACTGTCCCATCTAAAACTGTAACCCCCAAAGCACTCTAGCCCCCTCCCTCTATCATTTGCAGCACCATCTAACATCTTACTGCATGTGTAATTTATTTTACTGCCTATCTCCCCTACTAGTATGCAAGCCCCCAAGGGGGGCAGGAGAGCTCAAGGGTTCTGTCTGTTGCTCACTGCTGTATTTCCATACCAATACGAGAACCTAGCCTACAGCATGTCCTCCATAAGTGTTTGTTAAATCGATGCCTGAATGGAGAAGTGACGTTGGGATCCCTGAGTCAGGCTTGTGGAGGAAGGAGAGCAATTGTATGGAATATTGTTTTCATCTACTCTGCAGGGGTGGGTTTCTATGGTCACAGAAGAGACCCCCCTACCCCACCCCCGCCAGGCCACCCAGCCTTCTCTGAATGCTTCGTGCTCTCAGTTCTGGTCAGAGGCATCCCCCTGCCCACCCTTGAAGGTTCCTCTGGTTTCCTATAAGCCCAACAAGGTAATTAAGAAAAAACAACGTGTCCCATGCACGTTCTATTTTTGCTTTGTTTCGAACTGGAGGGCAGTTCAGAGAATCTAACTAGTCAATGAATTCATTTTGTTAATAATTTGCTTCACGGTTTTGTATCTATTTTCTTAGGTGAAATTGGTTTATGGATGCCTTTCTTTTGGGTTACCTTCTCCCTTTGAAGGATTTGATGTAATTGCTATGCTATTTTTCCAAATATTAAAACTAATTCCCCACCATTCCCTTCCAGGAACTATTTATATATCACAGGATTGGAAGTTTGACAGAATTCACTCATAAAACTCTCTAGGCCCAGAGACTTTTGGGGGAGGCAACTATGAATAATTTCTAAAGCTTCCTCTTTATAAATTGGTCTATTCATGCATTGTAGATCTTCTTACAGCAATTTTGGTAAATTAATATTGTCTGCAAAAGTCATACATTTCGCCTATATTTTTCAACTGAGCTCTGCAGAGTATGTGCCTACAATCTAAAAGTTGTCCCTTTCTGCTTTTATACCTAACATTTCATTTCTAATTTTAGTTCAAATGAATATTCTTTTTTCTCAATTAAAACTATTAGAGTCTGTCTGTTTTACGTTGTTTTTCAGACAGCCCTTTCTTTGATGCTTTATTCTACCATATTTCTCTCTCCTAATTCATTCATTATTGCCTCCTTTTATTTCTTTATTCCTGTTCTCCTTAACAATACCTTACTATTTTTTTCTAATTTCTTGAGCTTAATCTTTAACTTCATTTACTTTCATTTATAAATAATAAAAGTATTTAAAGTTACGGATATAGTATTAGCAACACCCTATAATTTTTTATATCCAATATTGTTATTTTATAAATAATATCACTTTATATTTTATTTTTTTGGTACAAGAATATAACAATATTGTAGCTGTAGTAATTTGATATTCCTTTTAAACATTTTGATATAAGCCAAGCCAATCACCTGTGGGATTTTGTTGTTGTTAAAAAGGAGGGACATAGGTGTAATCAACCCTTCAACACATCACCCAATGGTCATTTCATCAGTCATGACTCTCTGTAGTTATTCAAATAAGTTACTGATTTCAACTTTTCCTGACTTTTTTGTTTTACTGTGTGTGTATGTGTGCTATTTAATGGTGAGGGGTAGGAATGAAGTTCCTGGATGTAGGGTTAATGTACAAAGTTGTCGTCATTGACAATTCTCAAGAGCCTCTGATTGTACTGCAAAGCACTGTGGTTTCCAAAAATTTTTAGAAAAAGGATTCCTTTAAAAATCTGATAAAAGTTGCAAAACTTCTTACCAGAAAAACACATACACATTACATTTTCTTTTCAATTTTAGGAGTTCATGAATCCCTCAAAGACCATTAAAAGATCCCAGTTTAAAAACTGCAGCCACACAGCATAGGTATAAAAATTTTAGCCTGGAAAAAATTTAAAGCAAGAGTTGGCCAATAGCCTTTGGCTTCAGAAAAAAATTCTCAATGATGAACCTCTGCAGCATCTATTTTTAATCTGTGTAACTTCCTGGTGAGACCAATAGGGCAAATTAGTTGCAAAATGTACATTAATGAATAAAATTCTAATTAAAATTCTGAAGACTATGCTAAAAATGCAGCCATAGCATTAGAAAAGGGTCCTGGCAAAGAGGAGTCCTACACCTCCACTTCTGGAAACAAAGAAAAGGGTCCTTTCAGAGAAATATGCTCCTGCAGAAAACAACTGTAAACTATAAATTTTATAAACTTTATAAACTATAAAACCTGGCCATAACACAAAAACAACTAGGGAAGTTGCTGGGGAGCGAAGCAGACAGTCTCCAGCGAGCTGTGCAAGTTTGCTCGGAGGAGTTACACAAGGAAGTTCTTCTCTGCCTGGATTTTAGCCAGAGGGTAAGTAGAGTCCATAAGGTACTCATGGTGGGGGGAAGTGGCAGCAGAGGAGCATGGAAAGCCTGCAGTCTTTTTGGTCTGGAGAACCAGAAAACTGTGAACACTGAAAAGAGTGGGGGAAAATTACAAGAGAAAAAAACAGAGAAGGGAATCCCCCAATTTTTCTACCCACATCTCTTGCTGAATTTGAACTATTTACATATGAAAGAGACTCAAAGCAGCTCCACTAAAGACAGTGACAATAACAAAATCTGAACTGACCCTGAAGCTGCTATAAAGAAAAAGAGTTTGCAGTTCAAATCCAGTAAAGAAAATTACCTGCCAAATCAAAGGAAGCAATACTCATCAGAGAAAATAAAAAACAATCTCCACAACTCAACATTCATAGTGTCTAACATATGGTTCAAAACCGTATGAGATGCTAAGAACAAAACAATGGAAAACACTCTCAAAAGAAAAGAAAATCAAGTCCAAACCCAAGATGAACCAGATGATGGAACCAACAGATGAGGATTTTAAATGGGCTATTCCAACTATCCTCAATGAAGTAAAATACAACATGCTCTTGATGAATGAAAATATCAGCAGAGAAATAGGTAGCCTCAGCAAAGAAACAGAAACAATGAAGAAAAAACAAATAGAAATTTAGAACTGAAAAATACAATTTCTGTAATAAAAAGTTCTCTGGAGAGACTTAAAAAATGAATGGCCATACAGAAGAAAGATTGAGTGAACTTGAAGATACTTCAATAAAAATCACCAAAGGTAAACAACAGAGAGAAAAAATATGGAAAATAAGATGAACAGAGTCTCAGTGTGCTGCTAGATGACATCAAATTGTTAAACACACGTATAATTAGAATACAAGAAAGAAAGGGAAGAAAATACTACTTGAAGAAAAAATACCTAAAAGTACTCAAATAGGATGAAAGACAGAAATTTGTGGATAAAATTGCTCTAAACAGAAGAAAACACAGGTGCCCACACAAAAACACTGTTAAACAGCTGTTTAAAGCCAAGGAACAAATCTTGAAAGCAGCACAAGGAAAATGACATATTAAATATAGAGGAACAACAATCCTAATAACTGCTGGCTTCTCTTCAAAAATCATGGAAGTCAGAAGAGAGCGGAACATGCTCAAAGTACTGAAAGAAAAAATCTGCCTACTCAGAATTCTATACCCAGTGAAAATATCATTCAAGAATGAAGGTGAAATAAAGACATTTTCCTATAAAAGAAAATTTAGAGAGTCACCAGCAGACCTGCATTACAAGAAATGGCAAAGATAATTCCTTAGTTTGAAGAGAAATTTACCAGATAGAAACTCAGATCGTCAGAAGAGAATGAAAAGCAAGGATGTGGATAAATGCAAGGGTGTTTTTTTTTTTTTGCCCTTTACGTCTTTAAAGTGTTTAAAAAGTTATATCCCAGTTTTGTGGAGTTTGTACTATATGTAGATGATTATAAATTAAAACAATAAAACAGATGAGGGTTATGGACCTATAGGGTTGCAAGATTTCTTTATTTTATGTTAAGTAGTATATTAATAAGTGTAAGTAGACAATAAATATTAAGGATATATATTGTAATATCTGCAGCAACCACTAAAGAAATAATTCAAGACTAGCTAGGAAGATTAAAAGGGAACTCTGAAACATATTCAAAAATGCCAAAATGGAAAGGAAGAACAAAGGAAAAGTGGAACAAATAAACAGAGAAGACAAAAACAAAAAATAAAACAGTAGCCCAAACCCAATATTATCAATAATCGCAGTAAATATTAATGGACTAAACAAGCCAATTAAAAGCAGAGCTTGTAAAAAATGAATTACAAAGACAAAAACAAACAAAAAAGACCCAACTATACAATGTCTACAAGAGACAAACATTAAATATAAAGACACAGATAAGTTGAAAGTAAATGGATGGATTAAGGCATACCTTGCAAACAGCAGTATAAACACATCCAATTTATGAAGCAAAAGTATATGATGCAAAAAACTGATGGCAATAAAGGCAGGAAAAGACAATTTTATAAACATTATTGGAAATTTTAACATCTTCTTTCAGCAACTGCTAGAACAACTAGACAAAAAATCAGCAAGGCAGAATTATGAACAACATTATCAACCACCTTGATTTACTTGCTATTTATAGAACATTACACCAAGAATGGCATAATACCCACTCTCTTCAAGTGCACCTGGGGTGTTTGTCATATAGACCTTTTTTGGGGCCACAAAACACATCTCAATAAATGAGAAAGGTTTCAAATCATGTAGACTACATTCTCTGACCAAAATGAAACTACGTTAGTGGAATATGACTCCCAGGGAGGAATGTAGACCCGGCATCGTGGGACGGAGAACATCTTCTTGACCAAAAGGGGGATGTGAAAGGAAATGAAATAAGCTTCAGTGGCAGAGAGATTCCAAAAGGAGCCGAGAGGTCACTCTGGCGGGCACTCTTACGCACACTTTAGACAACCCTTTTTAGGTTCCAAAGAATTGGGGTAGCTGGTGGTGGATACCTGAAACTATCAAACTACAACCCAGAACCCATGAATCTCGAAGACAATTGTATAAAAGTGTGGCTTACGAGGGGGGACAGTGGGATTGGGGGTATAGGGATCACACTCCCATTTGTCTAGTTTGTGGATGGATGAGTGGAAAGGTGGGGGAAGGAAACAAACAAACAAACAGACAAAGGTACCCAGTGTTCTTTTTTACTTCAATTGCTCTTTTTCACTCTAATTATTATTCTTGTTATTTGTGTGTGTGTGCTAATGAAGGTGTCAGGGATTGATTTAGGTGATGAATGTACAACTATGTAATGGTACTGTGAACAATCGAAAGTACGATTTGTTTTGTATGACTGCGTGGTATGTGAATATATCTCAATAAAATGAATATTAAAAAAATGAAACTATGTTAGAAACACATAATAATAAAATAACCAGGAAAACCCCACATATTTGGAATCTAAACAACATACTTCTAATCACCGAGTCAATGAAAAATCACAGACAATGTTATTAACATGTTGATAATATACACATATCAAAATGTGTTGGATGTAAGTAAAACAGGGCTTTGGAAATTTATAAATTTAAATGCCTATGTGGGGAAAAAAGAAAACTAAAATGCAATGATCTAAGCTACCACCTTAAGAAACTATGAAAAGAAGAATAAATTAAACCCAAGGTAAGCAGAGGAAGGAAAGAATAGAGTAGAAATCAATACAACAGAAAACATAAAAACAATAGAGAAAATCAATAAAACTAAAAGCTTGTTCTTTCAAAAAATCCAATAAAACTGATAAATCTCTAGCCAGACTAATCAAGAAAATAGAGAAGACACAAATTTCCATTCGGAATGAAAGAAGGTGTCTCACCACAGGCCCTTCAGATATTAGAAGGATAATAAGGCAATACAATCAACAACTTTTCACCAATAAGTTTGATAGTCTAGATGAAACTTGCAAGACACAGTTTACCAAAATGGACTCAAGAAGAAATAGAAAATCTGACAGCCCTATACACATAAAAGAAATTGAATTCTTAATTAAAAACACTCTAACCCAGAAAACTCCAGACCCAGATGGCTTCACTGGTGGATTCTACCAAGCACTTAAAGAAGAAATATGCCAATATTACACAAACTTTTTCAGAAGAAAGTCTTTGTGAGACCAATATGAGTACCTCAGTTACAAAATCAGACAAAGATATCACAAGAAAAAGGAATTACAGAACAGTAACATTCATGAACATAGACTGAAACCTTCATAACAAAATATTAACAAATAAGACCCAATAATACACACAAAGATCCTTGAAAAATGCTCAGTGAAATAAGTAAGACACACAAGGACAACTATTGTACAATATCTCTTATAAGAGGTGAGTAGAAATAGCAAGCTCACAGCGGTAGAAAGTATATTAAAGATTACCAGGTGTGGCAACCCATGGCCTGAGCAAAACAGGCCTGCAGATCTTTGGTGCACAGCAGTCTGCATGACCTAAGCAGCTAAATGTTTAAACTATTGTCTTTCTAAGCCAGTGAAGAGAAAAAGGGTAAATTGACCTTAAAATGTAACTTTATGGGAGGCAGGCAGGAATTGACAGGCTCTTAGTCTCACAAAAAGAGCAAAAGGTAATTGTTCAAGTGTTATTCTAGTCCTTCCTGCACCAACCCCCAGGTCAGAGTGACCTGTTCCTGCATCTATGCTCCCCCTACCCTCAGGAGGGCCTTTGTCTTAAACCCTTAGAAAAGGCTTTCTGTCTTCTTTGCATCGCTCGGTCGTCTTCCCTGTGAACGCGATGCCTGCCTGGCCTGAGAGCGCCGTCGTGATCTCTCCATGACTTCTTACCCTGTAAGTAAGCCCTGAATAAAAGTTCATGTATCAGAAAATGCTCGTTGCCTTCTTTGGCCTTTGGACTGGCATGGCCCTCTTGGGCTGCGACAATTGGTGAGCCAGCCAGGAGAATTAGATAGCCACCAGCCAGAGACTAGGGAGATCCCGGGCACTGATGACATAAACTTGGGGAAGGGAAAGGAGAAGGCCCCAGGCAGGATACCGGGGAGGCCTGCGATGTCTATGTGGGAAGGGCTGCCCACCCTCCCCGTGGAATGGATGTCTATGTGGGGAGGGGTGTCTACCCTCCTAGATGAGTGGAATCTGCCGAGGGAGTAGGGAAATGTTTATAACTCTCTGGCTGGACAAATAGCCGTCCTGTATCAGGCCACAGGACCACTGGGGATTCAGAAAGAAAAAAAAGGCCACCAGATTGTGGCTGTGGTGGGCTGGCCACTGTTAGAGGCTGTAAGCGCCACTACTGAGGAAGTTTTAGCAGCCAAGGTGGCTGTAAGCCAACTAGGAGGCAAATTAAAGCTAGAAAAAAACATGAGGCTACCACAAGCAGAACTGAAGATGCTCTGAATAAATGTTTAGAAATATTGGCACACCAGCACACTAGAGTAAGTGGGCATAAGCTGCCCAAAGGGCAAGTCAGGCATATCCTGGTTTCCCCTGACTGGGACAGTAAAGTGTGGGACTCTGTTGATTCCTCCTCAAAAGATGATGAGCCCCTGTCTGACTGGGAAATTAATACCAAGGAAAGTAGGCGTACTCGAACTCTGTTCCCACAAAGGGTTAAAGCAGAGGAAGTTCAGCACCCTGATCCCCCATGGAGGGAGAAAGGTGGGGCATGGCAGCAGCTTCTGATCAGAGGGTGCCCATTTCATCCTGGGAGTTTTCCCCAGCGGAATTAAGAGATATTAGTAACCAATATCAACAAAAACCTAGACAGCCATTAGCAAACTGGTTGCTCCCATTTAACTTTGTGCTACATCTTGCTAATATGTTATTTAGAATATTTTTAGATTTTTTCCAGTCAACCTGTGTTAGGCTTCATGTGGGGAAAACAACAATGGACATCTGCTGTGCTTCCACAAGGATACCTTCAAATGTGGAAACCTCCAGAAGAGCCTGACTACTCTATCAAGTTCTTGGGTATTATCTGGTTGGGTAAAACTAAGGCTATTCCTTCAGCTGTTGTTAAAATGCAAAGTTATCCCACATTGCTTACTTCTGAACAGTTGATAGCTTTTCTTGGGCTGTTAATTTATTGGGAAGTGTTTATACTCTATGTAGTATGAATTTTAAAACCTTTGTATACCCTAATTAGAAAAGGAAAAGTGTGGGGATGGGCTTTTCCACAGCAGCCTGTGTTTAAAAAGACTAAGCAAACTATTATGCAAGCACAGGCTTTAAAGGGGTGAACCCTGATATACCCTGTGATTTGGATGTGGCCAGTGCCAATATTGGCTTTGGGTGGGGTTTGTGGCAAAGGCTACAAGCTAAATGTGTACCTGTTAAGATTCTGGTCCCAATTATGGAAGGGCACAGGACTCAGATATAGCCCTTTAAAAGAACAATTGTGCAGTTTGTAATCCTCTGTTGTGAGTGTTGAAGGTCTAACTCAGGTGCCCAGTGACCTTATAGGAGACCACACACATACAGGTATGCAGATATGGGACCCTACAAATAAGCCCCACTTGGGGAGTGCTCAGGTGAGCACATTGACAAAATGGAAAGTCTACCTCCTACAACATGGCATCTTTGACAACGGCTCTTTAAAAACAAAGATGCATGCAATTTTAGGACCGGCCTCCTGTGTGAAAGAGCAGCATGCCCTGTTTCCTGTGGATGCTCCTGAGGTAGCTCCTCCCATGCCCACCATTGACAGACAAGGAAATACACCTGACTCTGCATGGATCGGCACATGGGCAACCTGCTACCTGGACAGCCGTGACTGTCCAGCCCAGTGCTGACACCAGCTGGTTGGAAAACATCTGGACTGCCTGCCACAAATGTAAGGTAACCGTTTATCAGGTCTCTGCCCACAACACCAATTCATTACCAGGTAACATAGAAGCAGACGCCCTAGTGAAATTCCACAGCCTAACACCAACGATGCATGAAGTGGCTGAATGGCTGCACCGGAAACCTGGGTACCAAAGACACCAGATTCCTGTCACCTGGTAGCAAGTAAACTATATTGGTCCCCTTCCTCTGTCCAAAGGGACAAAATATGCCTTCACCACCATGAATATGGCTAAACACTTAAAGGATGATAGAAACAAAGGACTCAAGGACTGTATCAGCATTAACTCCAGAAAAAGAGGCCGGATGCCTTCAAGCCACAATGGGGCAGTGATAATAACTTTCTCTTGCCTGTGCCACAAACACTAGAAATTGGGGAAAATAAGGCCAGTTGGCTCTGGTTCTGGCCCATGCAGCCACGCTGGTTGAGAATCCTAAGCCCGTGGGTATTAGAATTACATAGGAAACTAACTGTAGTTCTGACACTGAAGGGCTCCCTGCAGGGGGAGGAAACATGGTATTTAAAACCCCCTCACCTGGAACCCTTCTATCTACTATAAAGACTCAGTTTATATATATTGTTAAACTACTCAACTGTTCAATTTAATGCTTACATGTGTTGTTAATTCTTGTTAAAAAATGTGTTACTATTTCAATAATGCATTGACTAAAATGTTTTCAGTATTTAGCCTTCTAACAAGTGTAATGTTATTGGTAATAATATGTTGTGAAATGCTTAAGAACAATTTCCAGAATTATTTTGATGACTTGAATGCAGGGTATGAGGGATGTCTTTTTGTTATTATTATTACTGAAGGAAAAAGAAGTCGTTTTTTCCTAAATGACTGGTTGTAGCAGAATAAAAAAATAGAGGATATGGAACAAAACCTGAATAAATATAGAAAACTGCAGAAAGTTGGTGGAAAGGGAAATTTATTTCTGTAATCAAGGTTGAAAAAATGGTAAAAACTAGATGTAGAATAAAGCAGAATGCCTGGTAGTGTTATCCTTTAGCTATTTTAGCCCAGGCAGTACTTGTGCTAAATGGTAAAACTCATTAACCTGGCCATAGCTCCACTTGCTAATAGGTTTATTATCTCTCTGTATCAGTGTATTATTACTATGTTGTTTATTGTATTGTTGTGAATTATAGATGTAAAGTCTGTCCTATGGTCAATGCAAACTGTTGTGCAGGGGTGGATTGTGGCAACCCGTGGCCTGAGCAAAACAGGCCTGCAGATCTTTGGTGCACAGCAGTCTGCATGACCTAGGCAGCTAAATGTTTAACCTATTGTCTTTCTAAGCCAGTAAAGAGAAAAAGGGTAAATTGACCTTAAAATGTAACTTTATGCAAGCAGGCAGAAAGTGAGAGGCCCTTAGTCTCACAAAAAGAGCAAAATGTAATTGTTCAAATGTTACTCTAGTCCTTCCTGCACCACTCCCCAGGTCAGAGTGACCTGTTCCTGCATCTATGCTCCCCCCCCCCCCTTAGGAGGGCCTTTGTCTTTGTCTTAAACCCTTATAAAAGGCCTTCCATCCTTTTTGCATTGCTCGGTCATCTTCCCTGTGAACACAATGCCTGCCAGGCCTGAGAGAGCCGTCATGATCTCTCCACGACTTCTCACCCTGTAAGTAAGCCTGAATAAAGTTCATGTATCAGAAAATGCTCATTGTCTTCTTTGGCCTTTAGACTGGCATGGCCCTCTTGGGCTGTGACACCAGGCAATGAGGAAAGGGAGGAAGGGGGAATGTTTGGGAAAAAATGAAGACTGTGGAAAAAAATTATGGGCTATTATCCAGGATCAATGAAACAGCTAGCAGCAGACCAGCACTCTCATGAAGAACAACTAGAAAAGCTAGGCAAAATACAGAAACCATCTCTTTGTAGCCAGCAGAAAGATTCTGAGCTCATGAAAACTAAAGGGGCTAAGACCCCTGCATTAGTTTTCCACTGATGCCATAACAATTACCCCAAACCTAGTGGCTTGAAGCAACACAAATGGATTATCTTACAGTTCTGTAGGTTAGAAGTGTGACACGGGTATCACCGGGCTAACACCAATGTACCAGTAGGGCTCCATTCCTTTCTGGAGGCTTATCACAACTCCAGAGAGAGAAGAACCCCCAGAAAGCAACTTTTACCCTTGCATCATTTTCCAATTCTGGACTCTGCCAGGATACTGAGAATTTGGGCTTTGAGCCCATAAAGGGCATCTGCTTGAGACACAGAGCCAAGTAGAGCATTCGCAGCCTTTAACTAAATGGTCAGTTTTCCTCTTAAACATTTGATGAACACTGGATCCAAGTGAAAAGTCTCTGAAAAGCAGAAAGCTGTCTTTTAAGGCAGTTTTGTGAACAGAGATTAGAGTTTAGACTTCTTTTAGGAGGAGGGGTCTCATAGAATATTCAGGCTCTCAGTTGTAAACCCTGGATGGTGAGGGTATAATAGAAGTAGACTAGGTTTTATCAGGGCTACAGCTCAGCCTTGATTCAGCAGTGTCTAACTGGATTAAAATGAGGGGAATCCCTCTATCTGTCCAGCACAGGAAATAGTGTACCTTCTCTAGAGGAAGATATTATCGGGGGAGGTTGGGCTACATTTTTATGCATAATATCTTCAATTCAATTTAAAAATTGCTAGGCATTCCAAAAGACAGGTTCACATGACTGAAAATCACAACGAAAACAAAAATACGCCCCAAAGTTCCCACAAGGGCTTTAAAAAGTATGCTTGGTATGTTCAAGAAAAGAGATAAAAATATGAAAAAAAAACATAAAAAGACGTAGAACTTCAATGAAAACTTGGAATTCATTAGAGAGAATTAAATGGTTATTTTAGGACTGAAAAGCACAACATTAAAACTATGAACTAAAAAAATAGATTTAAAAGCAGACAAAAGGAAGGACTGGTAAGTTGGAGAACAGGTCAAATGAAAAATATCCAAACTGATGCACAGAGAGGAGAGAAAAAGAAATGAGAAAGTACAGAAAAGAGCCTTAAAGACATGTGGGACGAAATAAAAGATCTAAAATTTATTTTATTCAAGTTCCAGAAGGAGAGGAGAGAGAAAATAAGAAAGAAGACGCAATAGTGAAGAGAGAACATTTCCCTCAAACTGATGAAAGATATCAACCTACAGATTCAAGGAGCTCTGCAAATCCAAGAAGAATGAATACAAAGTCCACCACTTAAGGGTACATCATAGTTGTGCTGGTTTGGATGTATTATGTCCCCCAAAAAGCCATGTTCTTTAATGTAATCCTGTGGGGGGCAGACAAATTAGTGTTGATTAGGTTGGAATCCTTTGATTGGGTGTTTCCATGGAGATGTGACTCAAGCAATTGTGGGTGAAACATTTGATTAAATTATTTCCATGGAGGTATGGAATCAAGACCCATTCAAGGTGGGTCTTGATTTAATCACTGAAGTCCTATAAAAGAGCTCACAAACAGAAGAACCTCAGAGCAGCTTAGAGAGACATTTTGGAGACGGCTGCTGAAAGCAGACTTTTGCTGACACTTTGGAGATGCTAGCCCAGTGTTTGCTCCAGAGAAGATAAGAGAGGACAAAATGCCCCAAGAGCAACATTTTGAAGAACACAGAGCAGCTATACAGGAGCTGCAACACAACCTGGGATAAGCAGATGCCAACCACATGCCTTCCCAGTTAACAGAGGTTTTCCAGACACCATTTGGCTTTTCTTTGGTGAAGGTATACTGGTGTTGATGCCTCAATTTGGACATTTTCATGGCCTTCAGATTGTAAATTTGTAACCAAATAAACTCTTTTTACAAAAGCCAATTCATTTCTGGTATTTTGCATAATGGAAGCATTAGCAAACCGGAACAATAGTCAAACCTCTGAAAATTTTAAGAAGAGAATATCATAAAAATTGCCAGAATTAAAAAAATACATTAGCTTCAAAGGAACAACAATAACACTGATAGGTGATTTCTCAGAAGAAATAATGGAAGCCAGAAGACAATGGAATGAAAATTTTAAATGTTAAAATTTATCCATATTAGAATTCTATATGCAGGGAAAATATTCTTTAATAAGGAAGGGGAAATAAATATGTTTTTTACATAAAAAGAGAGAAAATTAATCACCAGAAATTATGGACTAAAAGAAAAACTAAAAGGAGTTCTTCAGGCAGAAAAAAATACATAATCCCATAGGGAAGCATGGAATTGCAGGAACACATAAAGAATGACAGAAATGCTAAGTATGTAGGTAAATATAAATGCATATTGATTACACAACTTTATAATAATGATGTGTGAGGTTTCAAATGTGTGTAAAATTAAATAACGTGACAATAGCAACACAAAACATGGAAGTTAATGGAGTTGAAGTGTTCTGAGGTTAGCATTCTTAGAAAAGTAGAAAAAATAATTTGTGTACAACAGTAACAAGGATGCAAATAGTGCTTTCCAGGGTACACTCAAAGGATAGCAAAATAGTGTATGTCTAACTGAGAGATAGAATAATTGAGTTTCCTTTTTACCCATAAAGCCTCAAAGAGAAAGACAAACACTCTCAGTAACAAATTATTCAAGACTTTTACCATGTGATGTGTTTTTATCACTTAGATTGAGTCATTTTTATAAACAAGAAAATTCAGAGTTAAACAAAAAGCAAATTCTAGAAGAAATTTTATTTGACCATATTAAAGTTTAACTTTACAGCACACTTATGAGAGTGAACACTCATTCATTATCACTGAGATCTAACAAACTTCCCTTGAAGCTTATTTCTGGATATACAGGTTGGAACTAAATTCTAAAATTTTGGAGAAAATCATGCATCCCGCTGATCACATGTGCCTCCCAAAGCACAACTACTCCACAGCCCTAATTTGGTGCCTCTTCAATGCTGGGAAGATCGGTTACCATGATCCCATATTGATTTTCCTACCTCTTTTCACTCGATCCCTCAGGCATACATGTCCATGAAGGGCTTAAACGCAATGAAAAGTTCAGGGAAGTTTTGTATGAATTTTTTTGGCTTCCTCAATGTGCCAGTTTGGATGTATTATGTCCCCCAAAACGCCATGTTCTTTGATGCAATCTTGTGGAGGCAGATGTATTAGTGTTGATTAGATTGGAATCCTTTGATTGAGTGTTTCCATGTAGATGTGACTCAATCAACTGTGAGAGAAACATTTGTATGGGTAATTTCCATGGAGGTGTTATCCCACCCGTTCAGGGTGAGTGTTAATTGGATCACTGGAGTTGTATAAAGGAGTTCACAGACAGAAGGAGCAGAGCAACTGAGAATGACATTTTGAAGAGCAGCTGCAGCTAAGAGAGGACAAAATGCCCCAAAAGCCAACAGTTTGGAGAGCACCATTTTGAAACACAACCTAGGAGCAAGCAGACACCAGCCACATACCTTCCCAGCTAACAAGAGGCTTTCTGGACACCAATGGCCATCCTCCAGTGAAGGTACCCTATTACTGATGACTGACCTTGGACTTTTATGGCCTTAAGACTGTAACTGTGTAATCAAATAACCCCCCTTTATGAAAGACAATCCATTTCAGGTATTTTGTATTCCGGCAACATTAGCAAACCAGAACACTAACCCATCAATCTCTTAATGTCCCCCAAAGAGTCATGCCCTGCAGTCTCAGGCAAAGCCCATGGAAGTCAATTTGATAGAAACAGCTGCAGTCCCTCATTCTGAGCAATAACCAGTCAAAGCAGGGTCACAGTCAACTTGATCCAAGGTAAAGAAATTAAAGGAGCTGCAACTCACTTGGTGCCAACAGCAAGCTTGGCCTTGGAAAGGAGGCCCTTGGGAAGTCAGTCTCTGCTTGGTTTAAACTTCAGTGCGACACTGTTGATGCAAAACCTCTGACCAGTGGGCCCAGGTCCGTCAGGAAACACATGGCCAAGGTGAGCGTCACACTGCAAAGGAGAGATGCCTCAGTCAATCCCAGGAGGCAAAGCTCCTCAGAAACAGGACACACAGCACAGGACCACGCCACTCCAGGATCTGACATTTGTGAGCTGAAGAAGCTACAGCACCAGAATTTGTTTAAGCAATGAAAGAATGCAGTGTAGAGTAGTGGTGAATAGCTCTGCTTTACCTGTGAGAATGTGAGCAAATGATAGAATCTGTCTTGGTTTGCTTATCTATAGACTGGGAATGATAACTATACCTATTTCATAGAGCTGTTTGATGATAATTGATATAATGCAAGTAAAGCACTACTACAGCTCCTGATGGATACAGCAAGCACTCAGTAGTGTTTTGCAGTTAGTGTGCTGTTATTATTCCTTATTGGAAGAAAAACCATGCTCCCTTTATTTTACAAAACATGAGTCATAAAATATGAGCACCCAAGGAAATCCGAATGAGCCTGTGTCCGGATCGAAGCCCGTCTCTCATAGCAGCTCGCTGAGGGGCAATTTCCTGGTGCCCCCGAGCACTGTTCTTTCTGGCAGTGGGCACCGGAGTGGGGAGGAAGGCAGAGGGGTGCCGGCTACCCATCCCTGCTCTAAGGAGCATGAAGGGCCAGCTCCTTCCTTCCGATCCTAACCCTGTGCTCACCCCCGTGCCAGGCGAGAACAAGGAAAGGCCACTTCAGAGAGCAAGAAGCCAAAGAAGGCTGCAGGGTCCAGAATTATAGGAGCTAGAGGGGTCATTATCAGCACGACAGAAATGCAGTGTGTTGTACTGACAAGTCTCTCCAGGGAATGTCACCAGATGAGCCGAGGACAAGAGGGCTCTTTGTGATACATGAGGTCGTTGTTGGGGACTTTTGTAAATAGGCCCTTTGAAGACGTTACTGTTAAGGTGCAGACTCATCTGAGAACAGGATCTGTGAAGCTCCTATCTGGATGAGGCCAGACTGAATCAGGGTGGGCTTTCCTCCATGTGACTGGAGGCCTTACAAGGCAGAGGAAATGTGCACACAGTCGGAGAAGGTCACAGGAGATCCAGGGGACAGATCGCCAAGCAGTGGCAGCACATACGCGAGGACTGCAGTAAGCCAGCACCGGAACGTCACGGGCTCCAGGAGAAAGCCCGGCAGGCAGATGCTTGCTGCTGGACCTCAGGGCCCCAAAACCACGAGACAGTACATTCCTGTCGCTTACAGCACCCGGTGCGTGGGGCCTGTCGCAGCAGCCCTGGCAGACGGAGACCATAGCCTCAGGGAAAACAAAACCAAATGCCCACCTGCTTGCAGACGACCCACCTGCTTGCAGACGACCTCCGTCCTAGCCGGCCCCAGCGATGTGTCCCGGCGTCTGATGATCCCCGCGTGGCTCTCGTCAGAGCCCACCGTTCCGTGGGCCTCGGAGAACGAAGGCCACCCAGTGCCCGAGCAGAACTTCTTCTCAGAACTGCGAGAAACATTCACAGTGACCACAGCTGCTGAGGAGCCCATCATCCACACATAAAGAGCACATCACGCCCGATATGTTTTTTGACTGGGAAATCTCTGATTCTCCCTCCCCTCCACCACATCACAAGCCCAGAAAATGGAATATTCAGTCCCACAGAATTCCCCCATCGTCTCATCACGGTGAACAGATGCCTTGCTCCTTCGGTGCCACAGGCTTCCTCAACGACCGACAAGGACCTAAACCACTTGGAGCTTTGTGGGCTGTGTCGCCCATTAGGAACAGCTCGAGTCCACCTGCTCTAAATCAAAAATCAAAACAGAATAGCCGCGCTCTGAGGAGGTCACCGAGCTCTATCACAGAAGCACAGGCTCTGAGGAAATAGGCATTTTTGGCAACAGGAATTGCAGGTTTTATCTAAATGCTAAACCTGACCTCCTGGCAGGGTTCAAAAGCCGTCTCTGCCACCTCCTGGCTTGTGTGAAATCGGGCAGGCTGCTTGACTGCTCTAAGCCTTGCTGTTCCCATCTGTAAAATGGGCAAGATAATCACAGGTGCCTTGAGGAGATGCTGTGGGGACCGATGGGGACAGCCCGGAGCCCGGGGAGTTGGGTGTAGTGCTGGGTGCCTCGCAAGTGCTCACAGTCCTCAGCTGCAGTGACCATCACTGACAGACAGGCCTGGCTCCCCGAGTCGGCCACCGCGCGCTGCCGGCCCTCTGGGGGAAGTGGGGACGGCCAGAGGAGTGGCAAGAGGAGGATGAGGGCGGCCAGGCAATCCACTCCCCAAAGGCCCCTCTCCACGTGCTCAGAAAGAGAAGCTCCCTTAGATGGTGCCGAGAAAATGGGTTTCTAAATTTTAAGTGGCAGGGAGATGGCTACACCCATCTAGGGAAGAAAAAGAAGAACTGAACATTCAAACTCTGCAAAAAATCTAAGCAAAGAAGAAAAAAGTGGCAAATGACCAAATCCTTAGACTATGAGCACAGAAGGAAGCTCAATTTAGAGCACAAAGCCCAGCAGAAAATGGTATCATATAATACGGTGGTTCCCAAACATTTTTGGTCTCAGGACCTCTTTAGATTAAAAGAAGTTTTGGTTTCGATTTGATATGCGTGTGCACATACGCACACACACACGCTCACACACATTTCCAAATCAGAAATTACAATGAGAATTCTTTTTTAAATTTATGCTTTAAATTATTTAAAAAATAAGAAATTCATTGCATGTTTTTTTTTTTTTTTAATTTTGCAAAGAAAGGTTTTATTTGAAATCAAGGTGGGTTTCTTCGTGTACTGTGTCATAAGAAAAACAGCAGTAATGATTTTCATGATGACAGCATCATTGTCCTTTTAATATCCCAATCTAGAAAGCTTCTGGCCATTTTCAGCTTTTATTTTATTTTCTCTTTCACTGCAAATTAGGCTTCTTTCTCTCATAACAGAATCCTCAACTCTTAACATTTTTTTTTAATCTTCATTTTATTGAGATATATTCACATACCACGCAGTCATACAAAACAAATCATACATTCGATTGTTCACAGTACCATTACATAGTTGTACATTCATCACCTAAATCAATCCCTGACACCTTCATTAGCACACACACAAGAATAACAAGAATAATAATTAGAGTGAAAAAGAGCAATTGAAGTAAAAAAGAACACTGGGTACCTTTGTCTGTTTGTTTCCTTCCCCTATTTTTCTACTCATCCATCCATAAACTAGACGAAGTGGAGTGTGGTCCTTATGGCTTTCCCAATCCCCTTGTCACCCCTCATAAGCTACATTTTTATACAACTGTCTTTGAGATTCATGGGTTCTGGGTTGTAGTTTGATAGTTTCAGGTATCCACCACCAGCTACCCCAATTCTTTAGAACCTAAAAAGGGTTGTCTAAAGTGTGCGTAAGAGTGCCCACCAGAGTGACCTCTCGGCTCCTTTTGTATTCTCTCTGCCACTGAAGCTTATTTCATTTCCTTTCACATCCCCCTTTTGGTCAAGAAGATGTTCTCCGTCCCACCATGCCAGGTCTACATTCCTCCCCGGGAGTCATATTCCACGTTGCCAGGGAGATTCACTCCCCTGGGTGTCTGATCCCACGTAGGGGGGAGGGCAGTGATTTCACCTTTCAAGTTGGCTTAGCTAGAGAGACAGGGCCACATCTAAGCAACAAAGAGGCATTCGGGAGGAGGCTCTTAGGCACAACCATAGGGAGGCCTAGCCTCTCCTTTGCAGCAACCGTCTTCCCAAGGGTAAAACCTGTGGTAGAGGGCTCAACCCATCAAACCACCAGTCCCCTATGTCTGTGGTCATGTTAGCAACCATGGAGGTGGGGTAGGCCAATACCCCTGCATTCTCCACAGGCTCCTCAAGGGGGCACTACATCTTTTTTTTTTCCTTGTTTTTTTTTTTTTTTTTTAACTTTCCCTTCTTTTTTAAATCAACTGTATGAAAAAAAAGTTAAAAAGAAAACAAACATACAATAAAAGAACATTTCAAAGAGACCATAACAAGGGAGTAAGAAAAAGACAACTAACCTAAGATAACTGCTTAACTTCCAACATGTTCCTACTTTACCCCAAGAAAGTTACCTAATATAGCAACATTTCTGTGAACTTACTCCTACTATATCCATCAGAAATTAACAGACCATAGTCATTCCTGGGCATCCCCAGAATCTTAAATAGCTTATCTGTTCTTCTTGGATTATTGTTCCCCCTTCCTTAATTGCTCTCTATTGCTAGTTCCCCTACATTCTACATTATAAGCCATTTGTTTTACATTTTTCAAAGTTCACATTAGTGGTAGCATATAATATTTCTCTTTTTGTGCCTGGCTTATTTCGCTTAGCATTATGTCCTCAAGGTTCATCCATGTCGTCATATGTTTCACAAGATCGTTCCTTCTTACTGCCGCGTAGTATTCCATCGTGTGTATATACCACATTTTATTTATCCACTCATCTGTTGAAGGACATTTGGGTTGTTTCCATCTTTCGGCAATTGTGAATAATGCTGCTATGAACATTGGCGTGCAGATATCTGTTCGTGTCACTGCTTTCCGATCTTCCGGGTATATACCGAGAAGTGCAATCGCTGGATCGAATGGTAACTCTATATCTAGTTTTCTAAGGAACTGCCAGACTGACTTCCAGAGTGGCTGAACCATTATACAGTCCCACCAACAGTGAATAAGAGTTCCAATTTCTCCACATCCCCTCCAGCATTTGTAGTTTCCTGTTTGTTTAATGGCAGCCATTCTAACCGGTGTTAGATGGTATCTCATTGTGGTCTTAATTTGCATCTCTCTAACAGCTAGTGAAGCTGAACATTTTTTCATGTGTTTCTTGGCCATTTGTATTTCCTCTTCAGAGAACTGTCTTTTCATATCTTTGGCCCATTTTATAATTGGGCCGACTGTACTATTGTCATTGAGTTGTAGGATTTCTTTATATATGCAAGATATCAGTCTTTTGTCAGATACATGGTTTCCAAAAATTTTTGCCCATTGAGTTGGCTGCCTCTTTACCTTTTTGAGAAATTCCTTTGAGGTGCAGAAACTTCTAAGCTTGAGGAGTTCCCATTTATCTATTTTCTCTTTTGTTGCTTGTGCTTTGGGTGTAAAGTCTAGGAAGTGGCCGCCTAATACAAGGTCTTGAAGATGTTTTCCTACATTATCTTCTAGGAGTTTTATGCTACTTTCTTTGATATTGAGATCTTTGGTCCATTTTGAGTTAATTTTTGTGTAGGGGGTGAGGTAGGGGTCCTCTTTCATTCTTTTGGATATGGATATCCAACTCTCCCAGCCCCATTTGTTGAAAAGACCATTATGACTCAGTTCAGTGACTTTGGGGGCCTTATCAAAGATCAGTCGGCCATAGATCTGAGGGTCTGTCTCCGAATTCTCAATTCGATTCCATTGATCTATATGTCTATCTTTGTGCCAGTACCATGCTGTTTTGGCAACTGTGGCTTTATAATAAGCTTCAAAGTCAGGGAGTGTAAGTCCTCCCACTTCGTTTTTCTTTTTTAGAGTGTCTTTAGCAATTCGAGGCATCTTCCCTTTCCAAATAAATTTGATAACAAGCTTTTCCAAGTCTGCAAAGTAGGTTGTTGGAATTTTGATTGGGATTGCATTGAATCTGTAGATGAGTTTGGGTAGAATTGACATCTTAATGACATTTAGTCTTCCTATCCATGAACATGGAATATTTTTCCATCTTTTAAGGTCCCCTTCTATTTCTTTTAGTAGAGTTATGTAGTTTTCTTTGTATACGTCTTTTACATCTTTGGTTAAGTTTATTCCTAGGTACTTGATTTTTTTAGTTGCTATTGAAAATGGTATCTTTTTCTTGAGTGTCTCTTCAGTTTGTTCATTTCTAGCATATAGAAACATTACTGACTTATGTGCATTAACCTTGTATCCCGCTACTTTGCTAAATTTGTTTATTAGCTCTAGTAGCTGTATCGTCAATTTCTCAGGGTTTTCTAGATATAAGATCATATCATCTGCAAACAATGACAGTTTTACTTCTTCTTTTCCAATTTGTATGCCTTTTATTTCTTTGTCTTGCTGGATTGCCCTGGCTAGCACTTCCAGCACAATGTTGAATAACAGTGGTGACAGCGGGCATCCTTGTCTTGTTCCTGATCTTAGGGGGAAGGCTTTCAGTCTCTCACCATTGAGTACTATGCTGGCTGTGGGTTTTTCATATATGCTCTTTATCATGTTGAGGAAGTTTCCTTCAATTCCTACCTTTTGAAGTGTTTTTATCAAAAAGGGATCTTGGATTTTGTCAAATGCTTTTTCAGCATCTATTGAGATGATCAATTGATTTTTCCCTTTTGACTTGTTAATGTGTTGTAATACATTGATTGATTTTCTTATGTTGAACCATCCTTGCATGCCTGGAATGAACCCCACTTGGTCATGGTGTATGATTTTTTTAATGTGTCTTTGGATTCGATTTGCAAGTATTTTGTTGAGGATTTTTGCATCTATATTCATTAGGGAGATTGGCCGGTAGTTTTCCTTTTTTGTAGCATCTTTGCCTGGTTTTGGTATTAGATTGATGTTAGCTTCATAAAATGAGTTAGGTAGTGTTCCATTTTCTTCAATGTTCTGAAAGAGTTTGAGTAAGATTGGTGTCAGTTCTTTCTGGAAAGTTTGGTAGAATTCCCCTGTGAAGCCGTCTGGCCCTGGGCATTTATTTGTGGGAAGATTTTTGATGACTGATTGGATCTCTTTGCTTGTGATGGGTTGGTTGAGGTCTTCTATTTCTTCTCTGGTCAGTCTAGGTTGTTCATATGTTTCCAGGAAATTGTCCATTTCCTCTACATTATCCAGTTTGTTGCCATACAGTTGTTCATAGTATCCTCTTATAATTTTTTTTAATTTCTTCAGGATCTGCAGTTATGTCACCTTTTTCATTCATTATTTTGTTTATATGGGTCTTCTCTCTTTTTGATTTTGTCAGTCTAGCTAGGGGCTTGTCAATCTTGTTGATCTTCTCAAAGAACCAACTTTTGGTGATATTTATCCTCTCTATTGTTTTTTTGTTCTCTATGTCATTTATTTCTGCTTTAATCCTTGTTATTTCTTTTCTTCTACTTGGTTTAGGATTGGTTTGCTGTTCATTTTCTAGCTTCTTCAGTTGATCCATTAGTTCTTTGATTTTGGCTCTTTCTTCCTTTTTAATATATGCGTTTAGTGCTATAAATTTCCCCCTTAGCACTGCTTTTGCTGCATCCCATAGGTTTTGGTATGTTGTGTTCTCATTTTCATTCGTCTCTATATATTTAGCAATTTCTCTTGCTATTTCTTCTTTAACCCACTGATTGTTTAGGAGTGTGTTGTTTAATCTCCAGGTATTTGTGAATTTTCTAAGTCTCTGATGGTTATTGACTTCTAATTGTATTCCATTGTGGTCAGAGAATGTGCTTTGAATAATTTCAATCTTTTTAAATTTATTGAGGCTTGTTTTATGTCCCAGCATATGATCTATTCTGGAGAAAGTTCCATGAGCACTAGAAAAGTATGTGTATCCTGGTGATTTGGGATGTAATGTCCTGTATATGTCTGTTAAATCTAATTCATTTATCAGATTGTTTAGGTTTTCAATTTCCTTATTGGTCTTCTGTCTGGTTGATCTGTCTATAGGAGAGAGTGATGTGTTGAAGTCTCCCACAATTATTGTGGAAACATCAATTGCTTCCTTTAGTTTTGCCAGTGTTTCTCTCATGTATTTTGTGGCACCTTGATTGGGTGCATAGACATTTACGATTGTTATTTCTTCTTGCTGAATTGCCCCTTTTATTAGTATGTAGTGGCCTTCTTTGTCTCTCAAAACATCCCTGCATTTGAAGTCTATTTTATCTGAGATTAATATTGCTACACCTGCTTTCTTTTGGCTGTAGCTTGCATGAAATATTTTTTTCCATCCTTTCACTTTCAGTTTCTTTGTGTCCCTGTGTCTAAGATGAGTCTCTTGTATGCAACATATTGATGGTTCATTTTTTTTGATCCATTCTGCGAATCTATATCTTTTAATTGGGGAGTTTAATCCATTTACATTCAACGTTATAACCGTGAAGGCATTTCTTGAATCAGCCATCTTATCCTTTGGTTTATGTTTGTCATATTTTTCCCCTCTATTAATATCCTTTATTGTACCCATACCGAATCTCTTTAGTACTGAACCTTTCTCCAAGTCTCTCTGTCCTGTCTTTGTTTCTCTGTCTGTAGGGCTCCCTTTAGTATCTCCAGTAGGGCAGGTCTCTTGTTAGCAAATTCTCTCAGCATTTGTTTGTCTGTGAAAAATTTAAGCTCTCCCTCAAATTTGAAGGAGAGCTTTGCTGGATAAAGTATTCTTGGCTGGAAATTTTTCTCACTCAGAATTTTAAATATATCGTGCCACTGCCTTCTCGCCTCCATGGTGGCTGCTGAGTAGTCACTACTTAGTCTTATGCTGTTTCCTTTGTATGTGGTGAATTGCTTTTCTCTTGCTGCTTTCAGAACTTGCTCCTTCTCTTCTGTGTTTGACAGTGTGATCAGTATATGTCTCGGAGTGGGTTTATTTGGATTTATTCTATTTGGGGTTCGCTGAGCATTTATGATTTGTGTATTTATGTTGTTTAAAAGATTTGGGAAGTTTTCCCCAACAATTTCTTTGAATACTCTTCCTAGACCTTTACCCTTTTCTTCCCCTTCTGGGACACCAATGAGTCTTATATTTGGACGTTTCATATTATCTATCATATCCCTGAGGTCCATTTCGATTTTTTCAATTTTTTTCCCCATTCTTTCTTTTATGCTTTCATTTTCCATTCTGTCATCTTCCAGGTCACTGATTTGTTGTTCAACTTCCTCTAGTCTTGTATTATGAGTGTCCAGAATCTTTTTAATTTGGTCAACAGTTTCTTTAATTTCCATAAGATCATCCATTTTTTTATTTAGTCTTGCAATGTCTTCTTTATGCTCTTCTAGGGTCTTCTTGATTTCCTTTGTCTCCCGTGGTATGGTCTCATTGTTCATCTTTAGTTCTTTGAGTAGCTGTTGTAGGTGCTGTGTCTCTTCTGGTCTTTTGATTTGGGTGCTTGGGCTTGGGTTATCCATATCGTCTAGTTTTTTCATATGCGTTATAATTTTCTGTTGTTTTTGGCCTCGTGGCATTTGCTGAACTTGATAGGGTTCTTTTAGGATTTGTAGACCAATTGAAGTCCTTATCTCTAATTTATCAGATCTACAGCTTTGTGGAGTACACTTTCTCTAACTAACCAGCAGGTGTCGTCCACGAGCCACCTGTTCTCCACAAGCCAGTTCTCCCCTGCTTAGCCTTTTTGGTGAGTGGGGGAGTGAGTCTTGTGGGGTCCAATTGGTGTACCAAGCTTGCGTGTGTAGTTGGTGTTGCCTGCCCTGTATATGGGGCGTGTTTCTGGGCAGTCAGGGAGGGGGGGTGGCTCTAACAATCAAATCTCCCTGGTGATCCTAGAGTTTTAAAGCTGCTGCAATAGTCTAATCCTTCCGTTCGGTCCTGCCACAGTTTGTCTCTGCCACTGACCCACAAGTCCTTGGTATTGGCGTATGGCTCCTGAAACTTGCAAGTGGGCCCCTCTTCCAGGCCGTGCACCCCGGGTCCTCTGTTGAGGGATGACTGTGCTATGTCACAGGTGAGTGCCATCCCCCCAGGGCAGTTCTGGGCTGCTGGGCTGTGTAGGGAGGCTCCCAGTCTGCTGAAATGATGTCTGAATGGGGCTTTGTTAATTCACACTGCTCTACCTTCCCAACTCTGGGACAATCAGCTGAGGTTGCAGGGAAGGCTAATGTCCACGCCCAGTTTTGTGGTGTGTGCCTGTTATTTGAAGCACTTCCGTCACACTGGGTTGTCTGGGGCAGCTCTGGGCTATGGGGCTGGCGATGGGCAGGAGTGTTTCCTGTCCACCGGGATGATGGCTGTGAGTGGACACCCCCCTTTTCTTGGGAAGTTGTGGTGTTTAGTGAATTTTCTCAGCCACTGGATTATTGCGTTTTGTCTCAGAGCTCTCCTAGTTCTGCTCTTGACTTGACCTGCCCAAATAGCAAGTCTTTGAAGCTTTCTGTATTGGGCTCTTAGAGTAATTGTTTTAGAAAAAGAAAAAAGGATTAAAAAAAAAAAAACAAAAAAAAAAAAACGGGCCCTCCTCAGAGATCTAATGGGTTATTGAAATGCTAAGAGACAAAGCAACCAGGGCCATTAAGGAAAGGTCCACAGGGCAGAGAGATCAGCTTTTCTTCAGGATTTGCATATGCGCCTCAGGGCCCTTCCCCTTTCTATGTTCACCAGAACTCCAAAAATCCTCCACTTTTATTTTGGAGTTTTTTGTGTTGTTTTTTTTCTATGCTTGTCTCCTCTCTGCTGGGCTGGCTGCTCTCAGATTCTCTGGTGTCTGGTCTCAGTCTATCTATGGTTGGAGTTTGAATCAGTAGAATGAGTTTCCGATAAGGGCTGCCACTGCAGTTCTCCCTTCTCCTTCCCGGAGCTGACAGCCCCTCCTCCCCCCGGACTGAGCCTGGCAGGGAGGGGCGCGAGTCCCCTGGCCGCAAAAACTTACAGATTTCGCTGATCTCAGCAGTTCCACGTTTTCATGAGTGTTGTATGAAGTATGCCCAAAGTCAGATTGCTCTGTGGTGTCCAGTCCACGCAGTTCTTGGCTTTCTACCTACTTTCCTGGAGGAGTAACTAAAACATACAGCTCACCAGTCTGCCATCTTGCCCCGCCTCTGCATGTTAACATAAATACCATATTTTTTTTGACAAATAACTGTATTTTTCAAACCAAAACATTGAGTGAGAAGAGTTGCACTGTTTCACATTTTTGCAAATCTCTTTAAGGTCTGGCTGATTAAATGACAGCTGAATCTTTACATGTGCTTCTCTTTTCAGTCTGTTGCAGGGTTGCTTGGGTTGAAGGAAAGGAGTAAAATTTGGCCTCGCAGGGAAATGTTGTTGGAAAATGGGGACCTTGTAGACCCCCTTGAGAAGGTTCCAGGTTCCCACAGGATTTCTCGGACCGCCCTGTGAGAACCACATGCGTAACTCCCAGGAGTAGGAGCTTTGATGTCTGAAAGTTTGGGGTGTGAGCCAGGCTTGGTCCGTTACACCTGCGGGACCTGGCAGGTCATCTGATCTTTTTTTTTTTAAATAGAGATTGTCCACATACCATACAACTATCCAAAGATCCAAAGTGTACAATCAATTGCAGTACCATCATACAGCTGTGCGTCCATCACAATTAATTTTTTTCTCAATTTTCAGAACATTTTCATTATTCCAGAAAAGAAATAAAGACAAAAGAAAAAAGGAAACTCAAATCCTCCCATACCCCTAACCACCCTGCCTCTATTACTGATTCATAATTTTGGTATAGTACATTTGTTACTGCTGATGAAAGAATGTCAAAATACTACAAACTGTAGTATATAGTTTGCAATAGGTACATATATTTTTTCCTATATGCCCCTCTATTATTAACTTCTAGTTATAGTGTCATACATTTGTTCTAGTTCATGAGAGAGATTTCTAATATTTGTATAGTTAATCACAGACATTGTCCACCACAAGATTCACTGTTTTATACATTCCCATCTTTTAACCTCCAACTTTCCTTCTGGTGACATACGTGACTCTGAGCTTACCCTTTCCACCACCTTCACATACCTTTCAGCACTGTTAGTTATTCTTACAACATGCTACCATCACCTCTGTCCATTTCCAAACGTGTAAGTTCACCCTAGTTGAACATTCTGCTTGTAGTAAGCAACTGCTCCCCATTCTTTATCCTCATTCTATATCCTGGTAACTTATATTTCATGTCTGAGTTACATAATTAGTTCATATCAGTGAGATCCTGCAATATTTGTCCTTATGTGTCTGTCTTATTTCACTCAATATAGTACCCTCAAGGTTTCTTCATCAATCCATTTTTTTAAGATGGTTTTGTTCACACATCATATATTTTGTCCTAAGTAAACAATCATTTGTTCCCCTTATAGTCACGTATTTACGTATTTAGCACCATCGCCACTATCTATATAAGGACATCTCCATTTCTTCCACAAAGGAGGAAGAGTCAAAGAAGGTAGAAAGAAAAAAGGAAAAGAAAAAAGAGAGAGAGAGAAAAAACATGACAGCTAGAAAGCAACAAAAGGAAAGATAACATTAAACTAAAGTAGAATAAAGAGTCAGACAACATCACCAATGCTTGGAGTCCCATACCCTTCCCCTACCCCCCACCCCCATATGCATTTAGCTTTGGCATATTGCCTTTGTTATATTAAAGGAAGCATAATACAGTGTTAATTATAGTCTCTAGTTTGCATTGGTTGTATTTCCCTCCCAATCCCACCCTATTTTTAACACCTTGCAATGTTGACATTCAGTTATTCTGCCTCATGTAAAAACATATTTGTACCTTTTATTACAATCGTTGAGCACCCTAGGTTTCCCTGAGTTACACAGTCCCAGTCTTCATCTTTCATCTTTCATTCTGGTGTCCCACATGGTCCTAACCTTCCTCTTTCAACCATACTCACAGTCATCTCTGTTCAATATACTTACATTGTTGTGCTACTATCTCCCAAAACTGTGTTCCAAACCTCTCTTGTCTTTTCCTTTCTGTCTGCAGTGCTTCCTTTAGTGTTTCCTGTAGAGCAGGTATCTTGTTCACAAACTCTGTCATTGTCTGTCTGTCTGAGAATATTTTAAGCTCTCCCTCATATCTGAAGGACATTTTTGCCTGATATAGGATTTTTGGTTGGTGGTTTTTCTCTTTCAGTATCTTAAATATATCACCCCACTTCCTTCTTGCCTCCATGGTTTCTACTGAGAAATCCACACATAGTCTTATTAAGCTTCCTTTGTATGTGATGGATCGCTTTTCTCTTGCTGCTTTCAGGATTCTCTTATCTTTGACGTTTCATAATCTGATTATTAAGTGTCTTGGCATAGGCCTACTCAGATCTATTCTGTTTGAGATATGCTGTGTTTCTTGGATCCGTAATTTTATATGTTTCATAAGAGATGGGAAATTTTCATTGATTATTTCCTCTATTATTGCTTCTGCCCCCTTTCCCTTCTCTTCTTCTTTGGGGACACCAATGACACGTACATTTATGCATTTCGTTTTGTCCTTAAGTTCCTGGAGATGTTGCTCATATTTTTCCATTCTTTTCTCTGTCTGTTCTTTTGTGTGTATGCTTTCAGGTGCCTTGTTCTCAAGTTCCTGAGTGTTTTCCTCTGCTTCTTGAGATCTGCTGTGTGTCTCCATTGTATCTTTCATCTCTTGCGTTGTGCCTTTCATTTCCGTAGATTCTGCCAGTTGTTTTTTCAAACTTTCGATTTCTTTTTCATCATATGCTTCATCTCTTTTGCCATAACTTCCCTTAACTTTTTGGATTGACTGATAATTAGTTGTTTCAATTCCTGTATTTCAGTTGAAGTGTAAGTTTGTTCTTTTGGCTAGGCCATAACTTCGTTTTTCTTAGTGTAGTTTGTAGTTTTCTGCTGTTGAGGCATCTGGTTTCCTTGCTTACCCCAATCAGGTTTTCCCAGACCAGAGTGGGCTCACGTCTTGGAAGGAGGCAATAGTATCTGGTCTCCCTGATGGTGTGTCTTAGAAGAATGACACACCTGTGAGGCCTCAGGTCTCTGTGCTTTTCCACTGAGCAGGTGGCGCCTGTCAACCTGTAGCTCCAGACTGGTGTAAGGAAGTGTGGCCTGTGGCTGTTTTCCCCCAGTCTCTGGGGTCTGGTTCTGAATGGAAGATGGGTAGTAGAGCTTGGCACCACCTTTTTCCTCTTAGGGAAGATACAACCCCTATGGAGAGGTCATTTACATTTTAGTCTCTCTGCTTGTGCTATCTCCACCCTTGTCTGGGTCAGAGCGCTGGGAAATGAAAATGGCTGAGGCTTTCTCCACTGAGCCAAAAAAAGGGACACACAGCCCCCTTCAGGGCCAGTCCACGGCCACCCTCTGGCTCTCCAAGATCAGTCGTCACCAAAAGCCTCTGTCTGCTTGTTGAGAACTCATATCTTGTATCGAGCAGTCCACACTTGTTAATTAAAACCCCAGTTGGAGCTCAGCTAAGCTGTATTTGCTTGCTTGGAGAGAGCTGCTCTCTAGCTCCAAGAGGCTTTTCAGTTCCAGCTGTGGGGGGAGGGGGCTCCTGGCTTGGATCCGCAGTTTTTACTTACAGATTTTATGCTGCAATCTCAGGCATTCCTCCCAATCCAGGCTGGTGTATGATGAGTGGACAGTCACGTTTGTCCCCCTGCAGTTATTCCAGATTATTTACTAGTTGTTCCTGGTTGTTCATTAGTTGTTCCAGGGGGACTAACTAGCTTCCACTCCTCTCTATGTCACCATCTTCTTCCGTCTCCCCTATCTGACCTTTTAAAGGCTCCATGTCCTCCTCTTTGGAGTACAAATGGCAGGATTAGCTTGCAGGCTTGCCAAGAGGATTCCCTGAGATACTTTTGTACATAATGTGTTTAGCATCATGCCTGACACACACGGTGCATAATAGCTGGTGACTATTATTCTTAAATATCATTAATATCATTAATCACAGATATCCATGAAATTGGAGCAGCCAGGGTCCAATTAGAGGAGCCTACCCAATGCAGTTGGGTTCTTTCCAGCCCTTTTCCAAGGATTCAAAAACATCCCTGGGAAAACCACCACAAGTAGCTATTACTCCCAGCCTTCAAACCCTCAGTGCTATATACGAAACAGAGATCATTAAAAGGAATTTTGATGGAGAATCATGAATATAGTAAATTACACACAAAAAGAATGAATCTATGACTAATAAAAAGCCATTAAGACATATTATGGGAAACAATAAACCTTTATGGAAGCAATTAACAGAATCTGGGGATTTTACCAAGTATTATGAGACACCAATATATACAGTTTATGGCTGGGACTTTAAATCTCAAAGGCAATAAGAAATTCTAATATATATATATATTAAATGATTAGTGGAGTGTAAGCCCTGCCCGTGAAGAACTAAAACCACTCTGGATCTCTTCTCATATGCTCTTATGAGGCTTCTGCTTTGTTTAGTTTTGCTATGTATTTGTTTGCTTTGCTTTCCCTTCATTTCTGAAATTCCTTAGCCCCCAAATCAGCAGCAAAGGCACCCGGTGATCATTGACAACCCAGAAAAGTCAGAGAATTTCCAGTGGAGGGCTGGGGTGGAGTGCAAAAAAGCTTTTTTAGACCGCATCATTTGGTTACTTGTGACACGGAGGACATTGGGATTTTAAGAAGCTCTGTGACCAGGAAATGTGTGAGCCCCAAATAGATGTTAATAAACCCTTCCAGAAGGGGCTCCTGAGAGAGAGAAGGGAGGGGGAGCTGGAAGAGGCCAGGGAGGGGCAAGGCCCCATCACCCAGGGCTAAGGACAGGACACTCTGGGGCTCTGGGTGGGGGGGCGAGGGTTGTTCACAGCCTGCAGAGCTGCCCTGGGGAGGGCTCCCCGAAAGTGCTCTGATTTGGAGCTGGCAGCTCTCAGAGAATGCACACATGCCCACTCCGGAGACCGCGGAGTGGGGCGAGGCCGGCCTGGGGGGCAGGGGCTGCTGTCCCTCACAGTGGGCAGCCAGCCAGGCACACCAGAGCTGGCTCTGTCCTCTCGGGACTTGTGCCTGAGAGCCGAAAGCTGCTGGGCCTGCGCCTGGGAGGAGCAGAGAGCAGGGGCTGCAGGTCCCAGAGACCAGGGAAGGCTTTGGTGGGGGGCCACCAACTACTGCAGAGTCCAGGCAAGTTCCTAATCTTCTCAGTGTCCCCCGTGACATGGGAATGACACAAAAGCATCACGTAGTTCCCAGAAGCGAGCGGGGTGACTGTGGCGCGTCTGGGTGTTGGGCCTGCCAAGCCTCGAGGCCCTTCCAGTGCCACGGCACCTGCAGATCACACATGCCACGGGGTGAAAGGTGCCCCCCAAAATGATCTTTGAAGTCCTAGCTCCCATCCCCACAGAATGTGAATTATTTGGAAATAGGGTCACCACAGATGGAATCGCTACATTAAGATGCAGTCACACTGCAGCAGGGTGTGTCCCTGATCCAATAGGACTGGTGTTCTTGTAAGAGGAGGAGAGACACACAAGAGGGACACAGCCACGGGTGGGGGAGGCAGAGCCTGGAGAGTGAGGTGCAGCCTCCAGCCACAGGCGCAAACACCGGACGCTGGGGAAGGCAGTGGGGGACGCCCCGCAGGGAGCAGAGGGGGCCCGGACGGCACCTCGGTTTGGACTCCTGGTCTGCAGAACTGGGGGAGAACAAAGGCCTGTTGTTTGAAGATCCAGGTTTACGGTATTTGTGACGGTGGACCCAGAAAGCCTGAGACTGTAACTCACTAGCTATGTGATCTTGCACAGGTTACAGGAAGACACTCAGCCTCAGTTTCCACCCCTGTGGGGGCATTCACAGCATCCTCCTGGGGTGTGAGAACTGTCTGTGAATCACTGAGCACAGCATCTGGCACATAATGTGTGCTCAGGACATCGGAGCTGTGTCCCTTACATCCCTTACGTTGACACCGTGATTTCATAACCCTGGTCTCGGTGATATTCCAGGTTCAGGTGTGCTGGGCAGATGCCACTGGCCAATCCATCACGAAGTGCTCCGTGAGCCCCCCATGCGGAATGTGCTAGAAGCATAAGAGGGCCCTGGGCCTCAGAAAAGTATATGAACTAACAGAACAATTAAGTCCTAAAAGGTGCAATACTGACGAGAAAGTGATAGAAATTTTGAGCCAAAAAAAAAAAAAAAATGGGGTGTGCTGTCAGAGAAGGCTTCAAGGATAAGGTGGGACTCCAAGAATAAGTGGAACCCAAAGGATCAGACAATGGGCATGCGTGTGTGTGTGTGTGTGTGTGTGTGCGCCATTACAGAGCCCGGTGAAGATGTCCGCAGGCAGGTAGGCCCAGCCCAGCCCAGGTGGAGAGCAAGCAGGGAGCCGTCCCTGCACCCACTGGTTCTTTAACTATTTAGTTTTGATCGACCAGCTTTTCATTTCATTTTGATTTCATACCAGCATTTTAAGGAATATTTCTTTTCCTTTGCCCCTGCTCCCTATTGATGAGGCTGGAGACTAGGGTGGGTGGTAGGTGGGGGGAAGCCCAAGGGGCAGAGAAAAGGGGATAGTGAACAGTGAAACAAAAATATATTCTTAAGACCACCCTTCTGAGTGGGAAGAATGCTCATGGGTACACTCTCCGTTTATATATTCTCATTAACTAGAATATATTTTCAAGAATTCCTCGTGATCAAACATATAGTAATGAATACACCCTAAGAAAGCTCTATCTCTAAGAACAGATAATTGCTAAAATGTATCGAGGCATTGTTCTGGAGCTTTTACAGGTATTAACTCATAACTTGGCCAATTCTCCCAATAACCTGATAAATTAGGGACTGTTAACATCCTCATTTTACAGGTGAGGAAACCGAGGCACAGAGAGGTTAGGACACTTGCCCAAGATCACACAGCAACAGAGATGCACACCTGGCAGCCTTAACCCCTCTGCCACACCAACTCTCCTCTAAATGAATACTTCCTTAAGGAGAGAATATTCTGGAACATAAATGATGTGCATGAATATATTCTTATTTCTCTCAGTCTCCTTTGCATCAGCTAAGTCAGAAACTTACTCAAACGTCAAGAAAATAAAATGCAAACTTTTCAACTAAAACTAAAAATTTTAAAGGAACCAAGAGAGTTGGTGAGTTGGTGGTCCAGGGAGCTGGCCGCCTGGTAGACGGGCTTCTGGGGGATCGGTCGCTTTTCCTCTTGATTCTGGTGATTTCAGTTCCTCAGGGACCTGGTGTTGGTCTCCTGCCTCCTGAACTTGGACTAGCACGGTGCTGACACAGGAGCCACTGGGTGCATGTGGCATTTCAAGGTTAAATTAATTTAAATGAAATCCAAAATTCAGCTCCCCAGCTGCACTAGCCACATTTCAAGCGCTCAAGTGCCAATGTGTTTACAGCTACCAGGCTGGGCAGCTTGGAGTGAGAATCCTCCCACCATCACAGAAAGCTCCACAGGCAGGTCCCCAAAGCTCCATGGGGCAGATCCCCAAAGCTCCATGTGCAGACCCCCAAAGCCCCATGAGGCAGATCCCGCTGTTCTCCCTGCCCCAGCACTCTGTGATTCCCTGGGTGGACCTGGGTGGCAGAGGGTGGTGGGCTTTGGACAGCAAGAAGGTCTTTATCTCTATGCATGCAGAAGCTGATACACCAATGTAGTAAAAATTATAATAATAAAGTTTAGGAGTGCTCTCTTTTGAGGACATCATCTCATCTTTTGTCTTCACAGCCCCAAGACAAAAAGTTTGTTTGGTGGCTACAGAAACCCAGTTGGCCACCTCAAGGTCCTCCTCCTCCTCTTTCACAGAACCCAGGGTCCGGGAGTAACGAATGCCCCGGAACCAGGAGGCTCACCCTTCACTGTGTCAGTCGGCCTTCTCTCAGCCCACCCCGCCATCCTGCTGATGCCAACCCTGACGTGTCTTCCAAGCTACCGGCAGAGTGGATGGATGGGGTCTGCTTTCGGGGGCATGAAGGAAAATCGATCCTAATCACACTTTCCCCAAAGGAGGGTCTGGCTCTCCTAACACAGCCCACATTAGCCACAGCCAGGAAAGCCCCAAGTGCCCAAAGCCCAAAGGACATACAGAAGACCTGCCTAATGGAAGACTCAGAGGGCTGGCTTGATTTATATTTTATTCTAAACCAATTTAGGGTAGATGCACGAGAAAGGAAAACATCTTTGAAGTTCGGAAAAACAGGACTTCAAAGAGGTTTTCTTTCTTCTTCATCGAATCTACTGTTTTTAGACTGTTTCCTGCATGTCTAAACAAAAAAGCCCTTGTGGAGAGATTTCAGACCCTGATTGACTTAAAAGAGGCTCTGACATCAAGGGACAATTGAATTTCCTCTCGGCTGTCCAGAAGAGGACATGGCACTCACTACTGTCGAGTAGTGTGGGAAATCTATGCTCATAAAACGCTGCATTTCCTAAATTAAGTTATAAACCCATTTTCCCTGTGAGACAGAGGGTTTCAATCACTTAAGCAAACAGTATTATGGTTTAGCTTTCTTCAAATACCCTCCCTCTAGAAAATTTGAATAGCTCTGTCTTAAGGCACCCGCCAAGCGTTACTTGGGTCTGCTCTTTCTCAGGGACCCAGAAGGGAGGAACACAGTCTAAAAAGTCTTGTTAACGGCCCTAAGGGTTAGAGATCACTAAACTGGCCAGTGTCTTACATAAATAGCTCTCCTTACAGCCACGGGGCCAAACAAGAAGGGCAACTGAGAACATCCTAGGCAAGTATTCGTCCAAGGCCCCCGGTGAGAAGGAGCTGAACGAGCTGGGGGCTGCTCCCCTCCATCATCTCTTTCTTCATCTCACCTGAAAAGTGGGCTGTCGCAGCACACGCAGTGATACATTCCTGTCTCCTTGTTATGTAGGTAGGACCCGCTGAAAGGCTGGAAGGAAAGTAGATACGCCGTGGTCAGGCTTGTCACACAGGAGCAGGGGATGAGCCAGCAGATCCAAATCCAAGAAAAGCTCCAAAGCAAGGAATTTCTGCACTAACTTAACCAAGTGTAAAGACGACCAAAGGGAGAATCGCAGTGCCCCAGTGAAGCGGTGTGCAGGCTTGTTTACAGCCTGTCTTGATTGCGCCAACTATTCAAATGATGAAATTAATGAAGCTTCATATTTATAGCACCTTTCACCCACAACCATCAAACTCTGCAAAGAAGCAAGAGAACACTGCCTCGGCCTCCGTGAGGGGGTGAGGTTTCAGCGTCCATTCCAAAAGGGCACATTCAACAGTCTAGTCCACTCTCTAAAACACTGAAATCTCCAATGAAAGACAGAATGTAAATACATAAAAAGCAGTGGGGTTGGGAGCCGTGTCTTTTGTCTGTTTCATGTAGTCTTTGGGACACTACATATTAATGTTAAATAGCAAGATGAGGCAGTGCCTGGGTCACTCCTTCAATGAAACTGCTACGTTCATTGAGGCTTAAAGTCTGTGGGTTTTCAAAGGTGTTTGGAGAGGAGCCTCCAGGAGACCGTGAGCTGAGTATCGATATCTTTCTAAATGTAATTTTGGAAATGGGAGCTCACTGTTCAGAAAAAAGAATGCCCACCGTGCTCAATTCCTTCCATCATCTCTGTTAAAGGAAAGGACCCGCAGGGCCTGGCGACAAGCATTATGGGGTGGAGGAGAAGCCAGAGTCTAGAACGGCTACCCACGTCACACAGCCGACTCGGGTTAATAGCCAGAGTCTTCTGCCCACTCCAGATTTCCCAATTACAAAAATCCTCAGGTCAAATGTGCAAATTCCCTGTGGTGGTATTGACAGCACATTTTCAGTGCACCGCATAACAGACAATTTCAAGTTAACTCAGTGAGCCCACCGTGCGGCCACACTGGGACACGTTCTTCCTTAAAAACCCTAAACTCAGCTGCAGGAATCTGAACAGCGGAAGGGGCTGGTCTTCCTAGGGCCGCCCCTGGTACGACTGGCATCTGCAGCCGAGAGGCACAGCCCACCCCATGCAGAGGGCACTGGCCCTGAGGCTGCCAAGAAAGGCCTATCCGTGCAACCCAGCCAGCTTGAGAACATTCGAGACACAGTTTCTGCATCGCAGGGGACAGCTGGCCACAAGAAGTGACAGGGCTCGTATCCTAGAGAGTAAAATGAAACATTCGAGCGTAAAGGAATCCTGAGCTGACATATTTTATGAGATGATATCTATGCTCTGCCTCCTTGCCTGACTCCCTGATTCCTCCCCTCATCGCTAATTTTTTATATCTCATCACTTATTTGGGGTTGTCAGCTTCTATTTGATTTGTTCCTTTGGGCATGTACTTGGAAACCTAGTATGTGCCCAGGGCTGAGCTGGGTGCTGATGCTGCAGAAATGGAAAAAGAACCAACCACAGCTCCTGTGCTCAGAGGATCTGATACCTAGTTGGGAACAGATGAGTGAGCTGACAGTTATAATTCAGTGTGGTAAGAGCTATGGGGGGTCCCCGGGCCCCTCACCATCAGGGGTGTGGTCCTGATGGTTTCTGCTCCCAATAACAGCCTAGATGTTTTTTAACCTTTTATTATTACTATTTTAATGGCATTGTGATTGGTGCTTATAGTAGAAAAATAACAGAACACCAAGCTGAGTTTTGAAGGATGGAGAAATGGAAGTGTACTTCAGACTGGCAGGGGGCTTGGGCAAGGCCCCTCATGGAGAAAGAAGAGACTGGAAGCCAGGAAGGGGCCATAACACAGGGGCTGGGTATAGACCCTGCTGAAGAGTATAAAAAGTCTCTTAATGAAGTGAAAGCCACTGGAAAACTTTAAACCGGGTGCACCCACGGTCAGATTGGGTTTTCCGAGAGATCACTTGACGTCCACATGAGGAATGGATTGAAAGAAGGGCAAGGAGGCATTGGAGACAAAGACCTCGAGAAGGGCTGATGCAGGGCTGGATTTAGCTGTGGCAGGAGCAGTGGATAGAAAAAGAAGGGGGCAGACTAAGAATTGATTAGGAGAGAATGGAAATGACTGTCTGTACAGGGCTGAGTCGGAGAAAGAACGATGTTCAGGAAGGTTTGCCTGAATCCAGGGAGAGCTGCCTTCTTTGATCTTTCTAATACAACACACCAGGTGGAAACAGATGACAGGTCCAAGAGGGGTGACTGCAGATAATTTAATAAGGGCTATTTACATAGGTGGGGGCAGGGCAGTGGAAACCAAGGAGGGTTGGAGAAGCACCCGGGGAGAAAGGAAGGGGGCAGGTGCCAGAACCTGGCGTGGGGCGGCTGCAGATGAGGGCTGCCTGGCCGGAGGAGAAACCTGCATTAAGGAACCGGCCACTGCCAGCCTGTGATCCCACAGAGTGTACCCCGATGCAGACTCTGACCTCATTGGCATCTCCCACTGGCCAGAGGGCAAGGGAGCCTGGCCACTGTTCCCAGAGCTCAAAGCAGGTGACCAGACAGGAGGGCAGGGAGAGCAGTTACTGCTCAACCAGTTGGCAAACTATTTCTTTATTGTTTCCCTGTACCAAGCAGAGGTAAAAACTTATGTAACCGAATGTTCACTTTGAGCCGTCAATAGAAAGCTTAGACGTTTCACTTCTCTTTCCTTAGCCTAATGACATGAATTGAGGCTCACAGCTCTGCAATATTCTAAAAAGTTAAATGGGGGAAGGAACCAACTGTGAGGGATTTGTAACATTAGTTAAAATAACAGATGGTGCTCATTCTGGAAAATGGCCAAACGCACTGAGTACATGACACCATCTGTGGCATACGGCAAATTTATTCTCCTAAACATCTGGCAGTCATCTCAAGCCCCTGCATGTACACCAAGCCCTGCCTGCATCTGTAAGCCAGGTTAGCATAGAATATTCTGGAAATATGCATGACTGCACAGACAGAACTGTTATCACCGGGGGCTCCCTGTGCTCTGTACACTGTGGCTGATGTTACCTGTCTCCCAGTGATGGCTTTATTAATACCTCACCCACCGGCATTTCATGAGCATCTGGTTTGATTGGCTGGCCCGTCTGATCACTTTAGCACTGGAGATGAGGTCAGAGGGGGCTTATAAGCCCACACGCACCTGGACAAGTATGTGAACTTTGCAGGTACTGATAAAGTCATAGTATAAATACACTACAACTTTGCAAAGCCAGCCAGCTGTGGTCCACTGTGTAGGATCTCCCGGCGAATGAAAAAAATCTTATAATAAGGTACTGCAGCTAAATCCCAGTGGGCATATTTGGGTCCAAGACAGGCCACTGGTTAAGAAACAGGGCTCTGTAAAAAACGGTACCTTGGGGGCCTATCCTCTCAGGGAATGAACGAAAGCCGAGACTCCTGACTGCCGTTTAAATAAGGTTCCCACTTCTTAGCCTGTCAGTTCACAAAAAATGTGCTTTCCTACTTTCCCAGTGCCCCGTGGAGCCAGCTCAGAGCTGAGTGTCTGGGGACAGAAGGAGGGCAAAGGCTACCAAGGAAAGCACTGGGGAAGCAAATCCACCCTGCAGAAGCAAGCTTGGGGCTGAGAGCTGCAAGGTGGTTGTGGGTTAACTGGAGGCTCAGGGCCGCGGGAAGCAGCCCAGGGAGTCTGGGACTGAGGACGGCGGGGTGCTGCAGGGTGGAACCAGGGGAAGGATGTGTGGGTGGGTTTGAGGGTGCGGCATGGGGTGTGGGGTACGGGGCGGGGCCAGACGCTGTAGGGCCTTCGGAGCCCTTCTAGTATTTTCCTCTTGACCCCGAGGGCAGTGGGAGGCCACCGATGGGGAGCAGGGGGGCAGGGAGGGGATGACGAGGTCTCATCGGGGTTTTGGATCTGGCTGCAGCGGGGCACCAAAGCCATGGGCTGGGTGTTGGGGTGCTGCGGAGGGGCAGGGTGGGGAGGCTGGGGGTGCGCGTACGGCATTAGGAGGCAGCGCAGACACCTATGCCCCAGGAGCGGAGGGCGGACGAGGACCGGGCTGCAGACGAGGAACACGGGAGCTTTGCAGACGGCTCGGTTCCAGTCCCCCCCAGCCCCGGGACGTCCCATCGGAAGACGGTGGACCTGCTGAGCTCACCGGTTCCGTTCCTTTTTCTCTGGTGACACAGAACTGCTCTGGAGTCAGTTTCTTTTGCCAGTCGCTCTTGGCCAGAGGCGGCTCGCACATTGCAGGAGACCCTGTAACGTTACACAGGAATGTTTCACTACAACCAAAAGGTGCCCTGCGCCCTTCCTCCTTGGCTCTCCTACCACACACGCCCCCCCGCAGACTCAGCCAGCCTCCCCCACCCCGCTTCATTCTTCACAGAGCCCAGGTACAAAGTGCTTTAATAGACTCATTAGCCTAATAAGAAATTAGTAATGAGTAGAGAGCCAGCTTTCTTTCTCCCTTGGGTCCCAGAAGCTAAAGAGGCAGCTCAAACGTGAAATAATGCAGAACGCTTTCTCCTCGGATACCTAGACTCAGAGATTGATCCCTCTTCCATTACTAGTTTCAAAGCAGCAGGTCTTGTCAGGACACAGCTGGGTGCAGGTGATTGACCTGACACAAGAAAGTTGAGCTGGAGGGCTATTAAATTCCTCTCCCTGGCTGTTTTGCAAAGACAGCTCTGGTTTTTTTTTTTGCCATGGGAGGTCTCTATTGAAAATCCTCTTATATGGAAGAAAGAAGGGATCCTATAGCTCACACCCCTGGAAGGGAAGCAGACCTACTGCAACCCATTATTGTGCTTCATGATTTTTTGGCCTATTGTTTACCTTTCTTCTACTCCCCTTGGCTTCTATCTTACTACTTTAACTCTGGTGCGTGCACACAAAAGTGACCAACGTGATTGTGCCGGTTTGAGTGTATTGTGTCCCCCAAATGCCATTATCTTTGTGGTCTTGTGTGGGGCAGAAGTTTTGGTGCTGGTTGGATTTGCTTGGAGTGTGCCCCACCCAGCTGTGGGAGATGATTCTGATGAGATGTTCCCATGGAGGAGTGGCCCCGCCCATTTGGCGTGGGCCTTGATCGGTGGAGCTATATAAATGAGCTGACTCAAAGAGAGAAAAGAGAGTGCAGCTGGGAGTGATGTTTTGAAGAGGAGCAAGCTTGCTAGAGAGGAACGTCCTGGGAGAAAGCCGTTTTGAGGCCGGAGCTTTGGAGCAGATGCCAGCTGCCTTCCTAGCTAACAGAGGTTTTCCAGAGGCCATTGGCCATCCTCCGGTGAAGGTACCCGACTGCTGATGTGTTACCTTGGACGCTTTGTGGCCTTAAGACTGTACTTGTGTAGTGAAATAAACCCCCATTTTATAAAAGCCTATCCATCTCTGGTGTTTTGCATTCTGCAGCATGAGCAAACTAGGACAGTGATAATCTCATCAGCTGGAGGGCAGTAGGCAACCCGACTTACAGGTTAAATGTTTTTAGTCATCCAATGTCAAGAATTTGAAAGGATCTTAAAACCTGTAAAACACTTTGTCTTACAAATGAGAATATAGAGGCCCAAAGAACTTGCCCATAGCACTGAAGATTAAATATTAAATAAACATTGTGGTCACCACACAGCTATCAAATATGTTAGAAAATTATTAGAAATTCATTTTTAATAAAAAGTTTAAAAGCCCCACACAATCCTACAGTAAGAAAAGACCTATCTTCATCATCAACTTATATTGTATATTTTCAGAGTTGTCTATCATTAACTGCTTATTGTTTGCATTTTTTTCTTTTTTAAATATCTTCTTTATTCACTCATTTATTAAAATACGTATTGGTTACCTCTTATGTCCAAAGTGATGGAAGGACACACACATACACACAAAGATCTCTTTTGTACTTCTTGAAAGAAGAAAAGAAATATTTGCAAAAGAATAAATAGTCCATCAAAACATTCTGTCCTAGATGGGTAAGTGAAGTCTTTTGCTCTGTGAAGAGAAGCCTTTCTGCAGTAAAATAATTTTATTATTTTATGGAAAGGCTGATCAAAAGATTTTAGGAGAACGCTAGCAATAATTTTTAGATGGTATGGAGATTCTCACTGAAAAGTCTTACAACCACTCCAGTGGCCTCAGGCTGACCACAGGAATATACAAGCAACAATTTCTTGGCAACATGCAGGATGCCAGAACATATGTAAAGAATAAAGTTTTATGTATAGACAGGCAAGCACAAAACATACAAAAAAGCAATGGCTTTTTGGTGGCACTCAGTTAAAATACTGGCATTAGGAGAAGGAGGTAGTACTTAAAATTTGCACTTTGTATTGAGTGATGAAATACACAGTACTGTGCAGATAGAATTACTTGACTCAATTTGTATCCAAATCTTAAGCCTTAGAAAAGAAAACAATAATAACATGCAGTGATTACAAAATTTCAACAAGAATGCTTACCATTTTATGTGAGCAGGTGAAGAGATATAATCCCTAATCAATGTTCAGGGTGACTGCACACACTATAAATTTATGATCCCAGATTTATATTCCTTGACAAAACCTTTCCCAACTGAGTACCTCAAAAGGGTGTTCTGAATTAAACATGTTATTGTTTTCCCTTTAAAACAGAATAAAAGTAATACAGCAAGGAGAAGATATTTATGTATACTTATGAGCAGAATCTCTGGAGGAAAGGAAATCCGTGGAAATTAAAATAGGAAATGAACTTGCAAGAAGCTGGTTTTCAGAAGAGCCCAGTCTATCCTTCTCACTGCTGGGGTTGGGATAAGATCCATCCAGACACATGGATTTAAAAGCAGCTTTTTGTTTAAGCTTTGATGTTTACTAACAACAGGATCCCTATATGTACTTTAGAACGTTTATTTACATCATCTGATGAAATACCAATTGGGAATAAATAGGTCTTAAACCATTTGAGAATTTCAGGTTGATACAATAAAGTCATAAACTTATTTCATTCTGCTATATTGGAGCCCTACTCTTCTCTCAGAAGTAACAGTGAACTAAACATGGAAGACAGGATCATACTTGCATTAAAAATTTTTTTTATCAAGTATACACGATTTTAAATATAAACCTAATTTAAATGTATACATTTTTAAATGTTCACAAAATTAATGTGCCTTCCAGAGTCCAGTATATTTAACATCTCCCTTGTGTTTGAGATGGTGTCAAGTGGACTAGGCAGTTGAGACATCCCTTAGCTGTTGGCCAACGAGGGTAGGTTGTAGAGGGTTAAATGTTTTCTAAGTCAATATCCTTCCCTTGGGGCGTATTTCCTTTATTTCCTTAATTCCTTGACCAGAACTGCTGCTGTGGCTGCTCCAAAGGTTGTAACATATTAAATAGCAGTGCCAGTAGCCTCCACACTCCCGGGCTGGGGTTCAGCTCGAGTCCACTGTTTGCATTTTATATGAAGGTTATCTGTTAAATATATTAAAAGTCCTTCCCTTCTTGAATATGCTTCTTATTAGGCTATAGGGATTTCAGGGACTCATCCCTTGGGAGTGAGGCACAGTGTATTTATAGGACAATTAATGCTTATTAATGCAACTTTCAGAGTTGTCACACAGAACACCAATAACTGGGGAGTGAATTATAGACTTTTCAAAATCACCATTTTTGTAATCAACAAAATGAGTGATTCAAGCAAGAATCATCATGAATTCTACAACCCCTGGATGAAAGACTTGGGCAACAGGGTGATCACACATTTCAAACTCTCACTGCACAGGTGATTAAAGAAGAAAGGGCACCTTTACAGCAGAGAAGTCTGGAAGTCACCCCAAACCCACGAGCAGGATTTGCATCTCCAGGTGGGACAGGCTGGCATCCCGTCCCACCTGATGCGATGCATGAGCAGGTGCAGCATCACCTTATCACTTCCCTGCCAAGAAGGTTTGCTGTGAGTCTAACATGGAGAAACAAGCAGACAAGGCCAAATGGTGGGAAACTGCAAAACCACCACCCTGGATCCTTAAAAATAGGTCAATGTCATGAAGAAATACAAAGCCTGGGCAACAGTTTCAGATTAAAAGAAACTAGGGAGCCACACAACCAAATGTGACATGTGACCCTTTGTTGGATTCTGGATCCAAGAAAGAAAAAAAAAAAAAAGGTCATTAAAGATTGGTATTATTAGGATATTGTGGAAATTTAAATGTGGACTATATATTAGACAATAGTATATCAATGTTAAATTTCCTGAGTGTGATAAATGTTTTGTGATTTTGTAGAACACCTTTGGTCTTATGAGATACACACTGAAATGTATAGGGGCAAAGGTTCTGATGCCTGCAAATAACTACTAACTAGTTCAGCAAAATAAACAAACACATACATGTGAGTGTGTGTGTGTCAGTCAGGGGTGGGAGGAAAGGTGGGGGGAGGGTACATGACTCTAAGAGGAGACTTCACCTCTCAGTTATCCTTCCACCAAACCCCAAATCCCAGACTGATCATGAGGAAAAACATCAGACAAATGCAACTTGAGGGATATTCTGCAAAGTTTCTGACCAACCCTCCTCAAAACCGTCCACGTTGTGAAAAGCAAGGGAAGACCGGGTGAGAAACAGTTATCAGAGACCAGAGGAGACCGAGAGGACATGAGTAAATGTAACATGGATCCTGGAACTGAACAGGGACCTTCATGGAAAAACTGGTGAAATCCAAGTAGTCTGGAGTTTCGTGAATAGCAGCATCCCAGTGTCAGTTTCTGTTTTGACAAACGTACCACGGTGATGGGAGAAGTTAACCAGGAGGGAGAAAATTGTGTGATGGCAACTCTACACTATCTTTGCAACTTGGCTGCAAATCTAAAATTATTCCACCATAAAAGGTTTATTTAAAAAAGCTGACCCTATCCACATTTGCCCCTGCACTGTGCAGCACTAGTAGGGGAGAGAGTTGTTACTACAAATCCAAGTTTATTAATCTCCCTGGGGTCTCCATGAGCCATGACCATTATCTACAGTTCCTTAGCCGACCGCTCTCCATTTCTCCACATGGGTATTTTAAACCTTTTCTATTCTCCACTTAAACTATGGACCCTCAAAAGATGATTCCACTCTGAGGAATCAAAAGCCACCACAAGGAAGTCCCCCTCCTTCCTGCTTCCATACCTTCACCTTTGCCTGCATCTACATACACCCTTTCCTTCTTGTCTGGTTTCAGTGAAACAAGACTCCTTTCCTCTGTCCAGGTGCTTTTTCACCACCTCTGTTCTAGAGCCTATTTCCTTTTGCCTCCCCAAGGGTCGGGATCGATGGAATATTCCCCCTTCCACTGAATCATCAGCTTCCCCTACTCGGCCGCCTGCTGGCCACCTGACATGCTGAGTGGAAAGAAAAGCAGCACTGGCCACCTGACGTGCTGAGTGGAAAGAAAAGCAGCACAAGACTCCATTCTCCCCCAGGCCCTCTCTCCCCCCAGTTACTATTGCTCTTCTTTTCTCCTTCACAGCCAAGCTCTGGGAAGGGCTGTCTCTGCTTGCCAAGGGCAAGATGCCAAACGAGCAAGCATATCACAGAGCACTAGGCTGGGGCTGGCCGTGTGAAGGCCACCCCAAACAGCGCAAAAGGGCAGGCATTAGCAGGAGCACAAGCTCTGCAAGAGCAGGCTTTGCTAGGAAAAGCGAACTGCCCTCCATGACCCCTCGGGATGGAAACTCTGGTCTCGAGGGGAGTCGGTGAGCCCACAGCCCTGGCTACCACCGAACCTCCTCAGGGAAGGAGTGACGCGTGACCGGTGAAACGCCCTCTTCCCCTCCCAGGATGGCTCGGGCCACACCTGTCCAGGTGTCTCCTTGGCTGTGGCAAGGATCTCGAGTCCCTCCTACAGACGTCCAAGAGGCAGGCGACTTCCGGTATGAAGGTGGGCAGCTGTAGCGTGTGAAGTGGCCTTTGTCCTCCTATCTCCTTTTGCGGGAGGAAGAGTGGGGTCGAAGAGAAAACCCTTCTGCCTCCTGGAAGCCTTGCCCTCAGCACCTTCCAACCTGCAGTGCCGTCTAGTAGCTGGCACCGGAGAGAGGGAATTGGAGAAGGGCTAAAATTCAGTAGTATTCTCACCCCGGAGCTTTACCACCTGCCCTCCCCTGACTTGGGACCTGAGGCTGGGTCCTGTAAGGTTCCCAGCTCCCAACCCCTCACCTCTGCATCTCATCACACCTACTAGGGAATGACTACCTGCTCTTCAGACACCCACCTTCCCCCTCCACTGGAAAGCCAGACTTTCCTTACAGTTTGAGTTTAAAATTTACACTGCTTAAATTAAAATTTAAAATGCTTAAATCATTAAAGGAAAGAATGACTTGTCCATATAAATACAATCAGAGTGCATCTCTCATGGCTCTGTGAATCCTTTAAAACGGTTATTATTTTTGTGCGTGAACAATCTCGTGGGCAGGCAACAGTGTTCAGACCAGTTTAAGTGTCGATTAAGCAATCTGAGCTGCAGATCTGCCGGCCTGGAAGACTGAGTCGAGGGCAGACGGCCGCTGCCTCGACAGTGAAATGGCAAACGGTCACAGGGTGCCCACAGGGTTGGCGATACGGGCTCTGCATCTCTTCACAGGTTTCTTTAACCTGGGACTCTAGAAACAACTAAAGCTTGAACGAGTCAACTCGTCACAGGTCAGCTCTGCACTCACTCGGACAGGTGTCCCCACGGCACACGCGGTCTCCGTGGGGAGGTGAGGGGCCTGGTGGTCGCCAGGGACTCGAGGTCAGGTCTCGACACTGCCTTCTCGTCCTTCTGCATGTGTGCAGGGTCCCCTGTCCTCCATCCGTCATCCACACCTTCCGCTGCTCCTTGGAGACTCCATGTCCTTCAGTTTCCCTCTACCTTCTCTTGCCATCTTCATGACAAAAAAGCGTGGCTGTGGCTGCTACTGTACACAGACTCTGAATTAGACTCCGATAACTCAGATCCCTGAGTTTCTTTCCCTCTGTATGAAAGCACAAGCTATGCTTTCTCATTGCTCATCTTCCACGACGTGGGCCTTGGTCTCCTCATTTATAGAGAAACCTACTCTCGGTCATGTGGTTTTATTAACTGTTCTGGCTGCGTTGTTCTGCCAAGTGGTCCCCCACGAACCTGCCTCGTTTCCACAGACATCTGCTGGACCTCCGGGAGCTGTCATGAAGTGGGGTCAGAATTCCCACCCTCTGACGGCCCTGCACCACAGGGCTGGACAGTTTCAACCCCAGGCCCGGGACGGCTTCCAGGCAGAGTATCTCCAGAAAGCAGGTTTTCCTAAACAATGGACTATTTTCTTCAGGATGCTTCTTTCTTTGCTCTTTCCATTTGCTCTCTGTTCATCCAGATGACAAATCACAGGTGCCCTTGTCTCTGAGCACATCAGAAACCTCAGCGCTAGAAAACAGTTCACTATCACATCCAGCATCTCATTTCCCCCCAATTTCTCTCCCTCTCAACCCCCCACCCCCATCCCACAACGTAGATTATATGTAGTTAAACTTTTGGCTCTTTCCATTTATTTATGTAATTATAACTAAAATTTATGGGTTGCTTCCTAAATGCCACATATTTTGCATTTTCTTTAAATTCCTTTTTTCCCCTATTTATTCCATCTACAACCCTACTAGATAGATCCTATCACCTTATTTATAGAAGAAAAAAAACCCGAGGTTTGAGCTTATCAAGTTTAAGACACTTGCTCAAAGGCACAGCTAGTAAGCCACAGAGCCCAGACTCCTCCAGGTCTGGGGGACCCCCCAGCCCTTAGGACACAACCCTCACCCGCTTGTCATTTTCCATGGGTGTCTAGTTTGTTGTGTTGGTCTATCCTGTTTGCTCCAGCATTCCTTAAATGGCGGACATTTGGAATACAGCTAGTTTCCAGTTCTTAAAAGCAAGATTGTTAAACACATCTTTGTACATCTAGATTTGTTCGTTGAATTGTTTCCTTCTAATACATCTCCAAGGGGGGAGCATCTGATGAAGTCACTGTTTGGCCAAATCCTAACCTCACCGACTTTGAGATCTGGGCTGTGCACCAGGCTGCCTCTGGAAGCCCCAAGCACAGCCACGAAGGAGATTCCCTGAAGACCACGACCCTGTAAAGGGGGCCAAGGCCCCAGCCCGGCCTGCCACCTGCTCCTCTCACCTGTACCGTGGACCCACGGACCAGGGGTACCAGGGTGATGAGGAGCCTGGGGATGCAGGTGACTCAGCTACACCTCCACATCGCAGTGCTTCCTTCTATTTGGCTGTGAGCACTACTTCAGGGAAAACTTCGAGGGAAAAAAGGTCCCAAGCGACAGTGCATTTTCAGTGGGGGCCGTCTTCAGCACACATGGAGAATGGGATTCAGAGGTGGGCCCGTTGCACAGAGGCCCAGAAATCCAATCCACGGGGCACGAAACCACCCTAAAATGTCTGGAAATACAAGGACAGCTGACACAGGTCCCCAGGTGACTGACCCCTCCCTGGTGGGTGAGATGTAAATGTGCCCTTCTCCACCGCAGGGCCCAAGCACTTAGCAGACACACACAGACACACAAAGACACACACTTCCCCGGTCTCTGTCTCTCAGCCACCACCCCACTCTTTACCCAATAAGGCTGCTCACTTTAAAGGGGGCACAAGTTATCGGCCGGCACGTGCCCCTGGGTCCTGGATACACACAGAAATACCGCAGGCCAGGAAACCAGCATCCGAATCCCCAGCTTGTTCTCTGTGCAAGGAGCAGCGCGCGGAGCTCCGGGGAGGCCACAGGGGCAGGGGCGCACGCCGGGCAGTTGGCCCCAATCCCCGCGCTCTTCGCCCGGGCCTGGGGAAGCTTCAGGCCTCCCGCGTCCCGCACTCTGTGCGGAAAACGTAGGCTCGTCGGGGGAGAGGGTCTACACTTCCACCCGGTTCTCACAGGGTCAATGGCCCCTCCCCCAAGGGTTCAGAAGTCAAGATCCAGGCGGCCGGACAGGAGCCGGAAGGGGCGCGCCAAGGGCGCTCAGGAGCAAGGACGCGCCCCTGGGAGGCCGCTCCGGCCGCGGCGCAGCGGGGCACGGAAAGCGAAAGCCGGAGGCGGCGCCGCCTCCCACGCGGGTCCCGGTGTCCTACCTGCGTCCCCGCGTCCGGCCCCAGCGCAGAGACCGCCGCCGCCCGCCCAGCCGCGCGCGGACCGCGGAGACGCCGCTCGCCGGGGCAGGCCGGGCAGTGCGCGGAGCAGGCGCGCCATGACGCGGGGCCGCCCGGAACCCAGGGCTGCGCGCCTCCCCCGCGCCCGCGCTCCGCGCACCCGCCCGCCGGGGCTCCGCTCCTCCCGTCGCCGCCCGCTGCGCCCTCCTCCCGGTCTTCCAGCCCCGCCCCCGCGCCCCTCCCTAGCTCTCCATCCCCACCTCCTCCCTTCCCCGCCCCTGCGCGCCTGCTCGCTCTCCCGCGCCTCGCCCCCCTTCCTCCTCCCCACGCCCGCTCCTTCCCGGGCCACGTGCGCGCGCTCGCGCTCTGCCACCCCCTTTCCCTCTCCGCGCCTGGTTCACCGCCTGCCCGGCCCCCCTCGCCCCCCAGCGCCCCCCATTCCTCCCCAGCTCCGTCCCACTCCGCCCATCCCGAAGTCAACCACTGATCTGCTTCTGTCACTGCAGATTACTTTGCGTTTCCTAGAGTTCTGTGTGAGTGGAATCATATGATACACACTGAGTTTTGTCTGGCTTCTTTCCTGAGCACACGTTTTTTCATGTAACAGTGGTTCATCGCTTTCCCTGCTGAGAGGTTGCCGGGCTATGCCACAGTGTATTTATCTAGTCACCTGTTGATAGACACCTGTGTGGTTTCCAATTTTTCCTCTTTAGAAATGAAGCTGCTAGGAATATTCCCGCATTGATCTTTGTACGGATATAGGTTTTCTTTTCTCTTGGGTAAATACCTAGGAATGGAATAGCTGGATCATAAGCAAGCGGTAATTTTTAAAGAAACTGGCAAACTGTTTTCCAAAATGGTTGTTTGATTTTACCTTCCTGTCTCTGGTGTATGAGAGTTACATTCTTTTCTAAATCCTTGCCAACATTTGGATGTTCAGACTTTTTAAATTGCAGTCATTCTAGTGGTGTATACTGGTAGCAAATTGTGGTTTAAATTTGCATTCCCTAATGGCTATTGGTGCCGAACTGAGTATTTTCAGGTGCTTCTCTGCAGTAGGTTTATTCTCTGTACCAATCCTTGGCTCTTGGGGTTTTCTTATTATTGAGTTGACAGTTCTTTGAATATTCTGAAGACAAAGCCTTTTTCAGATTCATGTTTTGCAGTGATCTTTCTCCCAGTCTGTGGCTTGTCTTTTAAGTCTCCTAACAGTGTCTTAAGAAGAACAGAAACTTTTAAGTTTTGATGAAGTGAGTGGATCACGCTTTTGGGTGTCATAGTTAAGAAATTTTTGTCTAAATCAACGTCACAAAGATTTTTCACCTATATTTTACTCCAAAACTTTTAAAGTTTTAGGTTTTACATTTAAATCTATGATCCACTTTAATTTGTGTATATGGCAAAATATTTTGTTTGATTTTTGCATATGGATATCCCGTTGTTCCAGTACCTGTCCTTTCTCCACAGAACTACCTTTGAAACTTTGTGGAAAACTGGTTTCCCATATGTATATATATATGGGTGCGGTCGCAGTTGACTCGTCTGGGGGAGGGTGGCGGCCGGTTGCTAAATCCTAGGCTCTCAGGATTGCTCCGAGGGTACCGGCGGCGGGGGCTCTTTCCCGGAGGCGAGGGCGAGGCGGGGGACTTGGCCAGGTCCCCGGCGGGAGGCGTGCAAAGTATGGAGGGCAGCGAGAAAGGAACAGGCGGGACACGGTTCTTTTAGGGTGAAGAAACCAAGAGAGAGAGAGTTTATTAGGGGAGAGTACAAGCTTATATCGGGCGGTTTAGAGGGCGGGGTAGCTGTAGGGGTTAAAGGCTTGGATTGGTTCTGAGAGAGCGCGGAGGTTGATTGAAAAGGGGCGAGAGTTGCTCCCGTAACGGTGTCTGGCAACAATGTATGCGCACCGGTGGTGATGGGGGTTGCACTGGCAACGGGGAGTGTCCGGGCAAGATAAGGGGGTGGGGAAAAGGCGGTTCCCTCCGGCAAGCCTCCCCTAACATTGGTATTTTGGGAGAGGAAATGGGGCCTGCCTCCGGCCTCACTTTCCCAGGCCCGGGGGGCTGTGGAGGGCGCTGTCACCCGTACCCACTACCCTCCCCAGGGGTGGATCCGGTCCCCCAGCCCAGGCCCGCCAAGTTGAAGCACGTAATCAGTGTCCCGCATATGGGTCTATATGGACTTTCCATTCTTTCCCATTGATCTATTTGTCTGTCTTTACACAAACCCTACTATATCCTGATCTGTACTTGGATTCCACTGGACTTGGAATCAGATGCTGTTAGTGCTGTAATTCTGTTCTTTTTTTAAGGTTATTTTGGCTCTTTTAGCTCTTTTGTGTTTCAACATAAATTTTAGATTCAGTTTCTCAAAAAAAAGTTTCCTTGGATTTTGATTGGGATTGTACTGAATTTATCCATTTTAGGGAGATTGGTATCATAACAATATTGATCTTCTGATTCATGAATAAGATATGTCTCTCAATTTATTCAGGTATTCTTGAATTTCTCTCAGCAGTGTTTTGTAGTTTTCAGTGTATAGACCTTGCTCATTTTTTGACAGATTTAACCATAAGTATTTCTTATTTTTGATGCTGTTATATTACTTCATTGATTTCCATTTCTGGTTGCTCCTAGTATATAAATTTTGTACATTGATCTTGTATCCTGCAACCTTTCTGAACTCATTTATTAGTCCTAGTGATATTAAAAAATTCTATCAGCTTTTCTACATGATGATCATGTCATCTGCAAAGAAAGTTTTACTTTTTCCTTTCCAGTATGGATGCCTTTTATTTCTTTTTCTTGCCTTATTGCACTTGCTAGAATCTGTACAGTATTGAATAGAAATGGTGAGAGTGTATATTCTTGTTTTGTTCCTGATCTTGGAGGGAGAGCATTCAGTCTCTCTCCATTAAACATGATATTAGGTGTAGGTTTTTTATAGACATTCTTTATCGTATTGAAGAAGGTCCTATCTATTCATAGTCTACTAAAAGTTTTAAAATCCAGGGATATGTGGATTTTTGTCAAATGCTTTTTCTGCAGCTATTGAGGTGATCACTTTTTTTTTTGTAATTTTTTAATTGATTTTCAAATGTTAAACTAACAGTATTCCTGGCATAAACTCCACTTGCTAAGATATGTTATCCATCTGTACATTGTCAAATTTCTTGGGCTAGAATTGTGTTTTCACCTGTATTCTTGAGGGGTGTTGGTGTATAGAGCTCTTTTCTTGTAATGTCTTTGTGTAGTTTTGTATCTGGATAATAAGGAAATGGATATATATTTATTTGGGAGGTTGAGTGGGGATGATGCCCATGTATCTGGGGAAGTTTGCTGGTGTCAGGGTGGGCAATAGGGACCTTGTCCTCCAAAAATCAGGGCTGTGTGTTTTGATTGATGTTTTTTGTAACTGAAGCAGCTTCCCCAGTGACATCAGTCAAGGGGATTTAAAGATTCAGAGCAAGCTTTTTTCTTTTCTTCTCCTTTTCCTTTTCTTATAGGATTCAGGCAGTTAATGAAATTTCTATCAGGTCACTGGCTGACCAGGGAGATAACGGAACAGACACTTCAGTGACCACACAAAATAAGGAGTAAAGTCATTGAAAAAATTTTGGAAAAGTCAGGAAACAAATGGATGAGTATAGTTTTCCTCAAATAACAGCAGCAATCCCTGGAGAGGAAAGAGAATACGATTTTCAAGGTTACCGTATTACAATGTTCTCAACAAAAAGTTACAAAGCATACAAAGAAATAGAAAAGTATGTTCCATTCACAGGAAAAAAAGAAATTGACAGAAACCATCCCTGAGGAAACTCAGGTGTTAAACTTAGAAGATAGACAACAAATTGGCTATCTTAAATATGCTTTATGAGATGAAGGAAACTGTGGACAGAGAACTATAGGAATTCAGGACAACAATGTATGAACCAGTCAGGACTATCAGTAAAGAGATAGTGTAAAAAGGAACCAAATAGAAATTCTGGAGCTGAAGGGAACAATAGCTGAAATAAAAGATTCTCCCAAGGGGTTCAACAGGAGATCTGAACAGACAGAAGAAAGAATCATTGAAATTGAAGATAAGGCAATCAGAATTGCCAGTCTGAAGAGCAGAAAGAAATAAGAATGAATAAAAATGAGCAGAGCCAGAGGGACCCATGGGGCACCATTAAGCACAGCCACATGCACATTATGGTGGTTCCAGAAAGAGAAGAAAGGGAGAAAGGGGCAAAATTTTTTTGAAGAATTAGTGGCCAAAAACTGCCCAATTTTGTGAATCTACACATCCTAAAATCTTAACAAACTCCAAGCATGATAAACTCAAAGAGATCCACAGCAAACACATTGTAATCAAACAGCTGAAATCCAAAGACAAAGAGAGAATCTTGAAAGCAGCAAGCGAGAAGTGACTCATCATGTCCAAGTGATCCTCCATGAGATCGACAGCCAGTTTCTCGTCAGAAACCATGGAGACCAGAAGGCAGTGTATGGTATAAAGTGCTAAAAGGAAAAAAAAACACCAAAAACTGTCAACCAATAATTCTATATCCAGCAAAACTGTCCTTCAAATATAAAGTGGAAAGTGCAACATAATCAGATAAATAAAAGTGAAGAGAGTTCATCACTGGTAGACGTGCCCTACAAGAAATGTTAACACGCATTCTGCATGAGATACAAGGACACTACACAGTAACTTTAAGCCATGCAAAGAAATAACAACCACTGGGAAAGTTAACTACATAGATAATATAAGATCTAGGGTTTTGTATTTTGGGTCTGTAACTCTTCTTTTTGCTTCCTATGTGATTGAAAAGATTAATGCATAACACAATAATTAGAAATCTATGTTAAAAGGCACACAGTGTACAAAGATGAAATTTGTGAAAATAGCAACGTGAAGCAGGGGATGGAGTTGGATAGGAGCAGAGTTAATGCATGCTATTGAAGCTAAGCTGTTATCAATTTAAACTAGGTTGTTATAAATTTAGGATGTTTACTGTAATCCCCATGGCAACCACTAAGAAAACAACTAAAATGTATACAGAAAAGGAAATGTGGAAGAAATCAAAATGGTACATTAGAAAAAAACAAACACAAAAGAAGGCAATATTAGAATTGAGAAACAAATAGATTTGACAGATAGAAGAAAAATAGAACATTTGAAAAAAAAAATTTCAATGCCCTGTCATGATAAAAACCCCAGCAAACTAGGAATAGAAAGGAATTCCTTTAACATGTTAAAGGGCACTTGTGAAAAACACACAGCTAACATACTCAAGGGTGAAAGACTGAAAGCCTTCCTCCTAATACAGGAACAAGACAAGCATGCCCACTTTGGCCACTGCTATTTAACATTGTACTGGAAGTGCTAGGCAGAGCCATTAGGCAAGAAAAAGAAGTAAAAGGCATACAAATTGGAAAGGAAGAAAGAAAACTTTCTCTATTTTCAGGTAAAATGGTTCTATACTAAAAAAATACCATTGAACCCTCCAAAAAACTTCTAGAGCCTAATCAACAAATTCAACAAAGTTGCAGCATACAAGATCAGCCCTCAAAACTCAGTTGTGTTTCTATGCAACAGCAAGGAACAATCTGAAAGGAAATTAAATGATTCAATTCACAATAGCATCCAAAACAATAAAATGTTAGGAACAAATTTAGCCAAGGAGGTGAAAGATTTATGCACTAAACCTACAAAACTTTGCTAAAGTAAAGACCTAAATAAATGGGACGACGTTCCATGTCAATTGATCAGAAGATTTAATTATAATGGCACTATTTGCCAAAATGGTCTACACATTCACTGAATTCCTATTAAAATTCCAGCAGCCTTTTGTTGTTGTTGTTGTTATGGGTGATTTTTTTTCCCTGCTTTATTTTTTGGCTACTTTTTAGGTTGTATAAAATGAACATGTGTCAACATACATTTTGCTAAAATCCATTTTAGTTTTAATGAATACATTTTAGTTTAAAAAGGTATTGTGGTTAAATGACTTTCCATTCAGTGGGCATTCATCCACCCCCACCTGCCCTTTCCCCCTACAATGGAAGGTCATCACCTGTTGCCAGAAAATTCCTTCCCAGGTATGGGGCTCTGTTTCTACTTCAGCTTCCCCACACCTCAGTGCCCCCAGTTAGGACAAAAATGAATAGGACAAAGTCCTTTCTTAGGTGACTGATAAAAATGGGAAAACACCTTTTTACAAGGATGGACAGTGCTGTGGCTGCAGACTGTCTACAGCAGCGGCATTCTGGTCAACCTGGCAACCCCGCCCCATGCCCTCCTCCAGCTCCTGCTGTGGGTTGTCACTGAGTGTCGGAGCTTGGTCAAAAGAGAATGACGTTCAGAGGGGCAACGAGGTTGGCCAAGGCAGCCAGTGAGGATGGTGCTGTTGACTTACCCAGAAAATTCAGCCTGGAATTAGGGATGGAAAGTGGCATTAGCCTCTGAGAAATTATCGCCATGAGGACGAAAGGACGCTGCAAGGAATCATTTCCCAGAGACTCGAGTTGACCCTTCTTTCAGTTTACACACCTGAGGAGAGCAGTGGTGCAGAAAAGAGGGTTGACTCTCTTAGTCTGTTTCAGAAATAAACATTTTAACCAGACTTTTTTTGAAGTTATTGATGAAACCATCATGTGTCAATCTAACAGAAACAACATCTAGTTCTGATTTGTAATGAAAACAGGTGACACTCGGAAGCCAGTTCTAATGGGAAAAAAAGTACATTTATAAAGGGAAACTTGAAAAAGAAAATCAAAGACTGCTTTTATTTGCACAGATAGACCATCCCACAATCTGGAAGGAATGATACTGTTAATTCAATAAGAATCACCAAAGCAAATTAAAAATAACAAAGGTATGTGAAATGGCTTTCCAGTGGCATGTAATAAACAAGGAAACTGATTACTCTTTAATGGTACTCTCCTTTCAGGTTCTTTACAAACTCTTCTTTCTTGATTGAGGCATTCAGCTCAGGACTGGCAGTAGCTGTCATCTTCTCTTCAAAAGGGGTGATTTCGTCGATGCCCAGGTTCTTCTCCAAGCCTTTCTCCCCCAGCAGTAATGATGTGCAGAAATAGGGACAGTCCGTTTCTTGTGACTTCACGAAGGAACATTCAGCAACACCCTCCTTTCCATTCGTTGCATCCACCAGGGAAAAGGGGAACCAGGCACAAGCATATGCCATGGACAGGGTGGCAGCGCCAGCTCCAGCTTCCGCCTTGACCACCTCCGGGCCCACCTCCTGGATCTGCCCAGTGAGGGTGGCCTGCTGCTCCCCGAGCAAGTCCACTTTGGGAGTCCCCTGAGAGATCAGGGGGATGGTGGGCTTCCAGCATGGCTGCCAATGAGAGATCAGAGCGTTGATGGGCTGGATCCAAACCCTTCAGTCTGCAATGAAAGCATCGACTTTGACAACGTCCAGGTTGTCACACCAAAGACTGTATTGGGTTGTATACTCCATGTTTCTCATAAACTTCTGCTGTGATAGGGGTGGTGGCATTAACTGGATTTGCAATGATGCAGACCATGGCTCCAGGGCAATGCTGAGCACCGACCACCATCAGGGTGGCCACGGTTGTGGTGCTGGTGTTGAGCAGGGCATCTTGCGTCATGCTCGGCTTCCTCAGGACTCCTGTGGGAATAACCTCCACATCACAGCTTGCAAGCAGCCTGGCAACGGTTCCGGCTAAGGTAGCCTTTCACAGTTGCTCAGCTCTCGAGGTGGCTGAGATCGGTGGCCATTGTGTGAGGGTGAGCCATATCGTGGAGGGTCAGGCAGCCCACTAAGGGGCTGCTCTTCAGGAGGAGAGAAATCAGCTGCCCAGTTCCTCCCGAAGCCCCCAGCACAGCCACTTCAGCCTGGCTCTGGGCCGAGATGCTGAAGGTGCAGCTTCGACAGGCCGGGCAAGGGTGGAGAGCGTGGCTGCCCCCGCAGGGCTCAGGCCAGTGGGCAGGGCAGCAGGCAACCAGCTGGAGACTCCAGCCACCTCCACGCAGCACTGGGCCTCCACTCCCTAGCAGCCATTTTTGAAGAAATGAAAAAGCTGATCCTCAAATTCATATGGAATTGCAGAGCCCTGCATAGCCAAACAATCTTGAAAAAGAAGGACAAAGTTGGAGGGCTTGTACTTTCCGACTTCAACACTTACCTTAAACCTACAGTAATCAAAACATTGTGGTGCTGGCATAAGGGCAGATAAATACATCAAAGGAAAAGAATTGAGAGTCCAGGGAGAAGCCTAGATACCTAAGGCCAATTGATTTTTGACACGTGTATCAAGACCATCTAATGGGGAAAGAATAGTCTCGTCAACAAAAGATGGACGGACAACTGAATAACCACATGCAATGGAATGAAGTTGAACCCCAGCCTCACTCCATATACAAAAATTAAATCAAATGCACCAAAGACCTATATAAAATTGCTAAAACTGTAAAACTCTTAGAAGAAAATATAGGAAAAAAATCTTCATGAACTTGGATTTGGCAATGGGTTCTTATATTCAACAACAAAAGCATGAGCCACAAAAGAAAAAATAGATAAATTGGACCTAATAAAAATAAAAAAACCTTTGTACATCAAAGGGTATTATCAAATGAAAAGACAACATACAGAGTGGTTGAAATAGTTGCAAACCACAAATCTGATAAAGGTTTAATATCCAGAATACATGAAGAACTGCTACAACTTAACAACAAAATGGTGAGCAACCAATTAAAAAATGGGCAAAAGAATTGAATAGACATTTCTCCAAAGAAGATAGCTATATGGCCAATAAGCACAAGAAAATCAACGTCATTGTCATTAAAGAAATGCAAGTCAAAACCACGATGAGATACCACTTCATACCCACCAGAATGGCTTATGTCAAAAGAATATAAAGGAAGTGTAGACAAGGATGTAAAGAAACAGGGACCCTCATTCATTGATAGTGGGAGTGTAAAATGGTTCAGCACCTTGGAAAACAGTTGGGTGGATCCTCAAAATGTTAAACATAGAATTACCACATAATCTAGCAATTTCACTCCTACATATATACCTGAGAGACATGAAAACATATGTCTACCCAGGAACTTACATACATATGGTTATAGCAGCATTATACATAACAGCCAAAAGGTGGAAACAACCCAATTGTGGTGTGTACATACAATGGGAATATTACTCAACTGTGAGAAGCAATGGAGTACTGTTACATGGTACGACTTGGATGAACCTTGAAAACGTGATGTAAGTGTAAATAGTGAGACACAGAAAGTCACATATTGTATGATTCCTTTTATATGATATAGTCATAATAAATAAACCCATCTAGACAGAAAGCAGATTAGAGGCTACCAGGGGATTAAGTAATCTCTTAATGGGTATGGAGTGCTTTCATGGGGTGATGAAAAAGATTTGAAACCAGAGAGATCTGGTGGTTACATGACATTGAAAATAAACTAAATGCCACTAAACTGTACACTTTAAAATGATTAATTGTATGTTATGTGAATTTCATCTGAATTTTTACAACAAGGTTTCTCTAGGGAAAACACTTGTAAGTGGTAACGATGAGAATTATGTGCATCTTCATCCTTTTGAGGACTCCTCCCACTGCTCTTTGAAGGGGCTGAGCCAACACTGCAGCAGAGCTCCTGTTCCCTAAGTCCTCATCAGTGTTTGATGTTATCAGATTAACTCGTTTTTGCCAGTATGATGGTTACAAAATAGGGTCTGAATTTTAATTTTCATTTCCCTGATTGCCAGTGGGATTGAAAATCTTTTCAGACATTTACTGACCATGAGGGTTTTCCTCTCTGTGAATTGTATACATTGTTGGCTCTTTTTATTTTAGATTATTTATCTTTTTCTTACAGCCCCGTTAGAATTCTTTATGATTATGGGTATTGCTTGTTTGTTGATTGTGTGGGTGTCAAGTATTTTTTCCCATTATATGGACTGGATTTTTACTTTGCTCATGATACCTCTTACAAAGATGTTTTAATTTTAAGAGTCAAAATTATCTAGCTTTTCCTTTATAGTTTGGGCACTTTTTTGTTTTATTTCCATGTGTATATGTATAGGTGTATAACTTTCCATAAAGAGTATATACTGTTTTCATCATCCTTTACGTATCCCTTCTTAACTTGTTTTTCTTACTCAATATTTTGTTTGAAAATAATGTAACTCTATGGTTATTTATTGATCTATTTTATTTATTTTAACTCATTTGATGTCATAATGATATTCTCTGTGTTGTCTTCTAAAATTTTTACAGTTTTGCTTTTCACATTTAGGTTTATAATCCACCTATGATTTTAATGTATAGTGTGAGGTAGGGATATTGTCTTTTTCTACATGGAAAGCCAGTTGCCCAGAATCATTTATTAAATAGTTATTCTATTCCACTGGCCTATTTGTCCTTCCCTGTACCAAAACCACACTGTTCTCAGTACTAAAATTTTATTATTAAGTCTTAGTATCTGGATAATTCAAATCCCCATTCTTCAAATATTTATATGCTATTCTTGGCTTTTCATTTTTCCAAAAGAAATGCAGTATCACTTCCCATATGAAATTTAGCAGCATAAAAAATATTGGACTATTTATTTGAATTGCATTGAGTTTATAGTTTAAAGGGAAGATAATGCTATTTTAATGATATTTATTAAAATAATGTAGCTGTATATTTAGGTTTTTTCTTTTATGGTTTTCTATTGTTTTATGCTTTTATCTATAAATGGATATGCATATCTTTTGCTAGATTTATTTCTAGACACCTTGTAGCTTTTGTTGGTATTGTGTGTGTATTCAGTTATATATTCTAATTACTATTTTTTTGTTCCTTATGTTTTTGAATGCAATTTTAGTATATTATTATTTTACCCAGTAATTTTGTCAAACTCTCTTATCATATCCAACCGTTTGTCTTGAAGAGTTTTTTTAATTTTCTGTGAAAACAATCTTATCATCACATCGTCAGTGAATAACCAGGGTGAATCATGAATAAGAGTGATAGAGTACTCTCTTCTTTTCCAGGCCTTACACCTTTAATTTCTTATAGTGCTCACCTGCACCTCCCAAAAATGTTGAATAGAAGTGATAGCAGGCACCCTTGTTTTTGTTCCTGATTCTAGACAGAAAACTTCTAACATTTCCCCAAAACATATGATATTTGTCATGGATTTTTAGTACTTAATCTTTATTAGGATATAGAAGTTTCCTTTTATTCTTAGTTTACTAATAGTTTTGTCATGAATGAGTGTTGAATTTCATTTTTTGACTTTCCTGTATCTTATGATTTTTGTCTCTTAATGTGTTAATAAAGTGCATTACAGTAATAGATTTTCTATTAATGTCACTGACTTCTTCAGATCAACCCAATTTGCTCATGATGTATTTTTTAAATACATTTTTAGATTTAGGACTTTTGTGTTTATGTTCAAAACTGATTTTAGTTTGTAATTTTCCTATCTCATAGTGCCCTTGCCAGTTTTTTTTGGTTGTTGTTGTTCCAAATTATATGCCTCTCCTTTATTTGAACTCATTACATTTTCTTACAAGAAAAACCCATATAACAATTTTAGAAAATTGGGTGTGCCATTTAGAATCTTATATATTTGAAAGATTTATGATAGCTTCATGAAATTATTTATTTTCAACTCAACAAACTCTTTAATCCTAGTTTATTTATTATATATTATATATATTTATTAGATAGTCTGACTTTCTTTTATGATAAAAACTGCTTTTATCCAAAAATTGTTAACCACATGATAATATGGCATTGGTTACACTAAAGCTATAAAGTATGTCTCATATGAGATACAATTTTAAAAGAAAGAGTTTTGAGATGCATTCTTTATTGCTAGCCAAATATATAAATACTATATGATTTTTTTATCAGAGAATGTGAAGCTCCCATGTCTCTATTAAAAAAAAGTAAGATTATAAAAAAAAAATCACAAGCAACATTTTCCCAAATAAATAGCACAAAATTCTATTTAAAAATAACTTAAATAAACTTCTAAAATATTTCTCTTAAACACTGTATGTGACTAATAGTTGGCAAAACGTAAATGAACAATTGATTCATTTGCCTGCACACTTATCTTTGGGTAATTATCCTCTCACCTGATGTGGGGACCGACACCCACTTAGCACGTTTAACAGGTGGTTTTTTCAGCTCCACTGTGAACTTAATATATGTCAAACACCAGACCTGACATACATTTAAAAATTAAATTATACTCAGGACCTTGCCTGATTTTAATGTCAAGTTTATACTAGCCCCAGCAAATGAGTTGGAAGGCTTCTATCAATAAGCTATACATAGTAATTGTAATAACTTGACAGTTGTTTCCATTTATCATAAATTACCTACAAATTGAAGAGAGTGGGGCATGGTTTGTTGATAGTTTTAATTGCAAAATGGTAAACACTTAATAAAACCATTTAAAAAAAAACTCTGTTTTCCTCATCTGTCTGTGTCTACCCTGTATAATGGTTTCCCGGCCAGTTGTTATGGCTGTCCCTTACTTTTCGGCTGCGGTTCAGTTTCCCCGTATGAGGGCTGGCATCACGTCGGGATGGCCCAGCGTTGGCCCAGGGGACTTTGGCTTTGCCTGTGGCATCTTGGGTTCTCCACGTTCTGGGCATCTTGTCTCTCTCCCCAGATGAGGCCAAGTCGTTCTCTTTAATTCAAGTGTGAAGTTTTTCTCTCCTCCTGCGCTCCTCTGCGTCATCTACCCTCTGAGTCTAATCTAAATTTGTTTCTTTGTTCTTCTTGAATAGATCTAGAGAGCTGAATTCTGACCCTACCGAAATTACCCCGTGAGTCGTCCCTCCACCCTCTGACCTCTCCATGGGCCTTTCTGTCTACCTCTGCAATACCCTTTTCATTTTCAGGACAGTTTCCAGAGACTGACAGTATCTCTCCAAGCATGCAAGCCAGTCACGAACCCAAACATCACCCTCCTGGGGCAAAGGAATATTCCAGCCCAGAGTGAGGTCCAGATTTCCCAGCAGTTGCAGTTTAATTTCCAAGTGAACAAAGCTTTCAGGGGAAGGAACATCATTTGTGCCTTCGAGCAGCTTCGGCAGCTTCCTTGCAATCGTGGAGGCAAATCCCTCGGCATGCTTGCAGGGGATGGTGAGTCCTTTTCCTGCAGATGGTCACAAGTTAATCCCACTTCAAGTTACTGGCAACTGAATTCTCCCCTGAGAAGGAAATTGTGTGAGCTCCGTGAACATTTGACGTATGGCTATTTGTAAATGGCCTGACTTGGAAAAGATTAAAACAGCCTTGTATTCCCAATCCCTCAGACCTCCTTGCTGGCAGGACCCCCACTTGAATCTGCTCCAGGTGGCTGGAATCAGGAAGGTTTTTATTTCTCAGCATCTTCAGTTAATGCCAAATGCAGTCGTCGTTGGCAGAGCCCAGGGGTTCTGGCACGTGGAAGGGCTGGGCACATAACTCCCTGCCAGCTCCTTCAAGGACTTCTTTTGGATTGTGCTTTTCATAACCCAAAGCCACTGTGATTAATGTGCTACAGGCCATGGGTAATCCCCTACACTTAAAAGTCAGAACCGTGGAAAAGAAAAATAGAAGCGAATTGTTCTTCGTAGTCTTGGGTTTCCTGACCTCAGAGGTTTTGTGAAAAGTCTCTCCTTTGGGACCTTGCCATGCAGACGTCTGACGTCTGACTGAGGTATACTATTTCTGAGTGTGAGAGAGGTTGCCTGCCGCCATGCATCGGTCTGTGTATTTGCTTTTATTTTGCTCACGAGCTCGGAGGCCTTTGGAATAGGCCCCATTTAAAAGTAAAACCAAGCATCAGAACCTGGGATTCGGGAAGTAATCACGTCACTGGACTTGCCCCGGCCTGACTGATTGGCTTCTGGTCTGGGGCAATCTGAAGTGAGATGTTTCTGGAGCTTGTTATGGCTCAATCTACGAATGGAAACTGTGACCCCCTTGAAAGTATAAATTGCATGAAAGTGCAATTTATACTCCAGAACCAAAATGGAATTTGTACCTTAGAAGTCAGAAGTCCAACAAATGCTTTTCCTTAATTTGATGGCTATGGCAAAGGTAAAAAGTGAGGCTTTCTAAAGTCCACAGGAAAGCCAAGGGAAAAGAATTCCAAAGCAGAAAAAGGAAAGAGACTAGTGCTTGTATTTTGTGCCTAAAATACTACCAAGGAGTTTCAGTGAAAATTACCTTTAGAAACTGTAAGAGATTTACTAAATTTTTTATGTAGGCTACTATCTAGATTTTTATGACTACCAAGAGGTTACTGGAAAACAGGAAAATAGTCTTCATAAGTTTTGGCTAAAGTAAAAAAGCTCTTAGTACATCCTTGGCACTTTTTTTTCAATTTTATAAATTACTAAAGACTGTATTTTAGGTAGGACTTGGGTAGCTGTAGCTCGAGGTGTGACCTCTTTACACTCCCGTGGGGTTCAGGAAGTTCTCTGCCCTCTGGCTGATTGCAACTGCATCATCTTCGGGGCCTGTGTGACTTCATTGACTTCTGTGCAGCTCAGAATCCTCCCGCAGCTGTTGTCTGCCAGTGGAGTCTTGCCCTCTGCTTGCACAGCTTAGACGTCAGCCAGACTCAGGAGGACCCCTGAGAATCCAGATTTCTGGAGCTCACTGCTCTGCAGCAACTCCTTTCTGGTGTTCTACCCACAGAATTCTAGGCACCTTAGCAGCCTCAAACCTGATCTCTGGTTCCATAAATCAGCAAGACCCCTGCTCTCCGAGCTCTACTTTCCAGTGCTACAGTTTGGAAAGTGCCTCCAGCAGAATGCCAGGATGAACATGCAACTTCCTTTCTTTCAAGGATCCCAGCCCTGTGCCATCTGTTGTCTAATACCTGAAAGGAGTTGCTTCACGTCTTTTGTTCAGTTTTAAAGGTTTATGGTGGGAGAGTAGGTCCAGTACTTGTTACTCCATTATGACCAGAATCAAAACTCAGCTCAGGGGATTTTGGAAATACAAACCTTCATTTTCCTAAGGTGGAACTGGAAAAAATTTCTGCGGCTCTTTCTTTTTCTCTCCTTTTCTTTCCCTGTATCCAGTTCCTTCTTTTTCTAATTTTCCTTAGCAGGAGTGACTCAAGGTTTACTTATATGCAAACTGAAATTCTGGCAGTTATAGAAGTTTATATGGAAGCAATTCTGCATATGCTAGAATTTTACTTAAGTGGAATCAGAGAGGGACTGGTGTACAAGAAGCAAATGAACAGCTAGTTTTGGAAAGCACAGATGAGCACAGTTTGCAGAAGACTTTCTTGCCTTATTTATCTCCTTACTTTGTGCTCATGTCAGTGTGAGCAGTCTTTATTTTTCACTACTCAAGAGTGGGCTGAAAACCTCGTCTTTTCCCCAAACAAGGCCAAAGAGCCCAAATTCAAGCTTCCTACCTCCCCTGCACCTTCTGATTCATTTTCCAGTCTGGGAAAGTGCTTCGTTCCCAACCAGTTAGCAGGACTTCTGTGGTCTGCACCTGAATTTTGTCATGGCTGAAGTGGAACCCCACCCTCAAACCCCTCTACACCATCACCATCCTAGAGAGAAGTCTACCCATCAAATGCCCCCCAGATAGCCAAGGTTTAAAGTTGCAATAATCTCAACACTCTTTGTCGAGAACTGAACACATCATATAATAGGAGTTTGTTCTCCCACGACTTCCATGCAAGTATTTTGTCGTATATTATAGAAAAAGAGGTCTTAGAAGTAATCAAATTCAACCTCCTCATTTGTATTTTATGCAAATGAGGTCCAGAGAGGCTGGATGTTTTATTCAATTTCACAGCTGGAGGACCAGAAGCAGATCCATAGCTGTGTTTTCTGACTCCTACTGTCACTTCTTTATGCCTTGCTATGCAAATGAGGTACCTCTTCTGATTCCCTTACTTTATTAGAACTGTTTTTCAATAAGTTCTATTCACTGGAGGTGCCTGGAGGGGGGTCGTGTGAATGAGAAATGACTGAAACGATCATATCCACTTTGCCTGGATTATACAGATGCTTTCTTACTTTAATTCTCAGTTTATTGCTCTAAAGGCCCATGTTTTAATTGAGCATGTTCATTTTTACGTTATAATGAATGCATGCATTTTATTTAAAGGTATCCATTGCCCTGCATGTCTTAACAGCTGAGTAAGCAAGCCACTGCAGCCTACTTTGATCACGTTTACCTTGCTTCTCTACTTAGCTAGATCTGTTTGAACTTTTGGATGACAGAATTGCAAACTGAAAAGCAGAACATCGCACACCATTTATCTGAAATCCAAGTTCATGAGGATCTAGCAATTATCCACACAGGGTATCATTTATTTTCATGCCTTTGTTAAACAATAATCTTCGCTTGAATAAAAATCATTCACCCATTGATTACTTATTATTTATAATTTTATAGAACTTTATATTTTCAAATTATAGATTAAAGAGGCATCGTCTGTAAGCTCTCAATACTATGACTGCTACTTCATTTAAGGACTAAGTCAACAAGTATTTAGTAAGGGCTTGTGAAAGGTCTTAAGACAAAGGATATTATTACTGATATTATTCGTCTTTGATACTATTATTGATATTATGCTATTATTTCTGTCTTTGTGCTGTCTCCAACCTAGTTGGGTGGTCAAGATGTAGAGTTATGTGAGTGGAAATATTGTAGCTGAACTGGGAAGGTCAGAGATTGTTTCCCAGGAGAAGTAGGATTTGAGGTAGGTATTAAAGGAATTAGAGAACTTGTGAAGATGGAAGGAAAAGTCAAAGCCAGAGTAGCAGAGCAAACAAAGACATAGACAAGAGAGCAGATTCGTGGGGACTGTGTTACATGAGAACCAGCGACATCTAACATTTCTGGAATCCCTGGCAATCTCCTGTACGTGCTTGGCCACATGGAACCTCCCCTCGATGGGGCAGGTGTTGTTAAGCAGCTCCAACAGGAAATAGATGCTACTATTGCCCCTCTTTCAAGGAAGAAACTGAAGTCCAGAGAGGTGAATGACTCACCTGAGGTTTCACAGCCAATAGAGGAGGAGCCGGGATTTGATAGCCAATGGTGGCTCCGCTTCGTGGGCTTTTAACCATTGTGCTCCAAAACTGCTTCTGCGAGGGAGATGAGAGGCTGGGAGAAGCAAGCCTCTTCCCTCTTCTGATCAGCTGTGCGGGGCCACGGGACTGCTTCCAGTTCAGGGTTTTGCAAATGTCACTAACCTTGACTTTGTCACCTGTCTTGCAAACAAGATGGCTGGGAAGACTTACTCCCATTTAATATAACATTTAAGCGTTTACACAGTGGGGGATTCCTTAAATTCAGCCTTGCCCCTGGCCCCAGCCTCAGCTCTGGCTTATGACCCATATTATTCTGAGATTGCTATTTTGTCGTTGATGAATTTTGTCCTAACTGTGATTATTATAGCTTCTATTTCTGTATGTCCAACTTTTGTTTCATGGGGGAGGTAAGACTTGAAACGGTTCTTAAAAAAGCCAGCTGGAAGGAGTGGAGGGACGTTACAGGCAGGAGGGAAACCCTCAACAAGCCTCAGAGGCCCGACGTGAAAAACACTCTAGCATTTCAGTTAATGTCTCACCTTTTAAAACTTGCCACTTTATTGTTCAAATTCACGTCTGGGGTAATGTGCACTGAAAATCTGTCTGCTGATTAGGTGTTCAGAGCTGCTTGCAGCCAGAGTTTAACGTGGATTTAGCAGAACTCTTCTGTTGTGCTTTATTCTTTTCTGATGAAGAAAAAAAACCTGAGAGGTGATCATATCTGAATTTCTACCTGCTTTTGCAGGCATGTCAGATTAAATATTGAAGAACATTGAACATTCAGTGGGATATCTGAAGATGATGAGATTTCCAAAATAGTATAACTACAGTAACCAGAATCTAGTTAGTCTCTGAAAGGCAATCAATTGATTAATACTACAATCCGTCAAATTTGTGGATATTCATTCATGAAACTAAAATTTTTTAGTACTTTGTTATATGTGAGGATAAGGAGCTCTTATCTGATAGAAAGTATAAGATAAGAGCATCCGTCTGAATTAACGTTGGCAGTATCACTTATTAAATGTCACATCGTGCCGAGACAGAAAATTCTGTTGGAGAGTTGATATGAAGTATGTCAGGCATGCAATGACTAGGGTTTGTTATCATCACTTTAAGAGAAAGTTCTGTTATTTAGTCTTCTAACTAGACTTATGTCATTGGCCAAAGTATATGAGGCAATGTTTTTAACACCACATGCCCACACACACGCGTGCACACACACACATCACCAATGATAAGCTCTAGTCATGTGTGCACCTTCATTACCTTCTCCCTGAGGAAGGCTCCATCAATCCTGACCCCACTGACACCTGACAAGTGGGACTGGGTGAAGGTTCTCTTTGGATCACGAGGTGACACTCCTGTGTTGTGAGACATGATGCATAAGGGGCTTCTTTTGGGAGACGAAGAGATAGTTCAGCTTCCAAACAAGGAAAGAGAAAAGCTTAGCACTACACAGGGACTCAGTGATGGAAAGCTCTGGAAGATCAAACATACCAATGTTTTTCTTTTTCTTCTTCATGGTAAACTTATTAGCAGTGCCTCTTTCTGAGAGCTCCACTAAAACGGGAATTGGGACCCAATCCTAGTTTAAGTCAAAATTCTAAGAACTTGGGGACACAAAATGTCTTTAACCGTTGTGAAACAATATTCTCATTCTCCTCCTAAGCACTTGTATTCTCTTCCATTTCCTGATCAGGCAAAGTGTGTTCTGGAACAAGACTTAAGCAAACTGTGCCTTCCTTATCCTTTCTTTTGCTTAATTGTGTCCTCTTCTCTGAGATAATCATTTGTAGAGATTGGGGTTCCTGCAAGAAGGGGAGAGACCTCTGGCTCCCCGGCTTTATGAGTCCAAGCAAAGTGTGGTGAGCAAATTCTTGAGAACACTTGACATGCAATCTCTGGCGGTGGGGCATACCAGAACATGGAAGGCTGTTGCCAGATTTTGGTTTGGAGTGTTCTGAAGGAAGGAGGAGCGTGGAATGTGCACTAGCGAGTCTTGAACCATGGGGGTGGCCTGTGAAGAAGTGCAGTATGCCCCACCCCAACCAACTTCTCTGTGTTCCATGGAGAGAAGGGAAAACTTCCTCCTCATTCCCTGCAGAACCTGGAGAAGGGATAAGAGCTCCATCCTCAGAAAAAGGTGGAAGAGTGGGCGAGTGGACTGCTGGCTAAACGACAGGGACAGGAGACAATCCTCAGTGATGGAGGGGGCTGGGAGGAAGCTAAGGACCACCCAAGGAAATGGGATATGTCACCTGTGTGCAGTTTGCTACATCAGCTGCGTCACTCGTATGAGACCCGACCAAGGGCAGGCCAGAGAGCCAGCACTCTGAGTTCTGAAAAACAGCATGTCAGAGCCATCTGCTTACCTGCGTTGGGATGACATTGGCCATGTGTAGGGTTGTTGCAAAGCATTCACGCATCGGTTCCTGACAAATGCTTCATGATCATAACAGCTGCTGCTTGTCAAGGGCTGGAGCACAGGCTGCCGCCGTGGGGCCCTGTCCTTCCTCTCACCTCCCACCCTGGAGGAGCCAGAGCTGGAACCGGGCCAGTACCCCACCGACCCGCCATCAAATCCAAGGCGCTGGGGTGGGAGAGGGCACACGTCCCACCCCCACTCCAAGACCCCCTCCAAAATAAAAAAGTCTAGATGTGTCAGTGAGGGAAGGCACTTTGAATACCAGGCTGTGTTTTGATAATTGAAAGTGACCAAAAATTATGGATTCTGTCTACAAAAACATCAAGTGAGGGGAGAAAATCTCATTTGACATAGCCCCACTGAAAGCTGTGGTTGACGGAAAAATACTACCTGTCTGCCTTCAAATAACTGAAATTCCTTAATAAATCAGTTACATATATAATTCATTTTAGAAAGATTGCCATCCAAAGTGGCTATTTTTTTTTTAAGCCTGGGTTTCTAAAGAAGCAAGCTTCTTCTATCTATAAAATTATTTATGAGCTACCAATTTTTTTCCCTGATCTGTAAGTATACTTTCTACTTAATTAGTGTACTTTCTACTTAAAATACAAAGGGAATTCCTAGGCTCTGGGATGGAAATTGTCATAAATGAAGGAAATTCCTTAAATAGGAGACATCTCATCTTTAAGTATGAAGAAAGTACCACTTACATTCATTGACGGTTAGTTCTGGGAACAGTAATTTCCCAAATGGGAGCTCACAGACTGAAGCGTCGTGCATCTTATAAACTTGAGCTGTTTAGCTCTTTGTACCTACAGGGCCAGTCTCTGCGTGTCAGGAAGAGAAGCAGCAGAGCTGATGAAAAACTGAAAAATTGCAGGCCAAGAAATGGACAACCCATTCTTCTTTGGTTTTAGTAAAGACATTTTTATTACTACAAGCTGCCACGTCGCCACAACCGAGACCAAAGCAAAAATAGACAAATTCTGGTGATGTTAGGGCATTGGTTACACATCTGAGCATCTGCTTTTGATGTTCACTTGGTAAGATTTTCACCTTGGCTCTGTAGCACTTTTTCTATAGTGTATTGTTGGTATTTGGGGATTTTGGATCGAAACAATCTTTGATTATATTGAACCTTTTAAAATAAGCAGCTACATAACCTCTATATGGGTAGTGACTTGTTAAAAATTAGTCTACAAAATAAAGTCTTGCATTATTCTTCCTTGCTTCACCCTGCCTCAGCCCTCACTGTGTGTGCAGACGTTCTAGGGGTGTGGGTTCAGCTGTACTCTAAAGAGAGGACAGGAACAGGGGTTGTGACAAATGAACACAGGAATGGGTTTCTCAGATTAATCTCTGACTTGCTGATCAGGAGATTGAAACTGGAAGGGCTGGAATAAATCAGAGACCGTTCTATTACTGATTACTGATATCAGGGTCCCCAAAGCAACTCTCCAGGATGTGGGCTGGCTTTGAATCCATCTATTTGGAGCACCCCTGTGGAGCTCTGGTACCCTGGGTATACATGGGAAGGCATGACCTTTTATGGCAAGGAAGACTAAAACAATAATAAAGAAAACATAATTTTAGGAAAGTCTGGCCTTTGAGTAGCTCCTTGGGGTCCTTGTTGATCTCATCTCATCTCTCAGCCAGCTGTGGAGTAGGTTTCCCTTTTTTATAAGAGGTCAAGCGACTGACCCAAGGTCATCTAACTGGAACTGAGACTCCAACCCAGGTCTTCTGATTCCAAATGAGCTCAACTGGAAAGACAGGGCTACTCCAGTTCAGCCAGGATATCTCCTGTAGGAATAGCCATGCTGGAAAGTTCTTTCAGCCGAAGAAAGGGGCAAAGACTTCTGTGAACTAGTATGCTTTCTTTTCATAGACAATGTGAATTTTGCATTTCTCCTGTTTTTGCATTTCTCCGATGAGGCCAGCATCCAATTTCTGGCCTAGTCTCCAATTTTGGAAATCACACACAGCTGTGTCCTGGCTTCTCCATGCCCATCTGCCCGTTCCACCATCATTTTCCCTCATGCTGACTTATCATTCATTTTCTTATTTTAAAGTGGCATGCATATTATAAGCCTCTTCCAATATCTGTGGAAAAAGGTGGCATGTAAATATGTAAATAAAGAAAGCCAACGTGTGCGATTGGCAGTTTTAGTTTACGGAGGCAGAGCTATCGTCCTGAGGACTATAAAATAGCATCATCATCCCCATCTTCTCACCCACACTTGGGTGAATAACCAGCTATGCAGAGCTGCTGCAGTGACGTCGAGTGTCAGCTCTGGACAGACATTTAATTTGCAGTGTCCACTTTTCCTTGAGAGCTTGAGCAGTGTTGCTTGGAGGCACAAGAGATGGATGGGCTCAAGTTCTCTGGGGCCAGACGGGAAGCACCCTCTTGTTAACTCAGAAGAGGGGTAGGTCTGCACACTCCAAATAACCAGGTTACGGGGCGGGGGCACCCCTGTGGGACAGGTTTGCTTTGGTTGATGGAGTTGCACACCCTCCCTTATTCCGTTCCCCAGTTCCTGTCCAGTCTGCCCTCCCTGCCCCAGCTCCGAGCTCCATTTGCTTCTCTCCTGGAATCCTGCTCGCCTTTTGAGATTTCCTCTTTCTCCTTCCCACTCTCAGTTCTGAGGGGCCAGGACTCCACCCTACATTACCTCTAGACCATGACCCAGGGAGTCTTGACATTCAAAGTAAACATGGCCGTCACCCTCCAAACATCCAACCTCACCACTGAGTATAAGCACGTGACATATGCTAAACATTTTGAACAATATCGTGTTTAGCTATGAAATAGTGTGAGCAGATTTTTAACAGGCACCAGCCAGAACTTACACCTACAATTGAATTTGGATGGGTGCCATCCTGCCGTATTAAAATGTGTCACTCCCAAGGGGTCGTGGGCATTTCCTCGCTTCGTGAACAATGACGATAAACGTGATCATTGAATGGACGTGGACTGGGGCCAAGTCCCATTTGTTTGCCAAGGGAGTCCAACTTTTCAAGGTGCAACCTGCAGAGCTCCTGGGAATCAGGTGGCTGCCTCCCGAGTGAAGGACACACCCAGGCTGCACGCTGACCACACCAAACTTTGCACGTTGATCTGTTTGCGTCGCCAGTTTACAAGTCTGCAGCTCTGGGGGGCAGTGAGTGGCCAGAATGTCATTTTGATGCATATATAGATAGAATTTGCCATCTCTTTTCCAATTTAAAAATTCTGTGCTAAAATGGGCAATTTAGAATAATGAAGCACTCATGGACTTCTAAATCTCTTTCCTTGCTATCGAATAGTTGTGTTTAGATCCTAACTCTTTGCTTTTCTTTCTTTGTCTGAGACATCTTAGAGATTCTGCTGACTTTGAATATATTCAGTCTGCCGAATAAGAGAAAAAAAGAGTTGAGTGTATATTTATTTGACTCCATGCCCCCACTGGGAAGGTGATCCATGTCTTAATTTATTGTTTACCTCGTTTCTCGTGATAATCTCTCCAAGGCAATAAGAAGGCTCCAATGGAAATTCCAAGGGTTAGTAATGAAGAGTCTTTAATTCAGAAGTTCTCAAAACGGCAAATCTTCTTCCATTACACTTCAAGGTGCTGGTTGATTTTTCAGGAGTGAGTAGCATCTGCTCTGTTTCCCGGCACACAGCTACCGAGAAAGTCGGGCCAGCCTGAGTGGAGAGTGCTTCAGGCTCTAGGCCCACGGTTCTCACAGTGTGGCCCCTAGGCCAGCAGCAGCAGAACCATCTGGAACATGTTAGAAATGCAGATGCTCAGGCCCCAGCCCAGACCTACTCAATTGGGAACAAGTGGGTTTGGAAACCCCCTTCCCCAGATCCAGGTGATGCCGATGCATGAGGAAGCTGGAGAGTCCTGCTCTGTCCATCTAGCGTGAGAAAAAGTGCTATAAAGCAAAGTTTGCTGAGAGCAGTGAGCAGACTTGAGCTTCCTGCCCCAAGGTCTATCCAGGGCTTGGCGAATTACAGGGTCGTATTAATGGTGAGAACACTGAAGGCCACTTCTCTTTTAAAGCGGCTTATTGTTTGGTGGGGAATAAGTGCTTGGCCAAGGTTAACGGTGTCAGTAATGACCCGACTATGGCCAATTAGACAACAGTGATAGCAACTTGGGTGGCGAGCTGTGGACCTTCTGGAGAGATGCCTGGACAGGCTTTGGTCCACAGCTGGTCACCCAGCCAGGACGAAGGGACACTGGAGACGAGCCTCCAGGCGGTGTAGGGCACGCTGTGTCTTGACCTGCAAAAAGCTGATACTCCAGACAGAAGTATTTTAGCACTTGAACCGCCCAGTCTTGTCTCCTCTCTGTTTCAGAGTGAGCCTTAGACATGGCCTCCGAGGTCCTCCTTTCAAATGCATGTCCCTGTCTGCATTTTACAATGGGCCCTATAAAATCATGACAAGAACCTTATGAGAGGATGTGCAATTAAAATATAATGACTGATGTCAGAATTCTTACAGATCTTTCTGGGCCTTAACCTCTGGGTGTAACAAGAAGAGTGGGAGCAGCCAGCATGAACCGGAAGCATCTTTGTCCTTCCTTGAGCTTTCTTGTGGTTGACGAGATGTGGAGACGGGCGAGGCCAGGGTTTTGCACCCCTGTCGCCGGCCCTGGCTCCCCCTCCATGCCTGGAGCAACTCCGTTACCCCAATGGCCCGTTCTTTCTCCTGGGCCCGTGTGGGAATTATCCTTTTGTGGGGAAATGCTGGCATCTCTCCCAGTTTCCCTGTTGTCAAGGACCTCACATCAAATCAATTCAAACAAGGCAGCATGCATCAAATAAGACCAACACATAATTCTGGCCTGCAAGAACTACCTCAAAACTACTTTCAAAAACTGCATATTTATGACTTGCCACTGTCAGGAACTTTTAAGCCTCTACTAATGTTACCTTAAAAATGTCTAACTGGAAATATTGTCCCCAACTGAAGCTGAGCTGGAGCCTGTAGCTGGGAAGTCTCCCAGTGTCTCAGTTATTCATGGAGACCCTCCGTCCAACTCATGCACGTACTAACTGCTGTTAAAACCGCGCCGGTTCAGGAGCGTGTGGGTTATCAGATAAGGGTGGGTCGTTTTAGCCAAACACAAGCTTTTGGGATTCCCCTGTGATGTTTCACGGAGTCCTGGGTTGTGACAGCCTGGGTTTAATAGCCACAAGTGAAAGTGATCTGCTTTCGTCCTGGGCTGACTGCACGTGGGAGAAGATTCTCGGTTGGGATGATCTGCCGTTTAAAGGAAAGAGTGTCCCTGGAGATCCAGGAGCCGGATCCGTGGCTGGCACTATCCTGGTCCCTGAAAAGTCTGCAGATCCAGCCGCATGGGCTCTTTAGGGGGCCCTAGGCTCAGGGTAGAGGGTCGCTCTCCAAGGCCAGGATTTGTGGCTTCATTGCCTTGTACGTGGTGGGGGTGGGGGGGCGACTGGAGAGAGATGGGGGGGCAGGGAGGCAGCACCCCCTGCTGTGGTTGGAACTGTGCCCCCCCCCAAACAAAACCTGCAGTTCTAACCCCCAGAACCACAAGGTGTGCCTTATTTGGAAATAGACATTTCAGGTGGGATCAGTTAACTTAAAATGAGGTCCTGCCATAGCTAGAAGGAAATACCTGAAACTGTTGAGCTGTAACCCAGTAGCCTTGATTCTTGAAGATGAGTGTAACAACGGAGCTTACATGGTGCGACTGTGTGATTGTGAAAACCTTGTGGATCACAGTCCCTTTATCCAGTGTATGGACAGATGAGTAGAAAAATGGGGACAAAAATTAAATGAATGGGAGGGATGGGATGTTTTGGGTGTTCTTCTTTACTTGTATTTTTATTCTTATTTTAATTTTATTTGGAGTAATGAAAATGCTCAAAAATTGATTGTGGTGATGAATGCACAACCATATGATGATACTGTGAACACTTGATTGTACACCGTGGATGGTTGTAGGGTATGTGACTGTATCTCAAAAAAATTGAATTTAAAAAAATGAGGTCCTGCTGCAGCTCAGTGAGCCCTTAGGCCAATATGACAGGTACCCTCCTAAGAGGAGAAGAGGCACAGACGGGGACGGCCACGTAGTGACGGAGGCTGAGACCGAGTTGTGCCACAAACTGTGGAACAGATTCCTCCTCAGGCTCCAGAGGAGCGTGGCCTGTCCCCGCCTTGCTTGGGGGCTCGTCTGCTGTCTTAAGCCACCCAGTGTGTGGCACTGTGTTACAGCAGCCCCAGGAAACTGAGTCCCAGATGGTCTTGCTCGCCATCCCCCCCCACCCAGTGCACCCCCAAATGTATTCCTGTATAAATCACGAGGCTGGACCGGGCCAGCAGGGGTGCCAGCCCCTCGACTGCTGGGCCAGCCTCTCTCCTGCCCACCGTGTCCTCCAGCCACAGCACCCCATGGTGAGCTGGCTCCACTGCTGTTTCACCTGTTTCACCTGCTTCCTGCACTGAGCTGGGGCCTCTTCCCGGGAGCGCTTGAGGACTTAGACACGGCTGCAAAGTGCTCTGGCTCTTTGCTTCACGACTTCTTTGGACTCTGTTTAACCTTTCATAAAACTGTTTTGCAGAGTGAGGGGTCAGAGGCCCCATCTATCCAGGAATGGGCTTGGCAGATGGGAGAGGAGGAGGGTGGGGCTGGGAGAGGAGAAAGATCCAGAAGGGCCTTGGCATCCCTTGGCTCTGGCTGTCCGGATGGCCAGAGCCTTCCCATGTCCACCCCAGGTCCACCTGCAGCTGCCATCATTTTTTTCTTGTTTGAGGGCCACAACTTGCCTTGCACATGTCCTCTTTTTGAAAAATAACAAGGATCCATTTCAACTTCGTAGCCGAGCAAGGGTGCGCTGCCCCAACGTGCACAGAAGTCAAAGTCGTGACATCGGGATTTAGAGCAAAGAAAGCTTCAATGCAAGGGCGACGGGCACGGAGACAGGAGACCCCACTCAGATCTGCTCGCTGAGTTGGAAGTGCTTAGAGTGTTTATTAGTTTAAACCAAGGGAGGCGGGGTTAAGAGATATTGGCACGTTGTGATTGGTTATAAACATTGGTAAACACTCAGATTAAGGGTTGTAAGGGGGCTCTTGTGATTGTCTGTATATACATTCAAATTAAGGATTGGAAATTGGCCTTTCAAGCCTCTAAACTAATTGGGATAGAGCTATCTGGCTGTAAAAGAGGATCACGGGAAGCTTCTGGTTATAGCACTGTATCTATAGCAATGGAAGGAAATAACAAGTAAGGGAAGTACGCTACAGCACGGTTATCAGTTTATACAAATAACAGCCATAGTAACAGGAGTGGAAATAAGCTGAACAAACTGTCTGAAGTGAGGGTCAAGGAAGGCATCTGATTACAGCAGTGTTATAAATCCCTCAGTGAGCGTAAGATAACAAGTACAATGACAAGTAAAAGAAATAAGCTTAAAATAACAACTACAATTACAAGTAAAAACTGCTGTAATCAGCAGCCACAACTTCAGCATCTCTGCAGAGGAAGCAGGACGTGATAAAAGGGTGGGTCAATTCCTGAATAGGTTCCACCCCTCAGAACCACCCGTGAGTCTTATGGACAATTTTCAACCAGGAGATGATGAAATCAGAAGGAACTTCTTCACATTTAAAAATGTTTCAGTTTTCTGCTAAGTGCAAATGTAATGTTATTTGATACTGAAAACTTAACACAGAAAAGCTCAAAGAAGGGACAAAAATCACTGGAAACCCCGTCATCTAAGAGATATGCATTGTGAATATGTTTTTGTATATTGTTCTTGCCTCCTGGAAAGATTATCAATTTCAGATGTTGTGTCTTGCAAATTCTAAAATAGTTACCTGAAACTGTGGCAATTTAAAAGTTCCTGCAAAATCTGAGTGGGCTGGCTCAGGGCTGAGCTCAGACCCAAGGGGGTGGTGTGGGGCTCAGGTCCACCTATTTGCAGATGTCAGAGCAGTGGCCCAGCGCACACAGACAGCTCACGCCACAGTCAACCATCCAGCTACGTAAATTATATTTCCTTTGCCAGGAGACAAAGATAGCCCCTTTGTTGCTTTATGCCAAATACACCCTGAATTTCTGGGAACAGAATGGGGTTCCCCCATGTTCCTCCCAGGGCCAGCAGCCCACCCTACCAGCTCTACCCCAGGAGAGGGTGTGGCCATTTCCTCTTGAACTTGAGCTTCGAGAGGACTGAGCCTGAGGGGTGGGGCCTGGGCACCTGTCCATTGCAGGGAACCACCTGGCAGTGACCCTGGGTCTGCTGTGGGCCACAGAGGGGCACAGATAGTCTCCGCTGACCCCGCATCCTCAAGGCACAGCCTGCAGTTGCCACGTGTCCTGTCCATCCCCTTTGCCAGGATGGACAATGAATGTCAGGAGGGTCGGAGCCACCTCTGAAGTTAAACTCACCTAGTGGGAATCAAGGCCCTGCCACTGTCTGACGAGGAGAGGACCCCCACCTGGTTAGGGGCCTCAGGCTTCACCTGTCAAGGGGAGGTGACCTGGGACCTGCCACAAAGGATTACAGAGATGCCAGAATGAGCAGCGTCTGTGAGCGTCAGCACCAGCGGGCGAGGAGTCACAGTGCTCTGGTGGCTGCGCTTTAGGGGATGTCTGGCACCCTGTATCCTCCTCTTAGATCACACACACCCTTGGGTTTTCACCTGTTGTGTTGACACATTTAAACCTAAATAGTCAGGCAGTTCTGGAGACAGATAATGCCCATCCTCCTCCAAGGGTAACCTCAGACTGTGATATCTGGTCTAAGTACGATCATTGGCAGTTTTCTTCCTGTACCAAGAGTCCCCGATAAAGATGCAGGAGTTGCTAGTCCTCAGGTTGAGCAGAGAAAATCTGTGCTCCTTGTGGTTAATCGATGTGTATTCAGATGAGGAAGTGATGGGTCAGCTCCATGTAAAGGAAGGGGGCCCAGCCGGCCCTGGGTACATGTCTGTTAAGTGGACAGTTTAGTGGAGCTCAGTCCAGCTGTAGCTTTACCAGCAACTGTACTTCCCAAGCCAGGGGATGTGGTTTCTCTCTGGACTTGTGAAAATGGAAATCCTCTAAGGGTGGAACACAGGATCCAGAGTCCGGGAGCACTGTGCCACAGAGAAGCCAGTTGTTCTCATTTGGTATGGACGGTGCTCGGGGAGGGAGCTCACTTCATAAACAATCTGTGCCCACTGGAGGGCTGGTGGAGATGCCTGTTTAAGCCTAAGAGGAGGGAAGGGTGGACATGTTGCCCAGGGTCAATCTGCCTACGAGGTCCAGGAACCAGGTGTATTTGGCTCTGGGACACAGGCACATGTAATGGACCAGACATTTTTGAAAGAATTTCCCAATTACAGTCCATCATTAGGAAGCCAGTTTCTGTCCCTGAACCACATGGTTTGGGTTGTATCACTGTCCCCAGTTCTTGAGCCCTCTCTGCACACACTCCTTTGCCCTTGACTTCACTGTCCTTCCCACGGAAGGGAGTGTGCCTCTCCCCACCCCTTGCCTTCCTGTTTGGCCACGTGACTTGCTTTGGCGGACAGAATGAGGGGTGGGTGAAAGTGTACCCATTCTGAACCTAGGCCTTATGAGGCCCTGTGTGTTTCCACTTGCCCTCTTGTGATTCTGCCATCCCTGCGAGAAGGATGTGGACCAGGCAGGCCCTCTGGCCCCAGGAGCAGAGAGCCACCCCAGCAGGGCTGGTCAGCGAGGCCCTGCCTAGAGCAGCTGAGCCTCAGCTTACCCACAAGCACATGTGAGCTAAATAAATGCTCGCAAGTTACACGCCACTGAGATATAGTGGTTGTTTGTTACACAGCAATAGCTAACTGATACACCCACCCAGCATGAGGCTAGAGTAGGGAAGAAGGGGTAAATGATAGCAAAGGAAAAGCCCATTCCTTTCAGTGGGAGAAGGTGGGAGTCAGAGAAGTTAGGTGAGGAGGTCAAACACTAGGCTTCCTATTTTCTCCCCGTTCCTAAGAATAAGGGGTTGGGAAGGCCGGAAACATCCCTGTAGATTTTGGGAACCTGTGAACATCAGGAGCCAGCGGCCCATTTTCTGGGGTATAACCCATTTTCCTAGGAGGGTGCCAGCCTTCTAGAAAAAGCGGCATCTTGCTCTGTGCCTGTCCCTACAGGCCAGGGAGCTCTCCTGCAGCATTGGTGGGGTGGGGGGTGAGGGGTGGGGACTGGCTGGGGCAGCCTGGGGCAGTTGGTGCTCCTGGCCCTCCACAGCCTTCTAGGGGACCTGGAGCTCACTGCATGACCCAGTAAGGGGACGCAGACATGCTGAAGGGGTCAAGGGCTGGCAGAAGCCCGGGTATGGAACAGAGAAGCCAGAGAACATGTGGGATCTGTGGCCAGAGGCAAGTGGCTGAGACTGGCTGCCAGCACATCATTCCCTCCATCCTCAAAAACAGTGGTCCCCTCAGGCAGCCCGGCACCACCAGACACTGTCTTGGGGAGGAGAGGGGAGGAGGTGAAATCCAAGAAATCCAAGACCTCAAGCATTTATGTGAGAGAGACTGAGTCCCCCAGAAAGCCATATCAAATGACAAGAGTCAAACCTACATTTCCTCCTTGCTACCCTGGGTATGGTGGAAATGCTCCTCGGACAATTAAACCAGTTCCCAGGAGTTGTGTATCCATTCTTAGAACCACGTTCCTTAGAGTATGTTTTCTCTATTTTCTCCAAATGGTATCGAATATAAGGTTTCAGTTTACAAAGAGAGTCTAAAAGGCCAGAACCTGCCGAAGCCTTCAGCTCACAGACACCTGCTCTCTGCCAGTGAGAACGGCCCCTTCGGCGGCTGACTGTTGGCAGCGCCTGCAGCCTGGCTGGGGTCGGCCAGGAGCAATTGCTGGGTGGCATCATCCACATGTCAGGCAGCCAAAATGATATTTTCACAGCAGGGAGCACAGAAGCAGGATCCCAAGTGGGTCTCGGATCACTTCCTGATTCTCATGCCAACGTCCTAGATCAGTTTCCCCAACTTCGTCTCACATTTCAGCAAAAGGCAGTGCCTTGCAATCCCAGCCTTTATTTGGCCGCATCATCTGAGAAGGCAGTGTGGTGGGGCAGATGTGCTAACTGGGCCCAAAGTGCTATCCAATACCCCAAACATATCGTCTTCCTGCGGGGCTGGAGAGGGAGCCGAGCCTTCCGGAAAGCTTCCCTTTCATTTTGGAGTCCTCCCAATTTCTTGGTTGCAGCTGGATGTGCTCTTGGAGCAGACAAGACACCCTGGGAAAGAAAAGGGGTGCCCTGGCGTACTCTTCCAGCCTGCCTGGGGGAGCCCGCCCTCCTGTCTGGGACAGTCCACTCCCTCTGGGGGCAGCTCAGTGACCAGGAGCTCAGCCAAAGATGGGGGGATCCCCAGACAGGCTGGATTCTCGAGGAAGAGCCTCATACAACAAAACACATCTGCCTTTCAGCTCTGTCCATCTGCCAGGGCCGCTGTGACAAAGCACACACACACACATACACACACACACACACACACAATGGACTGACCTAAACAACAGGAATTTATTGTCTCGTGGTTTTGGAGGGGAGGAGTCCAGCCTCAAGGCGTCAGCAAGGCCTGCTTCCTCCTGGAGGCTGCAGGGTTCCAGTCATCCTCTGCCACATGGAGGTCTCTCTCTCTCTCTCTCTCTCTCTCTCTCTCCCCCTCTCCTTCCCTCCTTGCATCTTTGCTGGTTTCCACTGACTTCTGGCTCCCTGTGACTGTGTGTGAATTTCCTTTGCTCATAAGTCATCCAGCCATATGCCTGAGGCCACCCCGATTCCTAAAGACCCGATTACCACGGGTTGCCCACCTTAGCCAGTCACAACGTCTCCAAAGGTCCTATTTGTTAATGGGGTCACACCGCGGGAACGCGGACGAAGACTTGACCATGTCTTTATGGCGGGCACGGCTCAGTCCACCACATCTCCTACATCCCTCACCCTCCCCTCCAGGCGTCCATCCCCGAGGGTTTGCCCCGCGCCTGCCATGCGGCCAACGTGCTGGCGGAAGGGGCACGTTTGCTGAGTATTTCCTCAGAGTCAGTTTTCCAGGCAAAATGCAGTGTAAGCAGTGAAGCCTCCTCCACTCAGTGCTTTTTTGACTATTTTGACTCTTATTTTGGACACGATGAGCTTTGGGTCTTTAAACCGATGCTCCATTTTAATTTATAATGGACACAATTCCTGTGATTTGCTACAAATAAAGCGGCGTGCTGAAGGGATTTGTGAGGCCTGTAGACTCTGCCTGGAAAGCTTTGCCTCGGCGATCGGGAAGGGGTTCTCAGGGACTAGCAGGGTGTCCCCGAATGTGCTGGAAGAAGGGCACGTGGGGCCAAGGCCTGGGTCCTGGGCCTCAGCTTCCCGGGAGGCATTGGATGAAATACTGGCCGGACGCTGAGCCGCCTCTGCACACCTGCAGCCACATTACGTCTGCAAATTTATCTCCCTGAACTATAACTTCCCCATCTGTTGCAGTCTCTAATTTCAAATGCAAAAAAAAAAATAGCTAATTTGCAATGGCATCGTAAAAAAAGGAAAATCTAAGTGATTAAAAGAGGCTCTCTGTTGTGTTATTCATGTTTTACACACTCCAGAGAGAAATTGCTCTCTCCCGTGTTGAGAGACATCCCTGGTATCAGGCAGTTTCTGGTTCGGCCTGACTGTGGGAGAATTTCCTATAAAGCTGCAGAAGAGGAGGAGCTGGCCCCGAGGACGGGATGGGACACACCTCCACCTGCTTCTGCCCAGGAAAAGGCTGGCCTCTGTGGTTATTGAGCAAAGCCACCAGTCTGCAAGAATTTCTGGATTATTTGACCTTCTCAGGAAAATATATAATGTGGACACTGTATGAAGAGTCCCACACAGATCATAGTGTAAATTATTTTTTTTGCAACTGGACCAGTCATGAAATAATAAGGGTTTATCACGGATCATCTTAGCAAGGAGATTTGCAAAGGTAGGTGTGCATGCAAGGCTGTAGGTTTCAACTTTCTTTTCTTCCTCTCTTCCCCACCTCCTCTGCCTTGACTGGCCCTTCCACCCGCCCCCTTCCATCTTCTAGCTCCCAGTGTTGAAGCCCTTGGCAATCTTCCATAGTGGCAGCAGCAAGAGCGAGCAGGAAGAGGGAGGGATGTGGAGTCAGGGGCTGGAGTCCATGGCTGTGTTTCTTAGCCCTTAGGCCACTTCTCCCAGGTGTGGGGAGGGAGCCAGCGGCTGCTGCCTGCCCCCAGGCCATCCATCGGGTAGGGCAGGAGGAGGCCCTGCTCCATCAGCCAGAGGGCACTGCAGGAGCACAGGCTCTGACCCCCCGAGGTGGCCGGTAGGGCCTCAGGGCCAAGACCCAGGCCTCCCCCTTGCACAGGGCCAGCCCTCCCTCCCACACCCAGTGGGTGTGAAGCACTCTCCTGGGGTCCGGCAGCAGGCTGCCTGCCAGGCATGGGGGAGAGTGGGGGGGCCCTGCTGGACCGTCTGCAAGGGAAGACGCTCTGTGCCCTACAAATGAATTTAGTGAGGGAGCAGGGGAGGGGTTTGCAGTGGGTGTGGGCACAACAGGAGGTGAGCTGATGAAGGGTGATCCTGAGAGCTTGGGGGACACTGGAGTTCACAGAAGGCTTGGCCAGTCCCCTTGGGTTACATGATTTGGGGCAAAACGGCCTCTGGATCAACCTGGGCAATGCTGAATCCTAGGCTTCTACTTTGAAAACTAGCTGCCATTCCAGAACATTTAATGTATAAAGATGACTGCTAGAATGCTTCTTGCTTCGCTCACCGTGCCGCCGCTTTGCATAAGAAAAAAGTAGTAAGAACCCTGTGTCCTATTCATCAGTGCTCAATTGCCCTGAGTAAACACCGCATCTGGCCTTGTCTACACCACAGGCGTCCATGTCCACCTAACTTAGGACCTTCAGTTCCAGGAGCTCATGCCCCTGTCTTTGGCTCTTTGTTTCCTGTGGCTGCTGTAAAGGAAGTGCATTCTCTCCCTGTTCAGGAGGCCATGAGTAGGAAAACAAGATGTTGAAGAGGTTGTTTCTTTCTGGAGTCTCCTGGGAAGACTCTGCTCCACACCGCCCTCCCAGCACTTGGGGTCTGCTGGCAGTCGTTGGCTTTCCTTGGCGTTAGCTACATCACACCAATCTCTGCCTCCACCATCACATGCCTTCTCCCCATGTATCTGGGTGTCCAGATTTCCTTCTATTTATAAGGAGGATACCGATTGAAAGTGGTGGGTTCTCTGCCTGATGCACTCAAATGACCAATTCCTGAGGCACTGGGGTTTCAAGAGGGAAAGAGTTTGCTAGGCACGAAGCAGGAGATCAGATGGCCTATTGGCCTAAAAATCTGCCTCCCCAAAGTACAGTAATTCTGATAGTTTTATGGTGTTAAAAGATGGGCAGGTTTCAGGATAATGAGCACAATGGCTCCAGATGATGTAATTAGAGGTGATCTAATTATTGAGCATGTGCAGATTGAGTACTTGTTTAGTCACAGAATGTATGTAAGAAAATGGTGGCCTTAATATGGTGATGGGTGTGATTTTTGGTATTTTAATGAAGAATAGGTCACTTATAGGTTAAAGTCTAAGCTGCTGCACAAGTCAGGTGGGCCCATTTTGGTTAGATGCAGCTCCGTCTAGCAAGATAGTTTAGGGATTGGGGTGGGTTAGTTCTGAGCTGAATCAAGGCCCTTCATTAATAAACATTAGGGGCTGTCTTTAGTGATCATAAGACTCTAAAGTTGAAAAACAAGATAAGGGAGTACAGGTGGAGGTCAGTGACAAGCTTTTTCCAATCACTAGATAAAGGCTACCTGGTTATACAATCATTATCAGAGATTAAGGCAGCTGGATTACGGCTCAGGAATTTTAGGTATTTCCTTTTGGTCATTTTACAATATATAAGAAAGAAAGGAAAGCATCTGTGCAATGATTTCCTCATCATGATTATTTGTTAATTCTTAACTCTTGGATACAAGGACACCAGTCACTAGATTTGGGTCCCTAATCCTGGTTGACCTTGTCTTAACTAATCACCTCTACCAAGACCCAGATTCCAAATAAGCTCCCATGCTGAGGTTCCAAGTGGACATGAATTTTTGGAGACACTAATGAACCCTCTACAGTATGTTAGAAAACATTTAGAAAAGACGAAAGACTGGCATGAGGGAAAAGGAAGTCAAAATAAAACACCTCCAGCACTCAAAGCCTAAGAAAGATCCCCACTTTCACTTGGTAAGCTTAGTTTCCAAACCTGTCCAAGTGAAATAGAAGACCGGCAAAACAAAAGAAACGGAGTGTGGGGACCTGGGGCCCGGGCTCCCCCTCCCTAACGGAGAGCGAGGCCCCACAGCATGTAGCAGGCTGCATGACCAGGACAGAAGCTGAAGGTCATCAGACCTCCTCAAGGAAGGAAGTATGTACAGATAGCATCATAAACAAAGCATTGAGACTCCCCTCCCCTGATCACTGTTGATGACAGATCTCCAGACCCCTGTGTCGCAAGACCCTCCTGAAACTTTGTTCTCACCCCCTATGGAATGTCTTTGCCCGAAACCCTTATAAGCTGCCCCTTGCACCCCTGCCTTGGTGGAGTGCTGACTTCCTGAACGGCTGCCACTGGGAAGAATCTTCTCCTATTCGTAAGTCCTAATAAAACTCATGCCTGACTCTAGTGTGTCCTTTGGGTTGGGGACTGTGCCAACCCAAGCCCTTCAAGAGCTGGGTTGGATCATGGAGTCTCTTTCTAAAAATGGGAAAAAGGGAGAAATGTTGACCACTCACCCTTGAATATAGAGAATGAAGGAAATTAAGTAAACCAAAGGGGATTTTTACTCTTCAGTTATGTGTAAAAGCAAATCCCCCAAAACCTGGTAGTTTTCAGTGGAAAAGAGGATTTTTTGAATTGTATTTACACGTTTACTTTGTGGAATAGATGTCGCTTCATTTTATTCAATTGGAAGATAATTCTTTTCAAGAAGAACACTATTTGAAAAAATATAATTTTAGCCGTGGAACAGAGCTTTTGGAGATTTCCATGAGCTTTGATGCTTGCATTTTCTTGTGCTCAGGCATACAGACTTTAGGACCTGCATTCAAGGCTCTCTGAGCTGTTAAGTGAAAGGAAAAGCACCCTGTTGCCATAGATTTGCATTTAATGTGGATGCTCAGTGCCAAGCCTCGGGTCAGTCAGGACATCACTAATTCAGCTAACGTGGATTTTTAGAAAGACTTCAAAAGCAAACTGTACTTAAAACTTCCATCGCCCGTTCTGGTTTCCTGAGCCTCTGGTTGGGCTCCTGGGATTCTGACCTGGCATTTCCATAACACCCGCGAGTGGGAGGTGCTTTCTGGGTAATTAGCATGCAAATGTGCATCTCAATGCCCAATCCTAGATGAGCCTTCAGCCTCCCGCTGAGGGGCTGTTTCTCCAGGGGGCCCGGGGAGGCTTGGTCTCCATTCAGACCTGTCTGCTGCCTGTGAACACAGGGGCGAATTCCATCTGGGCAGTGACTGATAAGGGACCATCCTGCAGCCCCTGCCCTCGTCTGCACACAGGAAACCAAGGCACCTAAATTCTGAGCGCTTCCTGCATTTTGCACTTAAAATGTTGCTGTAAGGCAAATTTTGTTTTGGCGCTTCAGTGATTATCCGAGAAATAAGTGTAGTAGAGGAGTTTATCAGATCATACAAACTCAATCCATTTGTCATTTCTAAGAACAGCTCCCTTCGGAGCAGGGGAGATGGGCCTGGGGTGGTCATTTCCTCCCAGGAGGGAGGCCCACTGGGCGGGGGTCCGGAAGGATGGCTCACCACCGCCTCCTGGGCCCAGCTCTGCTTGGGGGGCCTAACTCCTGTACCTTTAAGACCTGATTTCCCTAGATTTCAGCAGCTTGGGGGAGGCAAAGTCTTTGTTCTGTCTGGGCTGGTATTTAGTGGTCAGGATGGCACATCTTGTATCCAGATACCACCCGGCAGGAGGATTTAGCATCTCAGGACAGAATGCTGCCTAGATTTCCCCTCTCTGCCTTTGGGCACCAGGAAGTGTGTGGCCTGGTGGGGTGGGCTTTGTATGGGGGGCTTGGGAGCCTCCTCTGAGGACGGTGATGGGACCGGAGGATGCCATACACCACTTAGCATCCAGGATTGTGGGCACATCAATTCTTTTAAGGCCCTAAGGGGCTAAAGTGTTAACCATGGCTGGAGCCTCCTTTTGTGGTACTGGGAACGATTGTTAGATGCTTCTTCATGTTTGTCTACATATTGTTATAAAATTCTCTACAACAAGAGTACATTGTCTAAGTTTATAAGATTCTCTACAACAAGAGCGCGTTACTTACAGAACTGTAAAATGCTGGTTCTTTTTAAAGCCCCCCATCTGTCAAGAGGTATCTCGGAGCTGCTGTCTGGAAGGGGCCAGGCTGGAGCATAGCCCCCTTTGGCTGGAGCCCCGTCCCCAGCTCTGGGAGCCCCGACACCCACAGGCTGTGCACCCGGCAGCATGGGATGCCAGGGGACTGCCTGCTTCCCAGGGGAGAACCTCCCACTCTGCAAGATGCTCGGAGGCCTCCTCTGCCCCCATCCCTACCCCACACCTGCCTTGCAGGGCTGCAGGGCCCGAGCGGGCTCACAGCTGCCCTTAATTGTGGTACCAGCTTCTAGCCCAGTGATTTATGGGGCTATTTGGTGTCAGGTAATTGTCCATCAATATCCTATTTATCACCCAGCTTGTCACGGGTTGTGGCTGCTGTTCCAGTGCCAAGGCTTTTGAGAATGGGCCAAAGACTTAAAGCTCAGAGTGAGGACAGCCCAGAACTTAACAGGTCCATGTTCCTTTCTCCACAGTTGGCGTCCTACTGCCCCACTTCCCTTTGACCACGAGACAAGACAGCAGTGTCAAGCCAGGGCAGTGGCTGCTGACTGTAGGATGATTGCTGGACACGCAGAGGGCACCCCCTGCCCCCCGGTTCTTCTCCCACGACACCCTTCCACCCCTTCCAAATGCCTCTGTGTTGGAGGCAGGGACAGAAATCTGCATATTCAGTAGGCCCTCCAGTTAAAAATAAACCTGTGCGGATTAATAGACTGGAAGAAATATAACAAAACACAAGTACTCTGTGGTTGATAGCAAAACTCACCTCCTTTTCCTCTTTGCTGTATTTTCCATGTTGTCTACAATGAGCAGGTGTCACTTTTACACTGGAGTAGAACAGAGGGAAAAACACAAAAGAATGCATTTGATAGGCATTCACTGGCCCTCAAAATTCCACAGATAGAGAGTCATTTATTTGGCTTAGGTTTTTTTACTTCTAAAAGGCCGATTCTCTCAGGATTTGTCTTCTACAGCAGTGCTGAGGGCTCATCCTTGGAAGCAGCCTCTGGAATTCATCAGATGGACCAGGTTTGGCAGTGCCTGGGAGAAAGGGGTGGGAGGTGGATTGGAAAGCCAGCCTTGACCCCACAGGGCTTGCGAGGGCACAGCCTGGTGACAGCTGCTCCTAAAGCACCAAGTCCAGGGCCACTCTGGGGGGTGTGAGAGTCCCCGGAAAGTGCTCTGGGCGCTGGAGATCAGGAAGCCCTTGGCCTTCCCAGCCCCACCTGCCCTTCAAGTTCAAGGTTGAGAGACAGAAACCAATGCTTCACCTCCTCCCGTCCTGGCTCTGCGGGACAGAAAAGTTGTGGGTCCCTGGGGGGTCATGACAGCACACCCCAGATCCTGACACTGAGGCTTTGAAAGTGATTTTTCTTTCAAGAAGAAAGAAGCCTTTTATCATATGTCTAAGCTTGTCAGAAACCATTTAGGCAGAGTTTGCTCCTTTTTTTCGTTTCCAGATGCTACAGTGGGGAGTGGGATCTCAGATCTCGGCCCCCAGCCCTGCCCTACAGACCCTGGGAGGGAAAATCGGAGGAGGATTCCCCAGAGGGCTGGGACGGCGGCTGGATCAGCAGCTCCCTGGGCGCCCAGTCCTGGCTGCGTGGGAGCCGCCTGGGAACCCCTTCCCCCCGCACCCCTGCCCGTGTTCATTCCGTCTGAAGAGCCTTTGCTGGGCACTGCCCCCCTGCCTTACTGCCTCAGGCATCTCCGTCCCTTTAGTTCTCACAGCAGCCCTAGGAGGGAGCTGCGATCGATCGCTGTCACCACTGCCTATTTTCCAGACGAAGAAACAGAGGGTCAGGGAGCGACTGGCCCAAGACTATTCACGCTGTAAGCAGGGGGCCAAGATCTGACCCGGGCGCTAGGTGTCTGCAGAAGCCCCCAGCATGTGGTCCCCGTTTCAGAGCCCACTGACGGTCATGAGAAATGTTGCCTACATTTGTGCATGGAAGACTTGTATTTATTTATTTATTTTTGATAATTATAATGCAATACCTTTCCAGGCATTATGCTAATCATAACGTACTAACCAGCTACATCAGTAATTAGGAGACTGAGGAGTGAGCAATTTTGTAACTTGAAGATGGAGTGTACTTATGAAAACCACACACAGAAGCCCCAAGAATAAAAGTAGCACATGAGCAGGCCCAGGCGCCTACAGGCAGCCCAGCATCTTGATGTTTTCAAGGCCCAAATTAGTGTTAGATATGCCAGTGGCACAAGAATATAAAGAAAAGGTGAGACAATGAAATCCATCCTGTCCCACATTCAGCACACGGTGAAACCCAGATAACAAAACCTTCAGCTGGTGGCATCTCTGCAGCCGAAGCATTCAGTGGACTCAGTGGTCTGCTATCAGGAGAGCACAGACTTTCTAGAGAATCTATTTCATGTATCCTGTTTTATTGAATTTTCATAGAAAATTCATGTACTCATTTCTTAAAAATTGAACGTGATCTGCAGCTTCGGGAGGCTGGGCAAACGGGAGCCCAGGATGCTCGTTTGGTAAAGAACACGTGGGAGGAAGCAGCACTGCAGTTCTCCTTCAGGTTTTAGGTGTGTTTAAGTCCCCTCCAGTGCTTTCGTACCTCGCACTCACGGCTCCCAGGCCTGGCAGGGCCTCAGCTGCTGGTGAGTTTTGTGACACTCCCAATGGCGAGCCAGGCAAGTTTCCTTTTTATTTTTTCTGAGTGGGACACTGAGGTCTATTTCTGGCTGTTCTCAGCTTCCTTTTTATTATTCTGTTGTATTATTATCTTATTTAGTTAGGGAAAATAATAACTGCATAAGGAAACTCTCATTTCAGCCAACGGTTAATGTTTTTGCTTTCATCCTAGTACTCTCGGAAATGAATGAATGATTGCTTGTGAGGGACTCTAGTAAAGCTCTCTATTCTGTAGGAGACTCAGAGCCAGCTTATTTATCTCTCTTTCTATCTCTCTTTCTTATTTATAGTAATAATATGAGATGAAAAGACAATTTTCTGGGAGGCTAAATACATGAAATCACAGAGCAAGAAAATTGTATATGCAAGATAATGATGACCAATGAGTTAGCAGATAAATGACCTGATAAAACAGATAAAATGCACTTATTTGGGGCTTTACAAGTTTTTCTAGAAGTCAGGATGGTGGAATCAAAAGGAAAGACAGACACTTGCTAAGATTTTTCAAAGAGAGAAACCCATAAATAAACTAATGGGACATCGGTTGATTTAAATGTATGTCAGATCTGTGAGTACTTAGAGGGAGCACAGTTTGTTTCAGCTGTTCTCCTCACGATGATTAATGACTCCTTAAAAGAGCCGGATGCCATTTGTGTGCCAGCTGTTCTTGTGTAAAACAAACCGGGGCCTACTCAAGATAATCAGAGTCTGACTGTCTGCAGGATTTGGAGGCTGATCCCTAAGAGCTGGGAAAGGGAACTGGTGGTTCTGAGTTCGTTGTGTTGTGATCAGACCCAGATGCTCATGGCTGAAATATACCTGAAAAGAATGCTGATTACTGGAGAACTTGTTAAAAAAAGGGCTGGTTCCTTTCCAGGCCCTGGTCAGTGGAAAGCTGTCAGCCAATCTGAACCATATACACATTGTTAGCAGGTCAACAAGAACCCAAGCAGTTGTAACTACACAAACTGATAGTATTTTTAAAGGCAAGCATGCAAGATGAGTCATTCGAAAGCACAGCCAACCCCAGCCGAGCGTTGGCACTAAACCACAAGCCATGAGAAGCGATGCTGGGTCCTTTCTGAATTAAGCAGCTACACATAAAGTACACTCTGTGGTGGACAAGGGGTCGGTGAGGTGGAAAGAACCTACACAGAGCAAGGGATGGTTTCAGCTAAGCTTGAGAGACAGCGAGGACCTCTGCGTGTCTACTTCCTCTTGTATAAGTTCAACGGCAACTCTGCACCCACTGTTTCCTCTACCCGGAAAGACGAAGGAAAATCAGTGCCTAATCAGTTACAGAAATGATGTCCCCTACCACACGCCAAATAGGCCAGTTAGTGTCAGGTATAAAAATAGTCAGCAAATATTGTTTAAGTATTATTCAGGTTCAAATCATGTGCTAGCAACTCTCAGAATAAGGCATAAGGCCTGAGAGCCTTTCTGTCCCATTGGGGGAGATCAGAGAAGAACAGCTGATGGTTGTCGAAACTGGACTCAAACCAGGTGTCTCTTCTTCCAAAAATGATGGATGTGCTGAGCCAACAAACCTGGGCAGAAAGCATACTAGAAAATGCCAGAAGGAGTGCCAAAGACAGCATTACAGAAGGCCTTGAGTAGGGGAGGGGGCACCAGGGAAGCAGGGGGAAGAGGGTGTCTTCATCTGAATTTGGACTTGAACTTGTATACAAAGGATGAGTAGCATGATTTTGAGGATGGCCACCACGCTTTCTCACAAGTGCTCCTTTAATGCTGCCAGAGAAAGAAAACTGGCCTCACGGGCCACCGAGTTCATCTGCTGCAACCCTTCGTATATAGTTATGTTATTAGGGACACTGGCTGGGGTGCGTTCACCCTGACCATGGATGTATCAGTCATTTACATTTTATAGATGAGAAATTCCGTAAAGCCTTGTATACTGTCAGGATCAGTGAAGCTGTTGGGAGACAATTCTTCATGGATCGCTTTCTTTTCTGCAAGTCACACAAACAGGGTCTTCCCAACTGCCCTTTGTTCTGGACAACCTTCTCGAGGATGTTAGCAAACAGCCTTGGAAGACAGAGTGTCTGCCTCCCATAGAAAGGGTAGACGTTCTTAATGTCCGTTATGAAAGACTCTGGTTTCCTGGTGTGCTTGTTTGGATATATTAGGTTCCTCAAAAAGAACCATGATCTTTTAACCCAATCTTGTTTGGTGGAAACTTTTGATTGAATGTTTTTGTGGGGATGTGACTCAATCAACTGTGGGTGAGACCTTTGATTAAATTAGTTCCACGGAAATGTGGACCCTGCCCATTCAGGGTGGGCCTTAATTAAATCGCTGGGCCCTATAAGAGAGCTCACAGACAGAAGGAGCTCAGAGCAGCTGAGAGAGACTTTTGGAGAGATGCTTGCTGACACTTTGATATGCTTGGAGATGTTTGGAGATGTTAGCCCAGAGTTTATTCCAGAGAAGCTAAGATAGGACTCCAACAGTTAGGTGAACAGGAGCTGAAGAAGCTAAGAGAGACCCAGAGACATTTTGGAGAAAGCCATTTTGAAATGCAACCCTGGAGCAAAGGACCAGCAGACACCAGCCATGTGTCTTCCAAGCTGACAGGTTTTCCAGATGCCATCGGCCATTCTTCAGTGAAGGTATCCTCTCGTTGATGCCTTAGTTTGGACACTTTTGTGGCCTCAGAACTGTAAATTTGTGACCTATTAAATCCCCTTTATAAAGACCAATTCATGTCTGGTATTTTGCATAATGGCAGCTCTAGCAAACCAGACCACCTGGGCTCTGGGTTCCTCGGGGATGCCGTGTGTGGAGGCACCCATTGAGCCCATCTCCATGGCCCACATCGGGCCTGGGAGCAAAGACACTGACACAAATATGCTGACCCACTGTTCTGGTTTGCTAATGCTGCCATTATGCAAAATACCAGAAATGGATTGGCTTTTGTTTTTTTATTTTATTTTTAATTCAGTTTTATTGAGATATATTCACATACCATACAATCATCCATGGTGTACAATCAACTGTTCACTGTACCATCATATAGTTGTGCCTTCATGACCCCAATCTGTTTTTGAATATTTTCTTTATCCCAGAAAGAATAAATAATAAAAAATAAAAGTAAAAAAGAAAACCCAAATCACCCCCCATCCCACCCCAATCTTCATTTATCCCTGTCCCCATTTTTCTATTCATCCATCCATACACTGGGCAGAGGGAGTGTGATCCACAAGTCTTTCACAATCACACTGTCACCCCTTGTAAGCTACATTGTTATACAATCGTCAAGAGTCAAGGCTACTGGGTTGCAGTTTGATAGTTTCAGATATTTACTTCTAGCTATTCCAATTCATTAAAATCTAAAAAGGGATATCTATACAGCGCATAAGAATGCCCACCAGAGTGACCTCTCAACTCCATTTGAAATCTCTCAGCCACTGAAACTTTATTTTGTTTCATTCACTTCCCCTTTTGGTCAAGAAGATGTTCACAATCCCACGATGCTGGGTCCAGTCTCATCCCCAGGAGTCATAATGGATTGGCTTTTATAAAGGGGATTTATTAAGTTACAAATTTACAGTTTTATAGCCATAAAAGCATCCAATCTAAGGCATCAACAACAGGGTACCTTCACCGAAGGAAGGCCGTTGGCATCCGGAAAACCTCTGTTAGCTGGGTAGGCATGCGGCTGGTGTCTGCTTGCTCCCAGATTGCATCTCAAAATGGTGTTCTCTAAAATGTCTCTAGGCTTAGCTTCTAGGGGCAAACTATGGGCTAGTCTCTCCAAAGCATCAGCAAAAGTCTGCTTTCAACAGCCATCTCCAAAATGTCTCTCTCAGCTGCAGCAGTCTGGGCCTGTGTGACTCTTTTTAAAGGACTCAAGAAAACTAATCAAAAACCATGCTGAATGGATGGGGCCACACCTCCATGGAAATAATCTAATCAAAATTATCACCTACAGTTGACTGAGTCACATCTCCATGGAAACAACCTGATTCAAATATCCCACAAGATTAGATAAAAAACATGTCTTTTGGAGGGACATAATATATCCAAACCAGCACACCCAAGCTGCCTGCTGTGCTGTGAGTAATCCAGTCCTCTGTCTGACCCAGCTGCCTTGTGTCTTATGCCAGTGACCATGAAATGGGGGTGGTTAGAACTTGCAAGTCTCAGACCCTTCACAGTTATTGACAGAAGTACAGAAGATAGGAATATTTTTTTTTTTTTTTTAGAGAGGCCAAGTTCATCCTAATCCTTATTGAAAAATAAGGCATCCCTACTGGCATCCATCAGATTAATATCAAGTAGGTTCTGTATTCAGGGGTTCCCAAGACCACCCCAAGTTCTGTGACTTCCAGGGGGCCTCTCAGAGTGCAGCAAAGCTGGTGTGCTCATGGCTATGGTTTATTACAGTGAAAGGATAGAGATTACAATCAGCAACAGAAAAAGGCACATAGGTGAGTCCAGAAGAGACTGGGTAAAAGCTTCCTGTTTTCTTCTCTTGGTTGAGCTGTGGGGACAGCACTTAATTCTTGGAACAACTATGTGTGATAACATGCATGGAGTACTCCAACTGCAGTGGCTCATCCAAGCCTTGGTTTGCTGAAGCTGCCAGAATGCGATATACCAGAAATAGGTTGGCTTTTACAAGTTCTAAGGTCATGAAAATGTCCAAATTAAGGCATCAATGCGATGATACCTTCTCTGAAGAAAGGCCGTTGGCATCCGGGATTCCTCTGTCAGTTATCAAGTCACATGGCCGGCGTCTGCTGGTTCTTTGCTCCCAGGTTTCATTGCTTTTAGCTTCTGGTTCCAGTGGCTTCCTCTCTGGGTCCTCTCCTAGCTCCATCAGGGCTTTTCTTTCTCATCTCCCTCCAAACTTCTTTGGAAGTTTCTCTCTAAGCTCTCTCCAAACTTTTCTGGGTGTTTCTTTCCGAGCTCCCTGGGCTTTTTCTGTCTCTTATCCTCATAAAGACTCCAGAAGAGGATTAAGACCCACCTTGCATGAGGTGGGTCACATCTTAATTAAAACAACCTAATTAAAATGTCCCACCCACAATAGATTCACACCCACAAGAATGGATTAAAAGAAGCTGGGATACAGAACAGCTCCAAACCACCACAGCTGGTGTCAAGGTTTCTTACTGAGGTTCTGTCCCTTAGGCATTGCCGACTGGCTGCATGGCTGACCCCTCCAGAGGTCAAGTTGATACCACTGGCCTAAGGCTCCCACCATAAGTCACACGGTTAGCATAGGCTACCTGGCATGGCCCAAGGCCTCCAGGTAAATGAAGACACTCCTATATAGCAGGACAGTCCCAGGAGTCCCAGGTGACCTCACAGGAGCTGGGCAAGGGCCAGACTTTCCTTTGGAATGTGCAGAGTGTGGACAACCCAGACCTGCTGAGAGAATCTGTTACTGCACGATGCAGCACAGAGCCCAGAGAAAACCCAGGAAGACACGAGGCCAGGATGTGCCACAGGTCCACACTGAGTAGAGCCCTTCCCATGCCCAGCCCCTGAAAATGTTCATCATCTAAAGCAAGGTTGACAAACCACAGCCTGTGTGCCAAACCTGACCCACTGCCTGATGAGTAAATAAAGTTTTATTGTTTGTGTATTGTTTACTCTGTTGATTGCAACATGGAAGTCATAACCTGTGCAGCCTAAATATTTCCTAGATGACCCTTCACAGACCTTTGCTGACCCCTCATCTAGGGGAAGAGACAGACACATGAAAGATAAAGAAGTACGTGAAAACTAAAGGCAGAGGTGTGAACAGACTGGAGAGCTACACACACACACACACACACACACACAGGTACTCAAGCACATACACTCACACAGTCACACCCATGTGTACTCACACCGCACACAACACACACACTCACATACACACTCACACTCACACATGCACGTGTACAACACACACACCTGCCATTTACACACATGATCCTGTTTAATCCTCTTGGTAGTTTTATGAGTTGTGTAGCTTGGGAGCTTCTGGAGCCAAACCAGAGCCAAACTGAAAGCTCTGCCATGTACTAGCTGAGTGATCTTGCGTATGTTACACAACCTCTCTGTGCCTCAGTTTTCTCAATTGTTAAATGCTCTACATCACAGGGTTCCTGGGCCCTTCCAGGAATTGCATGGCCCAGCCTCCAGCACATAGTAAGCTGTATGTAAATATTTGCTAGTGTTATTTATCCCCATTTTCCAGAAAAGTAAAGTGAGGACCAGAAATGTTAAGAAATTTTCTCAAGGTCACATGGGAAGGAAGAGGTAGAGCCAGAACTCAGACCACCAGTTTTGGCTTTCTACCACCGTGTCATGTCGCCCCTCCATAATAAAGGCTTATTGGATTTGTAAGTAAGATCACCGCAATAAACAACTTCTTTTCTGGCAACAATTTTATTTGTGGTTTGTGGTTTGTTTACTGCCAGATTCTACAGTATGTGAGTCCCCCAAGAGCCCTCCTTGCCTTCCCTCTGTTAAATTCACACCTGACACTGGGATGGTGGGTATCCACTGAAGTCAAGTCCACTTTGTTTATTGAACTAATTGTTTTTGTGGCTTTAAAATCTTAAGCCTAAGCAAAGCTTTGCTAGTCGTCTATATAATAATGCTTAGGTATTTTAAAATAAAGAATGGTGCTTTTCAGTTGTGCATGTTGAGGCAGAGTATCATGGGATAAGAGAAAAGAAGGTTTTAGATTTTAAAAGGGTAATCTTTCAGGTAAAAATTTCTAATTTGAGTCATTGTCTTGGCTGACTGCTGGTGAGCTTGGTCTTAGTATGTGAGAGGGGCAGTAACATTTAATTTCTCAAATTATTTTCCCCACCTTCTAGTTGGTATGAAATAATCCTCCAAGAGTCTTAGATGGGATCTAAGATAGTGTTGTTGAGTTTTCAAATTATCCTTGTACAAAATGACCCACACAAGATTGAATAGGTTCTCCTAAAAGTTGATTGTATTTTTTTTTAAATTAGAAATGTTTTCTCCATGTGAACTTTCAGATTATACCCATAGTTCAAACTTGAATATAATCACCTAGTCATGGATGATTGATTAGACATTGCCCAGTGCAATCACTTCTGACATTTACCTAAATCTGTTACCAACCTGATTTCCTCGACTTCAACAGAAAACTAGTGTTGCATGAGCTGTTAATAAATGTTTAATTCAAATTTTTAATTTCAGAAGGAAGTATAAACTAATGGATATACTTAATAGGACTTACTTTATTGGCCTTTATGTTCCCAACAAAAAAGCCAAGATGATCCGGAAAATGACACACAATATACATTGACCCGTAGGCAGTATTTATCAACTGAACATGTTGGCTGTTTGGCCACTGGCCTATCATTTTCCTCTACAGTTCTTGTATAAATAGTCTAGTCAATCTTTTTATTCCTATAATATGAGACTTTCCTATCTTGTTCCTAAAGTTAATAAATTGAGATTATAGTCCTCACACTTGGGCAACATTTAAAAAAAAAAGAATGGTGATTTTAAACACTAAAATTTAGATAGGCAATACACTATTGTATTGCTGTAAGAATAAACCAACAGTGACGTTTTCCTTGTAGTCTTTAGCCAGTTTATCCTACTCCTAGCATTCGGTTAAGAACAAATGGTATTTGAATTACGGCCCTTCTCAGAATTTTCTGAGGGCAAATGTACCATCTCTTGCTACACCCTGCGTCTTATCTCCACACCCGTGTCCTTGGCCGGGGAATGCTAGGGTAATAGCTTGCTGAGAAAGAAGATACCATTTATAAGAATTCTGTCTCAATAAAAAGAAAAGGTCAGTATCCATTTGATTTTACATGTCATTTTGAGCTTCTAGCTGATTCTTTGACAAGGAAATAATATATTTGAAATCTGATGGGCTCTGACTACAAGTGCAGTGCAAACTCGAATCTGTCTCTGATGCCTGCCTGGCGGCCACAAAAGCCTAAGAAAAGGGTTCCACTTAACTGGCCATGTCTCCACATAATTAATAGCTATTTTTCAAAGTTAGACACTCATTTTAATGAAATGTTTTGATCTCCAGAAGAAAAACATTAGCTTTTGATTCTGATAGAATAACAGCCAGAAGTGACTTTACCTAAATTGTTTTGAAATCTCCATGGATGCTAGTTTGGATATCTGCGGTCGAGTCATTATCCCACGTTGCCTGGGTCTCTTTCTCATCAACTGATGTGCTGTTCCAGTCCCAGCACCTGATCCCCCGGGGAGCACCTGATCTCCCAGGGAGCATCTGATCCTCCAGGGAGCAAATTAGCAAAACGGGGGTGCCCCTGGCAGCCTGGTCCCTTGTGGCCTGTGAAGCAGAGACCCCTCTTTTAACCAGAATTTAACATGTGGAGCACCTGTAAAATAACTTTGTTATATTAAGCTATCGAGATTCAGGGATTATTTGTTACCACTGCATAGGCATTCTATTAAATACCTTTGCCTGTTTTCCAAGTGGACTGTCTTTTTTTTAAAAAAACTGATTTATAGGAACTTTTGTTTATTAATGATATTAACATTTGTTTATTCCGTATGCTGCAAATTTTTCTCCTGGTCTATAATTTGACATTATGTTTTGCTTGTAGTGTACCTTACTGAAAGGAATTTGACTGTCTTATGGAGTTATGGTTTCTGGTTTTTCTGTCATATGTAGAAGGGGCTTCTTCTTGCCAAGACTATAATTTCCCCATTACCAAATACGCTATTATTTCCCCCACTGGGCAGAAAAGCCCCTTTATGTCAATTCTAAATTTCTATCTATCTTTTTAATCTGTGTCTGGGTCTTAATTTTAATATTTTATGCCTGTACCAAACTGATTTTTTGCTTTTAAATATATATTATGATAATAGATAGAGCGAATTCTTCCTTATTCATCTATATCAAAATATTCTTGGTAGCCAAACACATTCTTCTTCTGGAAAAATTTCACTGTCAATTTGTCAAGTTCCAGAAAAAAATGTGTTGGGATTCTGATTAGAATTGCATTAAATGTAATTTGGGGGCTGAGATCTTTATATTGCTACGTTTCCTGTCAAGGAACATGGTGAGTGCCCCCATTTATTCAGGTCTCCCTATAATTTTTTAGTTTTTCTTGCTTATTTCTTACTAAATTTCTTTCTAGATACTTTATAATTTTTGTTGCTATTGCAAATAGATTTTCTTCATATAATATATGAATATATAAAAGTTCATATATTAAATTTTGTGGCTTTGCACTTAACTGGCAACACGGAATGGGTGAATATCAAGGACCTGAGAAGATAATTTCAAACTCATGACTGCTCGATAATTGTCTTGTGTGGCTGAGATCAGAAGAGCAGCCCAGGTCCTTCCAGCTGAGAGAGGATTGTGTATTCACAATTGCCTCAAAGATCCCAAAGATCTTGAGCATGCTGAAGAGGAAAAACTGTGTTCCCTCCCTGAACCCGATGTGGCAGCCCTGCGTAGAACTTTTTTTTTTTTTTTTTTAATCTTCATCTTATTGAGATATATTCACATACCACGCAGTCATACAAAACAAATCGTACTTTCGATTGTTTACAGAACCATTACATAGTGGTACATTCATCACCCAAATCAATCCCTGACACCTTCATTAGCACACACACAAAAATAACAAGAATAATAATTAGAGTGAAAAAGAGCAATTGAAGTAAAAAAGAACACTGGGTACCTTTGTCTGTTTGTTTCCTTCCCCTATTTTTCTACTCATCCATCCATAAACTAGACAAAGTGGAGTGTGGTCCTTATGGCTTTCCCAATCCCATTGACACCCCTCATAAGCTACATTTTTATACAACTGTCTTTGAGATTCATGGGTTCTGGGTTGTAGTTTGATAGTTTCAGGTATCCACCACCAGCTACCCCAATTCTTTAGAACCTAAAAAGGGTTGTCTAAAGTGTGCGTTAAGAGTGCCCACCAGAGTGACCTCTCGGCTCCTTTTGGAATCTCTCTGCCACTGAAGCTTATTTCATTTCCTTTCACATCCCCCTTTTGGTCAAGAAGATGTTCTCCGTCCCACGATGCCAGCTCTACATTCCTCCCCGGGAGTCATATTCCACGTTGCCAGGGAGATTCACTCCCCTGGGTGTCTGATCCCACGTAGGGGGAGGGCAGTGATTTCACCTTTCAAGTTGGCTTAGCTAGAGAGACAGGGCCACATCTGAGCAACAAAGAGGCATTCGGGAGGACGCTCTTAGGAACAACCATAGGGAGGCCTAGTCTCTCCTTTGCAGCAACCGTCTTCCCAAGGGTAAAACCTGTGGTAGAGGGCTCAACCCATCAAACCACCAGTCCCCTATGTCTGTGGTCATGTTAGCAACCATGGAGGTGGGGTAGGCGAATACCCCTGCATTCTCCACAGGCTCCTCAAGGGGGCACTACATCTTTTTTTTTTCCTTGTTTTTCTTTTTTTTTTTTTTTTTAACTTTCCTTTCTTTTTTAAATCAACTGTATGAAAAAAAAGTTAAAAAGAAAACAAACATACAATAAAAGAACATTTCAAAGAGACCATAACAAGGGAGTAAGAAAAAGACAACTAACCTAAGATAACTGCTTAACTTCCAACATGTTCCTACTTTACCCCAAGAAAGTTACCTAATATAGCAACATTTCTGTGAACTTGCTCCTACTATATCCATCAGAAATTAACAGACCATAGTCATTCCTGGGCATCCCCAGAACGTTAAATAGCTTATCTGTTCTTCTTGGATTACTGTTCCCCCTTCCTTAATTGCTCTCTATTGCTAGTTCCCTTACATTCTACATTATAAACCATTTGTTTCACATTTTTCAAAGTTCACATTAGTGGTAGCATATAATATTTCTCTTTTTGTGCCTGGCTTATTTCGCTCAGCATTATGTCTTCAAGGTTCATCCATGTTGTCATATGTTTCACGAGATCGTTCCTTCTTACTGCCGCGTAGTATTCCATCGTGTGTATATACCACATTTTATTTATCCACTCATCTGTTGAAGGACATTTGGGTTGTTTCCATTTCTTCGCAATTGTGAATAATGCTGCTATGAACATTGGCGTGCAGATATCTGTTCGTGTCACTGCTTTCCGATCTTCCGGGTATATACCGAGAAGTGCAATCGCTGGATCGAATGGTAACTCTATATCTAGTTTTCTAAGGAACTGCCACACTGACTTCCAGAGTGGCTGAACCATTATACAGTCCCACCAACAATGAATAAGAGTTCCAATTTCTCCACATCCCCTCCAGCATTTGTAGTTTCCTGTTTGTTTAATGGCAGCCATTCTAACCGGTGTTAGATGGTATCTCATTGTGGTCTTAATTTGCATCTCTCTAATAGCTAGTGAAGCTGAACATTTTTTCATGTGTTTCTTGGCCATTTGTATTTCCTCTTCAGAGAACTGTCTTTTCATATCTTTTGCCCATTTTATAATTGGGCCGACTGTACTATTGTCATTGAGTTGTAGGATTTCTTTATATATGCAAGATATCAGTCTTTTGTCAGATACATGGTTCCCAAAAATTTTTTCCCATTGAGTTGGCTGCCTCTTTACCTTTTTGAGAACTTCCTTTGAGGTGCAGAAACTTCTAAGCTTGAGGAGTTCCCATTTATCTATTTTCTCTTTTGTTGCTTGTGCTTTGGGTGTAAAGTCTAGGAAGTGGCCGCCTAATACAAGGTCTTGAAGATGTTTTCCTACATTATCTTCTAGGAGTTTTATGTTACTTTCTTTGATATTGAGATCTTTGGTCCATTTTGAGTTAATTTTTGTGTAGGGGGTGAGGTAGGGGTCCTCTTTCATTCTTTTGGATATGGATATCCAACTCTCCCAGCCCCATTTGTTGAAAAGACCATTATGACTCAGTTCAGTGACTTTGGGGGCCTTATCAAAGATCAGTCGGCCATAGATCTGAGGGTCTATCTCTGAATTCTCAATTCGATTCCATTGATCTATATGTCTATCTTTGTGCCAGTACCATGCTGTTTTGGCAACTGTGGCTTTATAATAAGCTTCAAAGTCAGGGAGTGTAAGTCCTCCCACTTCGTTTTTCTTTTTTAGAGTGTCTTTAGCAATTCGAGGCATCTTCCCTTTCCAAATAAATTTGATAACTAGCTTTTCCAAGTCTGCAAAGTAGGTTGTTGGAATTTTGATTGGGATTGCATTGAATCTGTAGATGAGTTTGGGTAGAATTGACATCTTAATGACATTTAGCCTTCCTATCCATGAACATGGAATATTTTTCCATCTTTTAAGGTCCCCTTCTATTTCTTTTAGTAGACTTATGTAGTTTTCTTTGTATACGTCTTTTACATCTTTGGTTAAGTTTATTCCTAGGTACTTGATTTTTTTAGTTGCTATTGAAAATGGTATCTTTTTCTTGAGTGTCTCTTCAGTTTGTTCATTTCTAGCATATAGAAACATTACTGACTTATGTGCATTAATCTTGTATCCCGCTACTTTGCTAAATTTGTTTATTAGCTCTAGTAGGTGTATCGTCAATTTCTCAGGGTTTTCTAGATATAAGATCATATCATCTGCAAACAATGACAGTTTTACTTCTTCTTTTCCAATTTGGATGCCTTTTATTTCTTTGTCTTGCCAGATTGCCCTGGCTAGCACTTCCAGCACAATGTTGAATAACAGTGGTGACAGCGGGCATCCTTCTCTTGTTCCTGATCTTAGAGGGAAGGCTTTCAGTCTCTCACCATTGAGTACTATGCTGGCTGTGGGTTTTTCATATATGCTCTTTATCATGTTGAGGAAGTTTCCTTCAATTCCTACCTTTTGAAGTGTTTTTATCAAAAACGGATGTTGGATTTTGTCAAATGCTTTTTCAGCATCTATTGAGATGATCAATTGATTTTTCCCTTTTGACTTGTTAATGTGTTGTAATACATTGATTGATTTTCTTATGTTGAACCATCCTTGCATGCCTGGAATAAACCCCACTTGGTCATGGTGTATGATTTTTTTAATGTGTCTTTGGATTCGATTTGCAAGTATTTTGTTGAGGATTTTTGCATCTATATTCATTAGGGAGATTGGCCGGTAGTTTTCCTTTTTTGTAGCATCTTTGCCTGGTTTTGGTATTAGATTGATGTTAGCTTCATAAAATGAGTTAGGTAGTGTTCCATTTTCTTCAATGTTTTGAAAGAGTTTGAGTAAGATTGGTGTCAGTTCTTTCTGGAAAGTTTGGTAGAATTCCCCTGTGAAGCCATCTGGCCCTGGGCATTTATTTGTGGGAAGATTTTTGATGACTGAATGGATCTCTTTGCTTGTGATGGGTTGGTTGAGGTCTTCTATTTCTTCTCTGGTCAGTCTAGGTTGTTCATATGTTTCCAGGAAATTGTCCATTTCCTCTACATTATCCAGTTTGTTGCCATACAGTTGTTCATAGTATCCTCTTATAATTTTTTTAATTTCTTCAGGATCTGCAGTTATGTCACCTTTTTCATTCATTATTTTGTTTATATGGGTCTTCTCTCTTTTTGATTTTGTCAGTCTAGCTAGGGGCTTGTCAATCTTGTTGATCTTCTCAAAGAACCAACTTTTGGTGATATTTATCCTCTCTATTGTTTTTTTGTTCTCTATGTCATTTATTTCTGCTTTAATCCTTGTTATTTCTTTTCTTGTACTTGGTTTAGGATTGGTTTGCTGTTCATTTTCTAGCTTCTTCAGTTGATCCATTAGTTCTTTGATTTTGGCTCTTTCTTCCTTTTTAATATATGCATTTAGTGCTATAAATTTCCCCCTTAGCACTGCTTTTGCTGCATCCCATAGGTTTTGGTATGTTGTGTTCTCATTTTCATTCGTCTCTATATATTTAGCAATTTCTCTTGCTATTTCTTCTTTAACCCACTGATTGTTCAGGAGTGTGTTGTTTAACCTCCAGGTATTTGTGAATTTTCTAAGTCTCTGATGGTTATTGACTTCTAATTGTATTCCATTGTGGTCAGAGAATGTGCTTTGAAGAATTTCAATCTTTTTAAATTTATTGAGGCTTGTTTTATGTCCCAGCATATGATCTATTCTGGAGAAAGTTCCATGAGCACTAGAAAAGTATGTGTATCCTGGTGATTTGGGATGTAATGTCCTGTATATGTCTGTTAAATCTAATTCATTTATCAGATTGTTTAGGTTTTCAATTTCCTTATTGGTCTTCTGTCTGGTTGATCTATCTATAGGAGAGAGTGATGTGTTGAAGTCTCCCACAATTATTGTGGAAACATCAATTGCTTCCTTTAGTTTTGCCAGTGTTTCTCTCATGTATTTTGTGGCACCTTGATTGGGTGCATAGACATTTACGATTGTTATTTCTTCTTGTTGAATTGCCCCTTTTATTAGTACGTAGTGGCCTTCTTTGTCTCTCAGAACATCCCTGCATTTGAAGTCTATTTTATCTGAGATTAGTATTGCTACACCTGCTTTCTTTTGGCTGTAGCTTGCATGAAATATTTTTTTCCATCCTTTCACTTTCAGTTTCTTTGTGTCCCTGTGTCTAAGATGAGTCTCTTGTATGCAACATATTGATGGTTCATTTTTTTTGATCCATTCTGCGAATCTATATCTTTTAATTGGGGAGTTTAATCCATTTACATTCAATGTTATAACCGTGAAGGCATTTCTTGAATCAGCCATCTTATCCTTTGGTTTATGTTTGCCATATTTTTCCCCTCTGTCTATTAATACCCTTTATTGTACCCATACCGAATCTCTTTAGTACTGAACCTTTCTCCAAGTCTGTCTGTCCTTTCTTTGTTTCTCTGTCTGTAGGGCTCTCTTTAGTATCTCCAGTAGGGCAGGTCTCTTGTTAGCAAATTTTCTCAGCATTTGTTTGTCTGTGAAAAATTTAAGCTCTCCCTCAAATTTGAAGGAGAGCTTTGCTGGATAAAGTATTCTTGGCTGGAAATTTTTCTCACTCAGAATTTTAAATATATCGTGCCACTGCCTTCTCGCCTCCATGGTGGCTGCTGAGTAGTCACTACTTAGTCTTATGCTGTTTCCTTTGTATGTGGTGAATTGCTTTTCTCTTGCTGCTTTCAGAACTTGCTCCTTCTCTTCTGTGTTTGACAGTGTGATCAGTATATGTCTCGGAGTGGGTTTATTTGGATTTATTCTATTTGGGGTTCGCTGAGCATTTATGATTTGTGTATTTATGTTGTTTAGAAGATTTGGGAAGTTTTCCCCAACAATTTCTTTGAATACTCTTCCTAGACCTTTACCCTTTTCTTCCCCTTCTGGGACACCAATGAGTCTTATATTTGGACGTTTCATATTATCTATCATATCCCTGAGGTCCATTTCGATTTTTTCAATTTTTTTCCCCATTCTTTCTTTTATGCTTTCATTTTCCATTCTGTCATCTTCCAGGTCACTGATTCGTTGTTCAACTTCCTCTAGTCTTGTACTATGAGTGTCCAGAATCTTTTTAATTTGGTCAACAGTTTCTTTAATTTCCATAAGATCATCCATTTTTTTATTTAGTCTTGCAATGTCTTCTTTATGCTCTTCTAGGGTCTTCTTGATTTCCTTTGCCTCCCGTACTATGGTCTCATTGTTCATCTTTAGTTCTTTGAGTAGCTGCTCTAGGTGCTGTGTCTCTTCTGGTCTTTTGATTTGGGTGCTTGGGCTTGGGTTATCCATATCGTCTGGTTTTTTCATATGCTTTATAATTTTCTGTTGTTTTTGGCCTCGTGGCATTTGCTGAACTTGATAGGGTTCTTTTAGGATTTGTAGACCAATTGAAGTCCTTATCTCTAATTTATCAGATCTACAGCTTCGTGGAGTACACTTTCTCTAACTAACCAGCAGGTGTCGTCCACGAGCCACCTGTTCTCCACAAGCCAGTTCTCCCCTGCTTAGCCTTTTTGGTGAGTGGGGGAGTGAGTCTTGTGGGGTCCAATTGGTGTACCAAGCTTGCGTGTGTAGTTGGTGTTGCCTGCCCTGTATATGGGGCGTGTTTCTGGTCAGTCAGGGAGGGGAGGTGGCTCTAACAATCAAATCTCCGTGGTGATCCTAGAGTTTTAAAGCTGCTGCAATAGTCTAATCCTTCAGTTCAGTCCTGCCACAGTTTGTCTCTGCCACTGACCCACAAGTCCTTGGTATTGGCGTATGGCTCCTGAGACTTGCAAGTGGGCCCCTCTTCCAGGCCGTGCACCCCGGGTCCTCTGTTGAGGGATGACTGTGCTATGTCACAGGTGAGTGCCGTCCCCCCAGGGCAGTTCTGGGCTGCTGGGCTGTGTAGGGAGGCTCCCAGTCTGCTGAAATGATGGCTGAATGGGGCTTTGTTAATTCACACTGCTCCACCTTCCCAACTCTGGGGCAATCAGCTGAGGTTGCAGGGAAGGCTAATGTCCACACCCAGTTTTGTGGTGTGTGCCTGTTATTTGAAGCTCTTTCATAACACTGGGTTGTCTGGGGCAGTTCTGGGCTATGGGGCTGACGATGGGCAGGAGTGTTTCCTGTCCACCAGGATGATGGCTGTGAGCGGACACCCCCCTTTTCTTGGGAAGTTGTGGTGTTTAGTGAATTTTCTCAGCCACTGGATTATTGCGTTTTGTCTCAGAGCTCTCCTAGTTCTGCTCTTGACTTGACCTGCCCAAATAGCAAGTCTTTGAAGCTTTCTGTATTGGGCTTCTTAGAGTAATTGTTTTAGAAAAGGAAAAAAGGATTTAAAAAAAAAAAAAAAAAAAAAAAAGGGCCCTCCTCAGAGATCTAATGGGTTATTGAAATGCTAAGAGACAAAGCAACCAGGGCCATTAAGGAAAGGTCCACAGGGCAGAGAGATCAGCTTTTCTTTGGGATTTGCTTATGCGCCTCAGGGCCTGAGCTCGGGCCTGAGCTCTGCCCTTCCCCTTTCTATGTTCACCAGAACTCAAAAATCCTCCGCTTTTATTTTGGAGTTTTTCGTGTTGTTTTTTTCTATGCCTGTCTCCTCTCTGCTGGGCTGGCTGCTCTCAGATTCTCTGGTGTCTGGTCTCAGTCTATCTATGGTTGGAGTTTGGATCAGCAGAATGAGTTTCCAATAAGGGCTGCCACTGCAGTTCTCCCTTCTCCTTCCCGGAGCTGACAGCCCCTCCTCCCACGGGACTGAGCCTGGCAGGGAGGGGCGCGGGTCCCCTGGCCGCAAAAACCCACAGATTTCGCTGATCTCAGCAGTTCGACGTTTTCATGAGTGTTGTATGAAGTATGTCCAAAGTCAGATTGCTCTGTGGTGTCCAGTCCACGCAGTTCCTGGCTTTCTACCTACTTTCCTGGAGGAGTAACTAAAACATACAGCTCACCAGTCTGCCATCTTGCCCCGCCTCCTCCTAGAACTTTTATTGAACCCCACTTTGATGTGAGGCCAGTGCCCACGGAAACCCTTTTCAGAGCTCACTGGGGGGAGTCTCTGTTTCTGAGGAGTTATTGTACCTTTACATTGTGTCGTCGCCAGGAAGCTCCCCAGAGACCTGGTCTTTGTTCCCTGCCCCACAGCAAATGCATCAGGTCTTCTTGGAGGCATTTCAAAGTCTAACTTTATTCTTGGCCTTGTTCGTCTTTCTTTCTCACCCTCATGCCAGATTTCCTTTATCTTTCCATGTTACCCCTTGAATATCTGTGTAATCTGCTTTAAGCACTTTCTGGATCAAAACAGACTTGAAAATGACTGGAAAGCTTTGCACCCTACAGCCCACACTCTGAAGTCATGAAAATGCGTGACAAATATCATGACCACAACATTTGAAAGAAAGAACTTCATTCTAAAGCAAACAATTACATGCCTTAAAATGGAATAATGTTAGCCTTAATTTCTAAATTCCAACTCATAAAAAGACCTTCTTGGAAAGTGACTAAACAGGTAAACTTTAGACTGAAAGCATGACTAGAAAACATCTATCTCATAAGAGTGATCATGTAACTAGTGCTTACTCATTTTACCATTTGAAATGTTTGCACCATTTTGAGTTCAACGTTTGTCTTAGTTTGCCAGGCTAACAAAGGTTGGTCGGCTCAAACAACAGGAGTTTATCAGCTCCCCGTTTTGGAGGCTAAAATTCCAAACTCAAGGTGTTGGCAAGACACGCTTTCTTTGAAACCCATCGCGTTCTGGAGGCAGCGGGCCAGCCCCCCATAACACAATCTGTTTCCATCTCACAGGCATCCCTCTCTCCGTCCATCTTCCCGTCCTGCGTCCAAATGTCCTCTCGCGGCAAGGACTGCAGTCGCCCACCCTGCCTGGCCTCACCTTAGCTAATAATATCTTCAGAGACCCTCTTTACAAATGGGCTCCCACCTGCAGGAGCAGGCCGGGCCATGATTCAATCCACAACAATCCTGGAAAGGCAAGTCCTAGCAGAGCTCTACTCTATTTCTATATTTCAAAGTTTTCTAAAAAAAAAAAAAAGAAAAGAGTTGTTAAATTATATGAAATTTAAAATAATATTTTATTGGCCCAGCATTAAGATATGTCAAAGCAAATCAGAACTGTTTCTAACTGAAGGTGTATTTCCAATTTAACAAAGACAAAGGAAAACACATTTTCATGGAAATACTTTCTAGAAATATTTTTAATTTTTTAAAAAATATGACCAAAATTTTTTTAGAAAGGAGTTTGTGATGCTGAAATAGGTCTATAAATACTCAGGCTGTCAATAATCTTACTTTATGAAAGTGGGACAAGGTGACTGAAGACGCTGCAAACCACTGGATTTATCGAATCAGGTGCTCCGAAGCCTTCTGAGGCCACGGGGGTGTCCCGGGCACCGCAGCGCAGCACTTCTACACTCGATTCCCAAAGGACACAGACGCTCCTTAGGAAGGAGTGGGGTGGATGGAATTTGATAACCATAAGCTTTGCCTGGGGAGTGCTCAGCCGAACGTGGCCAAATCAGGCAGTGGCCTCTTGCAAAAGCATGGAATCGGAAGCACAGCCAAGTTCAATCCAAGTTTTCTCATTTCTACACAGAGAGAACATTTCAAATACTTTTATTTAAAGAAATACAACAATTGATGGAAAGTGAACATAATGAATTTCTTCTTTGCATCCCTGTTGTGTTCCTTTGATGGTTTATAGGAATCTGTAGAGTTCTGCCTCCCTGCTTTTCAACTTCATCAGTTCACCGGGATGGAACATGAGGTCCACGATGTACACCTCGGGGGGAGGCAGACACCCAGTCATGCCCTTACGAGATTTGCCCATCAGCCTGACTTCGTTCCACGCTCTGCCATACTCGCCCCGGGCTAGAGAGCAGCCGATGCCAACTCTATCTGCCAGAGCCTGTGGGAGAAAACACGAGATGGACCACGAGTGGGCAGGTGGGGGCGGGGAAAGAGCTTTAGTTGCAAGCCTCGCCTTGGCTGAAGGTCACACATGCAACTCATGCAAAGAAATGCCAAGGTAGGAGGCTGAAAAATATGGACTATGGTGACAGGATCCAGCAAAATGGAATGACAAGTTTCCTTGCTCTCAAGACTCTGTAACGACTGCCCTGGGTAGTCTGGGATGGGCCAGGATGATTAAGACATGCCGTCATTCTTAGGGCCTCACCCTCTATCTAGACTGAGACCGCTTGGGAAGCCGTCAGCCAGATCCCAAACACCTGAACATACGCACACATAGCCTAGTAGGGCTGAGAGGCAAAAATAAGTATGCAATTACAAGATTCCTGCCAAAGGAGCATTTAAGGATCTCTTTTTCCATAGCAAAGCACTTTAAATCATCAAAACAACTCTGGATGCCCCATTTTATAGACAGTAAAACTGAGGTCACAGGCAGTGGGGGCATAAAGGGAGAGCCAGGGAAGCTTCTCCAGAGCCTGAGCTCTTAACCTCAGAGTGGCCCCACCTGTGAGAGGAGGTGAGTCAGGTCCCACCAGGAGGTCCCCACTTCCTTCGTGAAGAGGGGAGGGTGCAGAAGGGACTGCGGGGAGGGGCAGGGGCAGGCACAGCAGGGGCGATGGGGAAGCTCAGGACGAGGAGCTGGAAGAGGGCAGCTGGGCCACGTGCGTCCACTGAGTCGGACACCAGGATCTGCAGCACCCCTGGATGCCCCTGGGGATGGCTGGCAAGGCAGGGTGATGGCATGGACGGGGTGAGGATGTGGGGGAAGCTAGCGAGCAAATTATTAGGGCTGTGGACAACTTATTGAAGCTGTGGGGGAGTGGCAGTGGGTGAAAGCCAAGGAAGGACCAACAAGTTGGAAGAAATGGAGACGAAGAGTGTGTGTGGGAGGAGGTGAGGTTTTATCAGTGAGTATTGACATTGGGGATTTCACAGGGAAAGTTCTGGGCCCTGGCATGACTCGGCTGAGATGTGAGGAGGGAGGGCGAAGGTGATGAAGTCATCTGGGCACCATGAGTTTGAAGCACCCATGAGACTCTCAGGTGGAGCCAGCTAGAGGCCATCAGATACACAGATGTGGAATCCAGAGGGGTGTGTGGGGTGGGGGAAGGATCTGGAAACCCGAGCAATACGGTATATTTTAATGCCATACGAGGGGACAACCTTGCCATGTGAGGCTCCTAGAGGGTGGAAAGAAGAGTTCCTGGTCAGGACCCCAAGGAACCCCAACATTAAAGAGGGGTAGAGGAAAAGAGGTCTGTAAATGAGCTTGCGATAGAGTGGCAAAAGAGGGGAAAAGTCAAAGAAAAAGAATAGCTAATGATGAAGTCTTCAGATACATGAAGACAGGTGATAAGGTGGTCTCTGTGCTCCTTACTGAGAGGGCATTGGACGAACAGCTGGCTGCAGCGCACTAAGGAGGGAAGGGGGAGGTGTGCCCAGGGCTGATGAGGTGAGGCGTGGGGACAATGCTGGGCAGTCGGCTGCCAATGAGAATTGTCTTAGGGAGGGAAGCAGAGTGGCAGTTTTTTGATTCAGCTGGTCATGGGTTCAAATTCCAGCTTCCCCTCTGGTTGACCTGGGGAAGAGTTCTTGTCTTTATAGCAAGGCTAGTAATTTCAACACTTGCATTTTTGAGATCACCCACAGTTGTATTTCCCAAGTGCCTGGCACACAGCTCAAAATGGCAGCGGTCGTGGTAACTGGAGTTACCGTGGAGTTGTTACGGACAATTCCGAGGAAAGATTTATAGTTTCTTTTTAAAGACTGTAGACTTAAACATGTTGAGATGCCAAAGAGTAAATAGCTGGTAGAAAGAGACTTAAGATGGAAAAGAAGGAAGAATTGATAGAGCAAGAAGAAACCCGGGGAGACAGAACGGCTGGCACTTGAATTCTACATAGAATTAGCTTGGAACAGGTGGCAAGACACACGTGGATGCAATGAGATTGATAGGTGTTTAAGAGAAGCAGGAATTTATGAACTCAGAAAGCATTTTCTCAGCTCCTAATATGAGCCAGACACTGTGGATTCAATACAGCCGAGACCTCCGTCTCTCCCACCTGCTCTTTCTGTCTCACTCCCCATCTCAGAGAATTGTGCCATCTTCCCCTGAACCTGGAGCCATTTCATTCTCACGCGGCCCCTCGCGTCGTGTCCAGGCAGCACCCAGCACCTGGTGGTTCTGTCTCCTGAGTCTCCCGCCAACCTCATCCACTGCCCGCGGCCTCGTGCCGTCCATGCAGCCCGCTCCCTGACCTCCTTCAGTGGCTGCTCTTGTGTCCTGCCTGTACCTCCTCACTTACTCCCGTTCTGTCACCCTCTCTCCTGAACAGCTTTCAGTGGACTGCTTAGATGTTAGGGTGCCCTGCACCCCTCGCCCGTGACCCTACTTGGCCCTGGTAGACCCGGGCCTTGCGCCTCGTCCAACCTCTCCTTGTCTCTCCATCCAGACATCCGCCTTCTGCGTTCCTCAAACGGCGGTGGTCCCCCTCGCCTGCGTTAGTTTGCACGAGGTCTTTGCTGGGTTTAAGGTGCCCCCCACTTCCCTCTGCCTGGCAAGCTCAGGCTACGTGTCACTTCCTTCCTGAAACCTCCCCCCACTCACCTGTCACCCCAGAACCTTTCTTATGAACTTAGGTCCCCCTCGAGTGCAGGGACTGTCACCTCAGCATCTCTACACCCCCAGACCCTGGCACCGGGCCAGCCCACAGGACACACATGATAAACGTGGAGTGAATGGGTGAGCGTGCTTCAAATAGCCTGGGAGATTATATACATACGTGCTGCATCAAATATAAATAAATCAAATCATAGGATTAGTACTATGCATTCAACTGTTAGTTACTGGCTCACTCTGATACGGCTAAGATAAAACAGTTTTATCTAGTAGCAAATCAGGCAAAAACATCTTAAATACCTTGAAAAGCAAAGCTCGATGATAGAAGATTCCTTTTTTGATCTGTCCAATCGGTACAACATTGGATTTAAGCTGAAATTTTAGTTCACTTATGTGAAGTTCCCAGCTGAATTCGTGTAGCTTATCTTTGGCAATTGGGCCACCCATTTTTTCTGCCACATACCTGTGTCGATTACATTGAGATTAAATTAATCAAGTTTAAGATCTTACTTTGGATGCTTTGAGTGTAACTATACATATAATTATGTGCACAAACTACATTCCTTCCAACTTTTATTGTTTGCTTTACTTTTAAATTTTTACTTACTATAAGTTGGTTAACATTATACTGTTGCATTTGAACTCTATATAAACTGTAAGTTCTGCAATTTTATTCAACCCAAAGAAGGAAGCAAATGCTAATTTTCCCAGTAGCTATAATGAGATGCAAATCATTGTCACATTAAACTTATCGGTGAAGTTTTAAAATCCTATCTCACCCCTGAAAATATTTTTAAATGTTTTCCTCTGAAGTCCAAGGCCTCACCCTCATCGAGGAGGAGGGGGTGGGAATGAGTGACTTGCCCTGACCCACTGTTTCCAGCAGCAAGATGCCAAGGGCAGCAGCCAAGCCGGACCAGGGCTGCGACTCTTCCCAGCCCCTGCTTGGTGGCAGCTCAGGCTAAAAAGACAACTCATCATCTGGGGGATGCTGGGGAGGGTTTCCAATGGGAACAAAGCACGAGAAGATCTGATGAATGCGTAAATGTCCTGCTTGGGTCACCACTTCCCCAGGGCATCGGGAAAATGGCAGTGGCCAACAGTGGCAGTGGCCCTGGCTGAGGGGAAGCCACCGATCTGGCAGCTGGGCAGCTGGCTGTTGTCACGTCCTGGTTTGATGCGTGCAACTCGCTTCTGTCTGGAGGAGCTTCAGGCTCCTGTGGAGACCACAGCTGTCGCACAGCCCAGCAGCCCACCCACCGGTGGGAACCCGTCCCCAGGACCAGCCTCGGCCTCCACCGTGAGCCCCAACCCCTCAAGCCACCAGGTCAAACGGATCAGGTGCTGTAAAGAAGAAGGCAGTGTCCACTGGCTCACACAGAGAGGCAGCCACCTCCGAGGAGACACGCACCACCACCGCAAGGAAACTTGACATGCAAAAATCCAGACATAGAAAAATACGGAAGCACTGTTTCAATTCAAAAATAATTTGTGAGTTTACAAATACTTCAGTGTAGGGATTCTTTAAATTGTCAGCACCCCATATACCAAAGGAATGACTTCATTGTCAAACTTCTAAGTCATACTTTTTCAGGATCACCCTGGAGAAGTCTCTGAAGGGTATAACTAGAAAAAAGGATGTAAGTATTTTTCTCTAAGCAACTGGCAGCTCCCAGCTCTGATTTTTGATGGAAATAAACTGAAAAGAGACAGTCAGAACCTTTCCAATTCAATGCATTTCAGCTTCGGAATCAGAGTCAGGATGCTCTAGAAGTTCAACTGTATTAGAGTACACTTATCTGAAAATTGCTTAAAAGATGCAAGCCACTAAAATGAAATAAATATTAAGTATTTAATTCAGAAATTAAATGTATATGTATATATAGCCAACTTACTTTGCAAGAGCCACAGTCTGTTCCTTAATATTGGTTATCGGCAGGATTGTTCTGGTCACTTCATACACGTAGAGAGAGAACTTGGGATCAGCAGGAGGGCACCATTCCTTTTTGAGACTTCCTTCTCCAATCACTTTTGGAATCAACATAACTTCTTCCTCCTCCTTCACTTTTTCCTCTTCTTTTTTTCCCCTGCCTTTTCTTTGAGAGTAAAGATCAGCAAATAAAATCACATCTACTAAATAAATGAACATGCACCAACTGAGCTCTGAGTTATCTGAAGAAAATCACAGACATAAGATAATTTCATGCCTCAACAACAACACAGATGCACAATGACCATTATGGAGTTTTATTGGAGGGCATCTAAATTATGCAGGAGAAGCTCATTTGCAAGAGAACGCTACATGATTGAGGTATATTATTAAAATCCCATGTGATACCGGTAATTCCTTGGAGGTATTTTCCAATATCCTCTGGCACCTATTTCTGATATTGGGAAGTCAGATCACATTGATTTATTTCACTTTGCCATGAAGTACCAAGCTACAGATTCCATTTTTGTATTTATAGATCCTAGAACATTCTTGGTCTTTCTACATCTCTGTGAAATGTCAAAATGTTTGCCTCAGGGACTGTTCCCAGAAATCATTCTCATTGATTTCCCTCTGAAACTCACAATACATACATTTTGGCCCTTCTCACGCTATACCCCATGTTATCTTAATTTTGTAAATCAGGTATCACCATACTACACCTGGGACATATCCTCACTATTGCACTCCAATTTGAAATTGTTTCTTCAGCTATGTCTACTCTACAATGGCATAAACACTTTGAATTTGTTAATCAAGTAAGTAATTTTCACCTCTATGATATTTGCCAAAGAGATGCATGTAATTGGTTATTTTTCTATAACATATCCCCCTTTGTGTTTCAAGAATTCAAATTCATTCTTATTTTTCACATTATTAAACATGTCTTATTAAAACTTCAAAAAAAAAATAAATAAATCACATGTGAGACTTCTGCCCAGTTGCCCACTGCTGTGTCTGGCACATGGTAGATATGCAATAAACATTTATTGAATTGGAAAAAACAGTGGCCTCTTCAGGGAGTCTGAGTCGGTCACATATCCAGCCTTGCATCAGTTGAGACCTGCTGCATGATTCTGCACTATTTTTCTTTCTCATTATTTTAAATAAAAATTATCCAAAACATGGAAATAAAGCAGGACAGCACATAATTTCTATGTCATTCAGGGGTGAAGACTCACCCAAGGTTTATCTAGGGGAATATACTTTTGTATCTAGGGGAATATATTTTCTTAAATACACTTCATAAATATACTTTCTTGAATATAGTTAAATATACTTCTTAAATATCTACTTAATATATTAATATAATATATACTTAAATATATACTTCTTAAATATACTTTCTTAAATATACTTAAATATTTAAGAAGTATATTTTCTTAAATATACTTCTTTTCTTAACAAAAATGGAATGTACTCAATAAACTGAAAATAATGCTTACTAGTAATTAAAAGTTCCAGACTTAATTTATTAGTTAGCATGTAGATTTTTGTCTGATAGAGATGCAAATAATTTCTGTACAATGGAAAATGTACTCTCAAAGATTATTGACAGTTTATTGTTCTGCAGAATGTTGACCAGTTTTGTATGTAACTCGGCAAACATTCCTTAACTGAATTGCATATAAATACCTATTTCCTCAAGTGCTCTTTGAATCAGTCATAACATCTTACTGGTTCCCTCATTAATTAATTAATCGAATGAAGAAAAAGACATGGGTCGTCATCCCAGGTGATGTGGAGTAAGTGCATCCCACCCGTCTCCCCCACGGAATGCGTCATAAATACAGGAAGGACGCATGCAGCAGCTATATGGAAACCCAGAAAAGTAAACAGCAGCAGAAGAAGGTTGACTGAGCTGATGGCAAGCTTATCTTTTTATTTGCCTCCACTATTCCCCAAGCCGAACTCAATCCAGCGAGAAATCAGGCAGCTGGCATCAGCGTAGACGAGAGAGCTCAAAGAGAAGCCCTCTTGAGAAGCAGGAAAGAGTGGAGAAAGCCCCTGATCCTGTTTTGTTTTGTTTTTCCTTATTTTTCTCTATTCTCTTGTGTCCCAGCCCACTGAGGAGCCCTGAGAGAGTATTAACAGTGGTGGTATTGGGGTCTGCGAGAGCCTAAAACAGCTTTTTTTGGTTTGGTCCTCCTGGTATTTGGCTGTAGATGTGGAAGCAGTTCACAGAAATGTGAGGCAAGCAGGGTAATCAAGTTTTCTGGTGGGAAGACCCAAAAGGGACACCTCAAGGAACGGAAAAAACTGGAAACGCAGAGAGATGGAGGGGCTCAAGAAAGCGACCCCCATGAAGTGGCTGATGCCCTCTAGGCTTAGCCCCGAGCTGCATACACATCATGTTGACCCTGAAGAGCTTGCACTGCCTTTGAAAACTGAACTAAAGGACTCGCCACCACACAAGTCCCAGACTGGAAGCTGGCTGGTGCCCAGGCAGGACTGATCCAAACAGCACAAGAAAGGCTTTGAAAACTCAAGGGACATTGGAAGGACGCCCACAGGAAGCTGGTTGGAATTTGGAGCCAGAACCCAATTGGGTCAATTGGCTGATAAAACACGTGCAAAAATGCAACGTTCTTTTCAGAATGTAAATAAGACCCACATTCAGAATCTCATAATATTTCCATCCAAAATTACTCAGCAAATGAATAACCAGGAAAATCTCAACTCACACAGAATAAGACAATCAACAGACATCAACATCAAGTAGCTAATAGGAGGACGCTCCAACAACTAAGGTCAAACATCTTGAAGTGAATGGAGAGTTAGACAGTCTTGGCAATAAATAGAAGATAGAAAGAAGAACAAAACAGAAAAACACAACTTTGAAAAAAACCTCCCTGGATGGGTTGAATAGCAGAATTGAGACAACAGAGAAAAGAATCAGTGAACTTGAAGACAGATTTGTAAAATTATCCAACCTTAACAACACAGAGAAAAAAAAAGATTAAAAAAATATGACTGAGTCTCAGGGATCTCTGGTACAATAACAAAAGGAATAATACTGATGTAACCAAAGTCCCAGAAGGGGAGAAGAGGTGTAGTACAGAGAAAATACTTGAATAAATGGGCTAAAGTAACTCCCCCAATTTGGTTAAAAGTATAAACTTACGTAGTCAAGAATTTCAGTGAAGGCAATCAGGTATCTACCAAAATATCCATGCCCACACATATCAAAATAAAGCTATTTAAAACCAAAGACACAGTAGAGGACATGACTGCCTATAGAAAAATTCCAAGGAATTTAACAAAAACTCCTAGAACTACTAAGTAAGTTCATTAAGGTCTCAGGTGCAAAAATCAATCACATTTCTATACAGTAACAATGAACATGTGGAAACAAAAATTAAAAACACATTATCATTTACAATTGCTCCAACTCCAAAGAAAATTAAATACTTAGGTGTACACTTTAAAAATATGTATAGGATCTGTGTGCTGAATATTGAGAAATGCTGATGAAAGAAATCAAAGAATGCCTAAATAAATAGAGATATACTGTGTTCACGAATTTGAAGAATTGACTTAATAATAAAGATTTCAATTCTCCCACAAAATGATCTGTAGGTTTAATGCAATTCTTATAAAAATCCCAGCAAAGTATGTTTGTTTTTTGTTTTTTCTTCCCATAGTGTGTCTTGTCTAGTTTTGACATTAGGGTAATGCTGGCCTCATGAATTGAAAGGAATTCCCTTCTCTTGTATTTTCTGGAAAAAACTGTGCAAAATTGGTGTTAACACTTTAAATGTTTGGTAGAATTTACCAACAAAACAATCTGGTTCAAGGGTTTTTTTTTCTGAAAGGTTTTAACTATGAATTCAATTTCCTTAATAGTTATAGGAGTATTCATGTTATCTATTTCATCTTCAGTGAATTTTTGCAGTTTGTGGGTTTTGATGAATTGGCCTATTTCGTCTAAATTGCAGAACCAAGTTGTTCATAGCATTCTTTTATTATCTTTTAATGTGTGAAAAGTCTGTAGTGATAATCCCCTCTTTCATTCCTGATACTAGCAATTTGTTTCTTTTCTCTTTTATTCTTTGTCAGTCTTATTAGAGGTTTTTTGATTATATCAAACTTTTTAAAGAATCAACTTTTTATTTCATTGAATTTTCTGTTGCTTTTTTTTTTCAATTTCGTTAAGTCCTGCTTTTTTGTTATTTCCTCCCTGCTGCTTGTGTTGGGTTTGTTTTGCTGTTCTTTTTCTAATTTCTTGAGGTAGGAACTTACTACTGAGTGGTGACCTTTCTGATTTCTAATGTAAGCATTTAGTCCCATAAATTTCCCTTTCAGCACTGCTTGCACTGCATCCACATATTTGATATGTTATATTTTTATCTCTATTCCGTTTTATGGATTATTTAGAAGTGTCTCACTCAATCTCCATGTATTTAGAGATTTTTGTCTTTCCATTACTAATTTCTAGTTTTATTCTATTATGGTCAGAGAACATATTCTGCATGATTTAAGCTATTTTAAATTTCTTGAGGTTTGGTTTATGGTCCAGAATACAGTTTATTTTGGTAAATGTTCCATGGGGCACTTGAAAGAACTGTTTATTCTGCTGTTGGGGTGAAGTGCCCTATATATATCAATTATATCCCGTTAGTTGATGGTGTCGTACAAATGTGTAACTTTGCTGATTTTCTGCCTAGTAGTTCCACCAGTTGCTGTGAGTGGAGGGTTGAAGTTCTCAACTGTATTGTGGATTATTCATTTCTCCTTTCAGCTCTATCAGTGTTTGCTTCTTGTAATTTGATGTTCAGTTGTTTGGTGCATATACATTAGATCGTATGTCTTCTTTGTGAATTGATCCTTTTATCATTTTGTGTTGTGATGTCCTTACTTGCCACTAATAATTTTTTTGCTTTGAAGTTTATCAGCTATTAAAATAGCCAATCCTGCTTTTTTTTATTAGTGTTTGCATGGTATATCTTTTCTATCCTCTGTCTTTCAACATATCTATGTCAGTGAATTTGAAGTGAGTTTCTTTAAACAGCATGTAGTTAGATCATGTTCTCTTTTTGTTTGATTTTATCCATTCTATCTCTGTCTTTTTATTTGTATAATTCAGCCATTTATATTAATTATTGATATGTTCATGCTTAGTATGTCACTTTATTACGTTTTTGTTTGTTTGTTTCCTGAGGCTCTTATTCCTCTGATTTTCTTTGCTTGCCTTCCTGCAGGTTGCTTGAACATTTTGTAGGATTCCATCTTGATTTATTATAGTATATTTGAGTGTATCTCTACATCTAGGTTTTGCAGTGGTTACAATAGGCATTACAATGTGTGTCTGTGTGTGTGGCTTATCACAGTCTACTGGTATCTAAATTTTACTACTCCAAGTGCGGAAATCTCAGTCCCATTCAGGTCCCTTTACCTTTCCTACTTTAAAATACCACTGCCTTGAGTATCAGATGTTGTTTATAATTTTTGTTTCAATCATCAAATATGAATCATAAAATTCATAAAGAAAAGGATAGTTTATTATGTGTAGCATATTCTTGCGCTTTCCTTCTTTCCTTCCCAACCTTCCCAAGTTCTTTCTTTTATCATTTATTTTCTGTCTCAAGAATGTTTTCTAGCCAGTCTGTAAGGGCAGGTCTGCTTGCAATAATCCTTATCTAAGAATGTCTTTATTTTCCCATTTATTCCTGAAGGATAATTTTGATAGAGAATTTGCAGTTGACAGTTTTCTTTCAGCACTTGAGAAATGCTATGCATTTCCTTCTGGCCTCCATGATTGCAGATGAGAAATCTTCTGTTGCTCAAATTGGTGTTCCCTTTCATTTCTTTGAGGGCACTTTCAAGATTTTTTCATTTGTCTTCAATTTCAGAAATTTAATGATAATGTATTTTTGTATGATTTCTTTGGATTTAACCTGTTTGGTGTTTGCTTCACTTCTTAATCCAAAGGTTTATGTCTTTTGCCAAATTTCGGAAATTTTCAGCCATTATTTCTTTGAATCTCTTTCTGTCCCACTCTTTCTCCTATTCTGCTGGGGCTTTTGAATTGTATTAGTGAGGATTCTCCAGAGAAACAGAACCCGCAGGAGATACACATGCACATAAATATTAAGAGATTTTTTATGCGAATTGGCTCATTGACCGTGGGGATTGGCAAGTTCAAATTCCTTAGGGCAGACCACAAGTTGGGAGCTCTGATTAAGACGTTGATGACTTCCTCAGGAGAAGTTGCCTGGCTGAAGTAAAGACAGAAATTCTTCTTTCTGAGTGCTGAAATCATCAGTTCTCCCTTTAAGGCCTTCCTCTGATTGGATGAGACTTCTCTCAGTACTGAAGGCAATTTCTTACATTGGTTTTAGATGTACTTGGCCATACATGCAATCAACTGACTAATGATCTAAGTCCTTGAAATATCCTCACAGTAATAATCAGGCCAGTGCTTGCTTGACCAAACAACTGGGCACCATTCCCTGAACAAGTTGACACATGAACTTCACCATCACAGTCCACCCTTTGTCAACTCAGCACCCATACACACATCCTTAAAACCATAATCAATCTCTACATAAAAACAGTAACAGTCATACTTTTACCTAACATAATTCAACTGTCCTGCATACACCCAGAAATGAATTAACTCTTTCCCCAGATCATGATGAAAGTCCTTGGGTAATATTCACTCTTAAACTTGATAGACTGTTACTTAAATACTGACATAAAGTTAATGCAATTTATATACTAAGAGGATAATATAGGGAAGAAAACAAAGATATGTGCTTTATGTATACATACAAGCATATTCATAACAAAACAAGGAATAAATACTCATAGCCATTACAGTGCTTGTTTCTGCAACTGGTCACATGGCCATAGTTTCTATTTAAAACTACCTTCTTCCATTACTCATTCCAGCTTCCCTTTGCCCTCAAAAGCACCTCATGGTTCTCTGCAGGGTGGGGTGAACCAAACCTTCATTCCTAAGAGCTCTGGGCTATTAGTAGCCATATCAGGATTGGGTTGTTGCAGTTTTCCATTGATTTTAATTTCAGGGCATGATGGTACTAAGAGAAACCCCAGGGGGTCTCCTGTATTCCAGGCAAACTCTACTTACATTGTGTAGTCGGAGTCCTATTTCCCCTTGATAATCAGGGTCAATCACCCCAGCCAGTACAGTAATCCCCTTCCTTGTCTGTTGGTTCAGAGGCATGAAGAGCCCAAAATGGCTGGGTAGCAGTCTAAACTTCTAGTTCAGTGGAGCCACTGTCATGTCTCCTGGTGAAAGCACTCCTCCTTCTGGAACTAAGAGCTGTAGACCAGCAGAACTTATAGTCACAGAGTCATGAAGCAAAAATCTTCCTAGTAGATCACTAAGGGTCACAGTGAATAGGATCACTCCCATTTCCACCCCTTGACTACTGTACTCATGAACCCCAGTATAGGAGAAACAGAGTGGATGCTGATTCAGAGCATACACAGCCTCTTGGAGATCACTGCACCAACTCTGCAAGGTATTAACACCCAGTTGGTGCTGTAATTGAGTCTTCAAAAGGCCATTCCACCGTTCTGTCTACCCAGCTGCTCCAGGATGATGGGGAATATGGTAAGAACAGTGAATTCCAAAGGCACGTGTCCTTTCTTGCACTTCATTTGCTTTGATGTGGTTCAGTGCTGTATGGAGTACCACGCTGATGGATAAAGCATTCTATAAGCCCATGGATGGCAGTTTTGGTAGAAGCACTGCATGCAGGGAAAGCAAACCCATCTTTGGAATATATGTCTATTCCAGTTAGAACAAAACATTGCCCTTTCCATGATGGAAGTCATCCAATGCAGTCAACCTGCCACCAGGTAGCAGGCTATAACTTCAGGGAATGATGCCATATCAGGGACAGAGTATGGATCTCTGCTGCTGGCAGGATGGGCACTCAGCAGTGGCCGTGGCCAGGTCAGCCTTGGTGAGTGGAAGTTCATGTTGCTGAGCCCTTGTATAACCTCCATCCCTACCACCATGACCACTTTGCTCATGAGCCCATTGGGCAATGACACTAGTGGCTGGGCAAAGAGGCCAACTGGTATCCACAGAATGGGTCACCTTATCCACTTGATTATTAAAATCTTCCTCTGCTGAAGTCACCCTCTGGTGAGTATTCACATGGGACACAAATATCTTCATGTTTGTCAGCCATTCAGAAAGGTCTATCCACATAGACCTCTGTCACCAATTGTTTTTGTCTCACAGGTGCATAAAGCTCTGTTCATTTTTATAAGCTAACTTTTCTCTCTGTTGTTAAGAATAAGTAAATTCTATTGCTATTCCTGAAGTCCACTGATTTTATTCTCTATCATCTTCACTCTACCACTCAGTCCATCCAGCAAGTTTTTTATTTATGTTAATGCATTTTCATTTCTATAATCCCCACTTGGTTCTTTTTTTATACCATTTTTTTGCTGAGATTTTGAGTTTTTTTTAGATTTTTCAAGAAAATTTGTACTTGATTGTTGAAGCAGTTTTATGAAGGCTGCTTTAAAATCCTCATCAGACAATTTCAACATCTGACTCATCTCAATGTCGGCATCAGATGATTGTCTTTTCTCATTAGGGTTGTAATATGTTTGGTTCTTGGTAAGATGGGTCATTTTCGATCACATCCTGGGCACACTGTCTATTATCAGGAGACTCTGATCCCACTTATTTGAACAAGCAGTCACCCTGTTTATGTTGAGCAAGCAGGTACTTGTGGTCTGTGTTTCCAATGGTGGCTCAATTTTCAGAGACCTTCAGTATTTTGTTTCTGCTGCTTCATTTATCTGGTGCTACTGGGGCTCCAACCATCCCCTGCTGGTGCTGCCTGATGGGAGGAAAGGGTTTCCCCAGAGCAGGCAGTTGGGTAAATCCCAATGGGGACGGGTGTCTCAAGCCCGCAGGAACAAGGAGCCTTCCCTGGACAGGTGCTTGTTGAGGCAGGATGCCCCTACCCCTGCCACCTGCCTCGGCGTGTCCCAGCAGGGGAGGGGGAGTCTCAGGCCCACTGGCTTCTCTGAGTGGGCACCTGTTCTGGTGGGTTCCCCTGCCTGCGGGGCACAGAAAGCTCTTTCCTGGCCAGGTGCTTCTGGTAGGTTCTCTGTCAGCATCCTGCAGCTACCCCACTCTCTCTGGTGAGGAAGGAGAGTCTCAACTTGTAGGACCGAGAGGCTTCCTTGGCTTGGCTGCTTGTCACAGAGGAGTCTCTTTTTCTGGTACCTCCTGGCTGCCCCTTGCCTCTGGTTGGGGAAGGGGCGTCTCAGGTCCATGAGGACACTTGTGATTGGGTTTATCCTGCTGATGCCACCCGGCTGCCTCAGTCTCTCTTGGAGGGAATGAGGTGGCAGGAGTCTCAGGCCTGGTGGGAGAGGAATGTGCTTTATCTTGGCCACTTGATAGTGAGGCTACTGATCATGCCCCTTTGTCGGTGGCACGGGGCTCACCTGGTTTGTCAGGGAGAACCTGGGCTGCCTTCAGTCGCTAGGTGGAGGTTGAGAAAGGCAGGTCTAGGTGTAGGCAGCCTTCTCCCGTTGGTTAGGGGGGATATAAGATGCCCTGCAGTGGGCGGTTCCTCCAGTCCTGGAGTCCCAAACCAGCCTGCCTTCTTCCGACATTTCAGAGTTCTCCGTCCGTGGTTGCTTCTTGCATCATTTCCAGGGTTTAGAGCTGCACTTAGCAGAGAGGAACAGGGAGAAAAGGGTCTGTGCCATTTTGTCCATACTAGAAGCCACCAGTTGATTTTTGACAAAGGTGCAAAGACAATCCAATGGAGAAAAGATAGTTTTTCAACAAACATTACTAGAAAAATTGGACATCCTTATGCAAAATGAATGACAACCTAAGCATCACAACTTATACAAAAATCAACTCCAAATTGATCATAGACATAAATACAAAACCTAAAAAATAAAATTTATGGAAGAAAATCTTCTTGATCTGGGGATAGACAAAGAGTTTTTAGACATGACACTAAAAACGCAAACCATAAAATAAAAAATTGTAGATTGGACTTTGTCAAAACTAAAAATTTTTGCTCTGCAAAAGTTACTACTAAAGAATGTAAAGACAAGGTACAGACTGGGAGAAAATCTTTGCAGTTCACTAAATGACAAAGAACTTATGTCCAGAATATATAAAGAAGTCTCAAAACTAAACAGTAAGAAAACAGATGATCCAAGTGGTAAACAGGCAAAAGACTTGAACAGACACCACCAAAGAGGACGTAGGGATAGCAAAAGAGCACAAGAAAAATGATCAATAATTCTAGCCATTACTGAAATGTAAATTAAAACTTTGTATTAGAATAGTGAACATTTATAGATAGAGATAGAGATAGAGATAGAGACAGAGACAGAGACAGAGACAGAGACAGAGATAGAGATAGAGATAGAGGTAGAGGTAGAGAGAATGTCAAGTGCTGGCCAGGATTGGTCACCTGGAACCCTCACACATTACTAGAGAGAATGTAAAATAGTGCAACCACTCTGGAAAAGTTTGGCAGTGTCTTATAACATTAGACATATAGTTACTATGTGACCCAGAAACCCCAATCCTTAGAGAAATTAACACTTACATTCACATAAAACATCTGTACATAAATGTTTACAGTTGCTCTAATCATAAATGCCCCAACAGGTGAATGGATATACTGTGGCACCTCCATACAGTGAAATATTAGTCAGGAATAAACAGGAATAAATTGTTGGTGCACACAGAGACCTGGATAAATCACAAAGACATTGTGCCGAGCGAAAAGAGCCAATCTTAAAAGATTGCTTCCTGTATGGTTCCATTTTCATGAGATCCTCGAAAAGACGAAACTACACTAATGGAGACAGAGCAGCGGATACAGGAATCAGGGTATCTGGGACAATGGATGGTTGTGTGACCCAACGGTGATGATGGTTACACAAATCAATACATCTGTAAACTTCATAGAATGGCACCCACAAGTCAATCCGAGAGTAAGTTAGCTAAAAAGATAAAATAAACCTTGTCATGTATGCATTTTATATTTGCATGAGAGTTACGATTTTACTTCGACACAAATTATATGTCACCACTGCAGACAGAGAAAAGGTGTGCTCTCTCTTCACTTCCTCTGACTAACACTAGCCACAACGCTGATAGGGTTTGATGAGCGAGAGACTCCACTTCCTTCTCTGCACCCCTAACTTAATCAGCTTGCCATAAACTTGAACAGGTGAAATGTCAAAGGAGGCATTCGTTATTTCGTTAAAATGCCTCCACATCAACATATAGTGTCTTATCTGTCATTTGTGCCTCAATAAGGCTCATGTCATCAGACATTTCCAAAGGATCAGACTAGCTGAGAGTAGGAATTGAGAAATGTGCGTAGAGACAGAACACTCTCGAAGAGGAAGTGGGTACAGCGGGGACTCGTGAGCCCTTTGCTAGAGCAGCTTTGCAAGGGATTCGCAGAACATTTCCAAAGGAAGGGGAAGGGGCTTGAGCCCACAGCCTTCTCACTTGGCAGCTGGGCCAGGGCTCAGCCTCATCACTTTAACTTTTTACAGCATTAGCTTTTTTCATGAATAACTATCATGGTGCAAGTATGTTAAGTAATACTTTTAACCAAAAGACTTAAGTAGGGGGCGGGGCAAGATGGCAGACTGGTGAGCTGTATGTTTTAGTTACTCCTCCAGGAAAGTAGGTAAAAAGCCAGGAACTGCGTGGACTGGACACCACAGAGCAATCTGTCTTTGGGCATATTTCATACAACACTCATGAAAACGTGGAACTGCTGAGATCAGCAAAATCTGTAAGTTTTTGCGGCCAGGGGACCCGCGCCCCTCCCTGCCAGGCTCAGTCCCGGGGGAGGAGGGGCTGTCAGCTCCAGGAAGGAGAAGGGAGAATTGCAGTGGCTGCTCTTACCGGAAACTCATTCTACTGATTCAAACTCCAACCATAGATAGACTGAGGCCAGACACCAGAGACTCTGAGAGCAGCCAGCCCAGCAGAGAGGAGACAGGCATAGAAAAAAAACAACACGAAAAACTCCAAAATAAAAGCAGAGGATTTTTGGAGTTCTGGTGAACACAGAAAGGGGAAGGGCGGACATCAGGCCTTGAGGCGCATATGCAAATCCCGAAGCAAGGCTGATCTCTCTGCCCTGGGCACCTTTCCTTAATGGCCCTGGTTGCTTTGTCTATTAGCATTTCAATAACCCATCAGATCTCTGAGGAGGGCCGGTTTTTTTTTTTTTTTTTTTTTTTTTTTTTAAATCCTTTTTGCTTTTTCTAAAACAATTACTCTAAGAAGCTCAATACAGAAAGCTTCAAAGAATTGAAATTTGAGCACGTCAAGTCAAGAGCAGAACTAAGAGAGCTCTGAGACAAAAGGCAATAATCCAGTGGCTGAGAAAATTCACTAAACAACACAACTTCCCAAGAAAAGGGGGGTGTCCGCTCACAGCCACCATCCTGGTGGACAGGAAACACTCCTGCCCATCGCCAGCCCCATAGCCCAGAGCTGCCCCAGACAACCCAGTGTGACGGAAGTGCTTCAAATAACAGACACACACCACAAAACTGGGCGTGGACATTAGCCTTCCCTGCAACCTCAGCTGAATGTCCCAGAGCTGGGAAGGGGGAGCAGTGTGAATTAATAGAGCCCCATTCAGCCATCATTTGAGCAGACTGAGAGCCTCCCAACACAGCCCAGCAGCCCAGAACTGCCCTGGGGGGACGGCACTCACCTGTGACATAGCACAGTCATCCCTCAACAGAGGACCCAGGGTGCACAGCCTGGAAGAGGGGCCCACTTGCAAGTCTCAGGAGCCATACGCCAATACCAAAGACTTGTGGGTCAGTGGCAGAGACAAACTGTGGCAGGACTGAACTGAAGGATTAGACTATTGCAGTAGCTTTAAAACTCTAGGATCATCAGGGAGATTTGATTGTTAGGGCCACCCCCCCTCCCCGACTGCCCAGAAACACGCCCCACATACAGGGCAGGCAACACCAACTACACACGCAAGCTTGGGACACCAATTGGGCCCCACAAGACTCACTCCCCCACTCACCAAAAAGGCTAAGCAGGGGAGATCTGGCTTGTGGAGAACAGGTGGCTCGTGGACGCCACCTGCTGGTTAGTTAGAGAAAGTGTACTCCACGAAGCTGTAGATCTCATAAATTAGAGATAAGGACTTCAACTGGTCTACAAACCCTAAAAGAACCCTATCAAGGTCAGCAAATGCCACGAGGCCAAAAACAACAGAAAATTATAAAGCATATGAAAAAACCAGACGATATGGATAACCCAAGCCCAAGCACCCAAATCAAAAGACCAGAAGAGACACACCTAGAGCAGCTACTCAAAGAACTAAAGATGAACAATGAGACCCTAGTACGGGATATGAAGGAAATCAAGAAGACCCTAGAAGAGCATAAAGAAGACATTGCAAGACTAAATAAAAAAATGGATGATCTTATGGAAATTAAAGAAACTGTTGACCAAATTAAAAAGATTCTGGACACTCATAGTACAAGACTAGAGGAAGTTGAACAACGAATCAGTGACCTGGAAGATGACAGAATGGAAAATGAAAGCATAAAAGAAAGAATGGGGAAAAAAATTGAAAAAATCGAAATGGACCTCAGGGATATGATAGATAATATGAAACGTCCGAATATAAGACTCATTGGTGTCCCGGAAGGGGAAGAAAAGGGTAAAGGTCTAGGAAGAGTATTCAAAGAAATTGTTGGGGAAAACTTCCCAAATCTTCTAAACAACATAAATACACAAATCATAAATGCTCAGCGAACTCCAAATAGAATAAATCCAAAAAAACCCACTCCAAGACATATACTGATCACACTGTCAAACATAGAAGAGAAGGAGCAAGTTCTGAAAGCAGCAAGAGAAAAGCAATTCACCACATACAAAGGAAACAGCATAAGACTAAGTAGTGACTACTCAGCAGCCACCATGGAGGCGAGAAGGCAGTGGCACGATATATTTAAAATTCTGAGTGAGAGGAATTTCCAGCCAAGAATACTTTATCCAGCAAAGCTCTCCTTCAAATTTGAGGGAGAGCTTAAATTTTTCACAGACAAAGAAATGCTGAGAGAATTTGCTAACAAGAGACCTGCCCTACTGGAGATACTAAAGGGAGCCCTACAGACAGAGAAACAAAGACAGGACAGAGAGACTTGGAGAAAGGTTCAGTACTAAAGAGATTCGGTATGGGTACAATAAAGGATATTAATAGAGAGAGGGAAAAATATGGCAAACATAATCCAAAGGATAAGATGGCCGATTCAAGAAATGCCTTCACGGTTTTAACGTTGAATGTAAATGGATTAAACTCCCCAATTAAAAGATATAGATTCGCAGAATGGATCAAAAAAAATGAACCATCAATATGTTGCATACAAGAGACTCATCTTAGACACAGGGACACAAAGAAACTGAAAGTGAAAGGATGGAAAAAAATATTTCATGCAAGCTACAGCCAAAAGAAAGCAGGTGTAGCAATATTAATCTCAGATAAAATGGACTTCAAATGCAGGGATGTTTTGAGAGACAAAGAAGGCCACTACATACTAATAAAAGGGGCAATTCAGCAAGAAGAAATAACAATCGTAAATGTCTATGCACCCAATCAAGGTGCCACAAAATACATGAGAGAAACATTGGCAAAACTAAAGGAAGCAATTGATGTTTCCACAATAATTGTGGGAGACTTCAACACATCACTCTCTCCTATAGATAGATCAACCAGACAGAAGACCAATAAGGAAATTGAAAACCTAAACAATCTGATAAATGAATTAGATTTAACAGACATCTACAGGACATTACATCCCAAATCAACAGGATACACATACTTTTCTAGTGCTCACGGAACTTTCTCCAGAATAGATCATATGCTGGGACATAAAACAAGCCTCAATAAATTTAAAAAGATTGAAATTATTCAAAGCACATTCTCTGACCACAATGGAATACAATTAGAAGTCAATAACCATCAGAGACTTAGAAAATTCACAAATACCTGGAGGTTAAACAACACACTCCTAAACAATCAGTGGGTTAAAGAAGAAATAGCAAGAGAAATTGCTAAATATATAGAGACGAATGAAAATGAGAACACAACATACCAAAACCTATGGGATGCAGCAAAAGCAGTGCTAAGGGGGAAATTTATAGCACTAAACGCATATATTAAAAAGGAAGAAAGAGCCAAAATCAAAGAACTAATGGATCAACTGAAGAAGCTAGAAAATGAACAGCAAACCAATCCTAAACCAAGTACAAGAAAAGAAATAACAAGGATTAAAGCAGAAATAAATGACATAGAGAACAAAAAAACAATAGAAAGGATAAATATCACCAAAAGTTGGTTCTTTGAGAAGATCAACAAGATTGACAAGCCCCTAGCTAGACTGACAAAATCAAAAAGAGAGAAGACCCATATAAACAAAATAATGAATGAAAAAGGTGACATAACTGCAGATCCTGAAGAAATTAAAAAAATTATAAGAGGATATTATGAACAACTCTATGGCAACAAACTGGATAATGTAGAAGAAATGGACAATTTCCTGGAAACATATGAACAACCTAGACTGACCAGAGAAGAAATAGAAGACCTCAACCAACCCATCACAAGCAAAGAGATCCAATCAGTCATCAAAAATCTTCCCACAAATAAATGCCCAGGGCCAGATGGCTTCACAGGGGAATTCTACCAAACTTTCCAGAAAGAACTGACACCAATCTTACTCAAACTCTTTCAAAACATTGAAAAAAATGGAACACTACCTAACTCATTTTATGAAGCTAACATCAATCTAATACCAAAACCAGGCAAAGATGCTACAAAAAAGGAAAACTACCGGCCAATCTCCCTAATGAATATAGATGCAAAAATCCTCAACAAAATACTTGCAAATCGAATCCAAAGACACATTAAAAAAATCATACACCATGACCAAGTGGGGTTCATTCCAGGCATGCAAGGATGGTTCAACATAAGAAAAACAATCAATGTATTACAACACATTAAAAACTCGAAAGGGAAAAATCAATTGATCATCTCAATAGATGCTGAAAAAGCATTTGACAAAATCCAACATCCCTTTTTGATAAAAACACTTCAAAAGGTAGGAATTGAAGGAAACTTCCTCAACATGATAAAGAGCATATATGAAAAACCCACAGCCAGCATAGTACTCAATGGTGAGAGACTGAAAGCCTTCCCTCTAAGATCAGGAACAAGACAAGGATGCCCGCTGTCACCACTGTTATTCAACATTGTGCTGGAAGTGCTAGCCAGGGCAATCCGGCAAGACAAAGAAATAAAAGGCATCCAAATTGGAAAAGAAGAAGTAAAACTGTCATTGTTTGCAGATGATATGATCTTATATCTAGAAAACCCTGAGAAATCAACGATACACCTACTAGAGCTAATAAACAAATTTAGCAAAGTAGCGGGATACAAGATTAATGCACATAAGTCAGTAATGTTTCTATATGCTAGAAATGAACAAACTGAAGAGACACTCAAGAAAAAGATACCATTTTCAATAGCAACTAAAAAAATCAAGTACCTAGGAATAAACTTAACCAAAGATGTAAAAGACCTATACAAAGAAAACTACATAACTCTACTAAAAGAAATAGAAGGGGACCTTAAAAGATGGAAAAATATTCCATGTTCATGGATAGGAAGGCTAAATGTCATTAAGATGTCAATTCTACCCAAACTCATCTACAGATTCAATGCAATCCCAATCAAAATTCCAACAACCTACTTTGCAGACTTGGAAAAGCTAGTTATCAAATTTATTTGGAAAGGGAAGATGCCTCGAATTGCTAAAGACACTTTAAAAAAGAAAAACGAAGTGGGAGGACTTACACTCCCTGACTTTGAAGCTTATTATAAAGCCACAGTTGCCAAAACAGCATGGTACTGGCACAAAGATAGACATATAGATCAATGGAATCGAATTGAGAATTCGGAGATAGACCCTCAGATCTATGGCCGACTGATCTTTGATAAGGCCCCCAAAGTCACCGAACTGAGCCATAATGGTCTTTTCAACAAATGGGGCTGGGAGAGTTGGATATCCATATCCAAAAGAATGAAAGAGGACCCCTACCTCACCCCCTACACAAAAATTAACTCAAAATGGACCAAAGATCTCAATATCAAAGAAAGTACCATTAAACTCCTAGAAGATAATGTAGGAAAACATCTTCAAGACCTTGTATTAGGAGGCCACTTCCTAGACTTTACACCCAAAGCACAAGCAACAAAAGAGAAAATAGATAAATGAGAACTCCTCAAGCTTAGAAGTTTCTGTACCTCAAAGGAATTTCTCAAAAAGGTAAAGAGGCAGCCAACTCAATGGGAAAAAATTTTTGGAAACCATGTATCTGACAAAAGACTGATATCTTGCATATACAAAGAAATCCTACAACTCAATGACAATAGTACAGACAGCCCAATTATAAAATGGGCAAAAGATATGAAAAGACAGTTCTCTGAAGAGGAAATACAAATGGCCAAGAAACACATGAAAAAATGTTCAGCTTCACTAGCTATTAGAGAGATGCAAATTAAGACCACAATGAGATACCATCTAACACCGGTTAGAATGGCTGCCATTAAACAAACAGGAAACTACAAATGCTGGAGGGGATGTGGAGAAATTGGAACTCTTATTCATTGTTGGTGGGACTGTATAATGGTTCAGCCACTCTGGAAGTCAGTCTGGCAGTTCCTTAGAAAACTAGAGATAGAGCTACCATTCGATCCAGCGATTGCACTTCTCGGGATATACCCGGAAGATCGGAAAGCAGTGACACGAACAGATATCTGCACGCCAATGTTCATAGCAGCATTATTCACAATTGCCAAGAGATGGAAACAACCCAAATGTCCATTAACAGATGAGTGGATAAATAAAATGTGGTATATACACACGATGGAATACTACGCGGCAGTAAGAAGGAACGATCTGGTGAAACATATGACAACATGGATGAACTTTGAAGACATAATGCTGAGCGAAATAAGCCAGGCACAAAAAGAGAAATATTATATGCTACCACTAATGTGAACTTTGAAAAATGTAAAACAAATGGTTTATAATGTAGAATGTAGGGGAACTAGCAATAGAGAGCAATTAAGGAAGGGGGAACAATAATCCAAGAAGAACAGATAAGCTATTTAACGTTCTGGGGATGCCCAGAAATGACTATGGTCTGTTAATTTCTGATGGATGTAGTAGGAACAAGTTCACAGAAATGTTGCTATAGTATGTAACTTTCTTGGGGTAAAGTAGGAACATGTTGGAAGTTAAGCAGTTATCTTAGGTTAGTTGTCTTTTTCTTACTCCCTTGCTATGGTCTCTTTGAAATGTTCTTTTATTGTATGTTTGTTTTCTTTTTAACTTTTTTTTTCATACAGTTGATTTGAAAAAAGAAGGGAAAGTTAAAAAAAAAAAAAAAAAAGAAAGGAAAAAAAAGACTTAAGTAGCACATGGAAACATAATAAAGATGCATTTGCCTTTTGAAGTGGGGGCTCTTGGCTTCCCCACAGCCAGAGAGGGACCCCTAAGCAGCAGGGCAGAATGGTTTCCGTTCAGCCAGCACTTTAGGATGGATTCAGTTTTGCATTTCAGTTCCTTGAGTTTAGCCAATGAAATGTAAATAACACTCCATTTTAGGATTAAAAAGAACTGGTGCTTTACCTGAATGGCTACTACATTCTTCCTTTAAATCTGGTGCTCCCTATATTTGACAGCTTTTTAGAGGCCAGATTTCTTATACCCCTTTATATTATAATAGAGTCTGACAATATTAGAATTAAACAGAAGCTTTTCTTTTGCTTCTCATTGGGACCAAAGAACTTAAAATAATGCATTTGTCACCAGGTCACGAAAGCCAAGCAAATGGGGCTGGACCAGCCTGGCCAGTGAATCTCCTATGTCATGAATTCAAGTGTGGAGCATTCCATTTCTCTAGCAGAAAATTAGGGGCGGAAATTGTTTATCTTTAAATCATACTTGAAGCACAGGATGGAGGGGTGGGGATCAACTGAAGTCCATGAGAATTTTTTTAAAATGTATTTTGAGAAAAAATGGAAAAATAAATCTCTCAACTGCTGTTCGCGATGCACAAAATTTGACAATTACAACTAATACCAGAAGTTTTATATTTTCTAATTAAACATTATATTCAACGAAGCTAGGAAAAGGAGAGAGCCTAACCAAATCTCATCAAATGCATCAGCCATATATCATGATAAAATCTCTAATCAAAAATTAAGATTTCCTAAATATATAATTTTAACTCCTTTCTGCTTTTGCAGAATAATTTGAACATCTATGCATATATAGTAATATTTTGTAAAGTAGGAACCTGCATTGGGAAGATCAATTAGAAAGGCAGGACACAGGGGTGGGTTTGCCCATTTTCTAAAATTACAAGGTAGCTCCATAAGATTGGGGGGCTTGACTCCCATCACTTCTCTGCCTACAATGCAGAAGCAGGGGTGTCCCTCATTGAGTGTCCTCCTTGACCCGAGAAGAAGGAACCTTCTGCCGTGTAGAAGATGCTACCTGGTGCCCCAGGCTAACACCTGAGGGCAGGGCCTTCTAATTGGGTGATTAAAAAGAAATAATTTACTGGAATTCCGGAGTCGTAGTTTCCTGCTGCTATAAATACAAGTCTTTCCTTTGGACCTCTTCCCACGAAGGCTGCCAAGCTGTGTTAATAAGGACTTCAATGCTTAAATGAATTTCATTTCTAAGTGAATATGGAAGCAAACACATGGGAATTATGAAACCAACTCCTTTAAAATTAATCCTCAGAAAGAGTATTAGTTGATGATCAAAGATGGCAGAGCTTTTTCCTGTCTTGCAAAACTACGTCAGAAAACGAGGAATCACTGTGTGAATCCAAGACCCTAAGTATGTTTCTCTGTGTCCATAGGTGGATCGAGTAGGGGCTAGGCAGACAGAGGTGATTGTCTGGGTCAAAATTGAAAATGGTATATTGTGGTTTTCAAAGTGTAATCACTTTCTCCCTTTTGTAATATCGACTATTTGAATATACAAATTATGGGGCAAGCTTGGTGGCATATATGGAGATGTGAAAGTCATGAACCCAGCCCACAGGGGTTTACAATTAGATTGGGAGATATGGGTCTGTGGAAAAAAATCACAATACTAGGCAGCATGCGATAAATTCCAGATGCAAGATAAAGACAAGAAACTCAGGGAGTTCAGTGTTGTGAGAAACCTATTCCATCTGGGTGGCCTGGGCAGCGGGTGAGAAGGGGGTGTTGTTCAAAGCGGAGGCAGGATATGTCCTGGGCCTGGAATGATCGACAGCATGCGTGTGCATGCGTGTGCATGCGTGTGCATGTGCTTATAGCACGTCTATGTGCATGGGTGCATACGTGTGGGTGTGCGTTTGTATATGTGTATATGCATTTGGTCCATAGTAGATGCTACATAGTATCAGTGGAGTGAAAGAATAAATTCAAGAAAAAGGAGGTGAGAAGGTATTTCAGTGTGAATAGAGACAACACCTATTTGTGAAAGACTTGAAGCTGGGTAGTCAACATTCAGAAGGAGAGAAAAAAGCATCTAGGGTATGGGTGAAAAGAGAGTTGGTAGGAAATTATTTTAAGAACAAAAATGTTAGGAAATGATTGTGCTGGAGATCGAGATGGTCTGAGCAGCAGAGATGTTCAAGTGTACACTGTAAATTTCTAAAAGGGCCCCGAGATGAAGAGGCAGGAAGGGGGACGTGACCCAGGAGACAGAAGCAGTGAGCTCTGAGGGGCGGGGCCTCTCGCTGAAGGAGATGGGTTGTCACTCACATCATACCTGGTAACAGTGTTCAGCAGGATGAAGGGATTCTAGAAAGCCACCTTTCTCTCTCTCCGGTCCCTGCTGGGCCACCTCACACATATGACTGATTTTCTTGTTTCCCACTTCCTCTCTCCTCTCTCTCAAAACTTCAGTCACTTTATGGCTCTGGACGTATCATCACTCTTCCACTATCAGTATCTCTTTTGCTGTCTTTTTGTTAACATAAACATTCTCAGGGACACTATCTGATGAGTAGAGTGAAAAAAATATTTTCCTCTCTCCCCAGGCGTCTAGAGTTGTGGCAGTCACAAGACAAGAAGAGCTGACGGAAAGAAAGACAATGTGACAGCAGGATTAGGGCCAGTCTATCCCCAGTGGGCCACGGGCCAAGAAAGGAAAGGGGGGCAGACACACGGGGGGCAGTGGCACACGGCGGGGCAGGGGCACACGGGGGGGCAGGGGCACACGGCGGGGCAGGGGCACACGGGGGGGCAGGGGCACATGGGGGGCGGGGGCACACGGCGGGGCAGGGGCACACGGGGGGCAGGGGCACACGGCGGGGCAGGGGCACACGGCGGGGCAGGGACACACGGGGGGGGCAGCGGCCCAGGCCCAGTGCAGACATCATCAGCCCATTTGATCGTGCACCACTTCTGGGGACAGAGAAGGATGCCAAGGACCAGCTTTGTCTGAATCCAAAGATGTTTCTCCTCTGCGGAAACCATCTCCATGGAAGTGGGAGCACATGGGACTAAGCAGAGATGAGAGGGAGAGCAGAGGCAGGGTGAGGAGAGAGGATTCTCATGAGTTTATAGAAAAGGGAGTCAAACACCTCCTTTCAGCAGCCAGCATGCAATATTTAGGGTAATTTGTGAATATTTAACCCGTACATATTTCTTTACTGCCACATTGTGCCTAAAACTCTTCTAGACTTTGCGGGACACTGATTACGTGCCTTAACTTGGCGGGCCTGGGCTGGGGGACCGGATCCACCCCTGGGGAGGGTAGTGGGTACGGGTGAGTGCGCCCTCTACAGCCCCCCGGGCCTGGGAAAGTGAGGCCGGAGGCAGGCCCCATTTCCTCACCCAAAATATACCAAATGTTAGGAGAGGCTTGCCGGAGGGAACCGCCTTTTCCCCACCCCCTTATCTTGCCCGGACACTCCCCGTTGCCAGCGCAACTCCCATCACCACCGGTGCGCATACATTGTTGCCGGACACCGTTACGGGAGCAACTCCCGCCCCTTTTCAATCAACCTCCGCGCCCTCTCAGAACCAATCCAAGCCTTTAACCCTTGCAGCTACCCCGCCCTCTAAATGCCCGATATAAACTTGTACTCTCCCCTAATAAAGCTCTCTCTCTCTTGGTTTTCATCACCCTAAAAGAACCGTGTCCCGCCTGTTCCTTTCTCGCCGCCCCTCATACTTGCACGCCTCCCGCCAGGGACCTGGCCAAGTCCCCCGCCTCGCCCTCGCCTCCGGGAAAGAGCCCCCGCCGCCGGTACCCTCGGAGCAATCCTGGGAGCCTAGGATTTAGCAACCGGCCGCCACCCTCCCCCAGACGAATCAACTGCGACCGCAACTGGCGCCCAACGTGGGGCCCCTGGAATTAAAAGTCCTCTCCACGCAGCGGTCCAGTGAAACCACCCGCTCGCCCAGACGCCTCTCCAGCTCCCCTTCTCCTCGCCTGCAAAGTAAGGGCCGCCTCTCCCTCGCCGCCCCGCGGAGCCGCCCCTCCCACGCCGCTCCGCGCCCGGGCCGCTCTTCCTTTCCCGCGTTAACCTAACTCTTACCCCCGACTACCTTTCGTCTTCTCTTCCTATATCCCCACATTCCTCCTAACACTCTTCCTCCAGTAGCTTTCCCTCTTCCCCTTCATTACTTTGCTGTGGTCCTCTGTGTCTTTGTTTCTTTGTTTCGCGCGGTGTGCCTCTTTGCAACCGCCCCCCCCCCCCAAACTGCTCTCGCTACTAGAGGCTCCTGCCTTCCATTCTCACCATCTCCTTCGGCCTCGCTGCCACAGTTTACCTCATTTTCTTTACTCAATAATCAACCCCCCTTTTTTTTCTCTTTTCTCACTCCGCTATGGGTAATCGTCTATCTGCACGCCAAGCACCCCAAGTTCGCGCTCTGGCGGGTCTCCTAGACACACATCGCTGTAAAGTGTCTGTCCGGCAGCTGCAGGTATACTGGGACCTCCTGCTGCCCTTTAACCCATGGCTCACCACTTGCCATCTTTGGGACCCTGTTACTTATGATCGCCTTATTGATCGGGTCACCAACGCCATGGAACATGAGAGCAAGCGCTTCCCTCCCGGCTTACTCCCCACCTTAATAACCGTCCGCTCCTGCCTTCAAGGCTCCCTTCCCCCTGATCGAGGCCCCATTAAATCCAAGGAGGCCCTATCAACCCAGCCAACAGATTCAGACAGCGATACTAATGTAGACCACGATTCGGACACAGAATCCTTAGTTGAGCAAATTAACAACACGCTCGAAGTCGCCCCCCAAAAACAAAGCAATACTAAGCCTCGCCAAGATGGCGAACTTCCTCCTTCTTCTTCCATCGAGGGGAGGAAGTGCTCCGGCGATGACGTCAGCCCTAAGCCGGGCCGGAAACCGCATGCGCTTTACCCCGCCCTTTCACAGGGCGGAGCTAGTCCACCATCTTATGCCTTAGCCACTCCCACCGCGCCGCCGTCTTGCGACGCTTGGGGCCTCCCACTTCCGCCTCCCCCTCCGGCGAGCTCCCCCTCGGAGCCGCTACCGGCAGCTGCCGCCGCTCCTCCTACCCTGCCGACTAACAACCCCTGGCTGCCTTCTACACCTCAAGGCAACCCTTGGGGCAACGCTCCCCCTACCCCCACTCCCGCGCCAAGCCCTCTGCAAGCGCGTCCTCCTTTCTCTCGTGCCTTTCACTGCTTTCCTCTTAACCTTACCCCCACACCACAGAAACCGTATGACTGGTATCCCATTGACTCTAATACTATTAAGCAGCTTCGCAGGGCCGTCAAGGAGGACGGGTTGGGTAGCCCATACGCTTCCCAAATACTGCAGGATCTCGGCATGGACTTTTGCATCCCCCAAGACTGGGCCTCGCTTGCCCGTTCCATTCTTAACCCCGGCCAGTTTATTGATTGGCGTGCTCACTTCCAGGCAGAAGCAGCTAAGCAAAGTGAGCAAGACGCAGCCACTGGAGTCTATCATCCCCCCGAAGCCTATTTAGGCACGGGAGCATTTCTAAATGCGTCTGCTTATATTAATGTCCCTGCCACCTTCTGGACTATCCTCAGAGGCATCGCCTTACGCGCGTTTGCCAACTGCTCTGCCCGTCGACCTGACAGCTTTACCAAGCTCCTCCAGGAGCCAAACGAACCTTTCGCCACCTTCGTATCCAGAGTCGAAGAAACCTGCGCTAGAAAAGTTAGCAACCCCCAAGCCCAGCTAGCTCTCACCCGAGAACTCATTCTAGAAGGGGCTAACCCCCCCTGTAAGCAAGCCATTCTCCCCTTGAGGGAAAAAAGTCTAGATGACTGGGTTCTCGCCTGCAGCGCCTTTGACCCAGCTGCCGCGTCCCTAGCCCAGGCTGTCTCTGGCGCTGTCACTGCCGCCTTAGCCGCCACCACCGGTTGTTTTAAGTGCGGGCAGAGCGGTCATTTTGCACGGGAGTGCCCCAATGCAGAAATCAGCCGCCCGCCTTTCATGCAGCGCAATGGGCGCCCCCCTCCCACTCCCTGCCCACGCTGCCAGCGTGGCTATCACTGGGCGCGCGATTGCAAGAGCAGCCCCAGAGATCTTAGCAAGAATAGCTTAAAAAACCTCTGCTATCCTTGGTGCCCTGACGGCAGTCAGCGCCAGGGCACTGAGCAAGCTTTAAACTCCAAGCGGGGCAAGCCTCAGCCCCGCCCCTAAGAGGCAACGTGCCGGCCGGTTCTAATAAAGCTAATCACTTCACCGGCAGTAAAACGCTTCTCTGGACAGTCCCTATCACCCCAGAAAAGCCTACTCGTAAGTTAAGAATAGAGGGGCAATGGTACACGGGCACGCTCGATTCAGGGGCAGAGGTCTCTTGCATGCCCGCTCAGTATGCCACCATGTGCATGGTTCTCGATGGTCCCTCGGTAGTGGGAGCCACTGGTACCTCCACCTCTCTTCAGGCCATAAGGCCCATTAAGTGGGAGGATGAAGAGGGCCACTCAGGCACCTTCCGCCCGTTATTTCTACACACCATAGACCAAATTTTATGGGGCCGTGACATCCTCGCCGCCTCTGGGGCAGTGCTTACCACGCAGCCCCCCCAATAATGTGCGCCACTGCTCGTTTAACACCTCCAGCGCCCGTTCCTCTGCAGTGGGATACTGAGGAACCTATATGGGTGGAGCAGTGGCCCCTTCCCACGCATAAATTAGTAACACTCCAAGCCCTTGTCCAAGAATAATTGGACGCTGGCCACATAGAGCCTTCTACTAGTCCCTATAATTCGCCAGTGTTTGTTATTCATAAAAAAACCACAGGGAAATTTAGGCTCCTCAATGATCTGCGGGAAATCAATAAGCATATTCTTCCCATGGGTTCCCCGCAGCCTGGCCTCCCCCATCCGGTAGCCATCCCGGCCCACTATCATGTAACCACCTCAAGAACCCATTAACTGGGGTATCTATGGAGGCCATCACCAGATTGCACCTACAGGTACCTGCTCACATTTAAATCTCAGTGTGCAGCTCCCCAATGATCCCTCCTGGTTACTCAGTCGAACCTGGGGCTTCAGAATTTATTTGAAAGGAGTCGACCCAGGTTCCCTTATTCTCATAAAAAAGGAAGCAGCTCAACATTCATCTTCGGGCATTGGCCCCAATAAAGTCATTAACCCCCTTTTTCCACAGCTCTCCAGCTGCACCTCAGCTTCAACCAGCCGCACCTCAGCTCCAACCAGCCGCACCTCAGCTGCAAACAACGCATCGCCAACCCCACCACCCCAACCTTTTCTGCCCCCCTCTCGTTACTCCTCTCCCCTCCTCAGCCTTATCCAAGCGGCCTTCACCTCAGTAAATTCCTCCAACCCCAATCTTACCTCCTCTTGTTGGCTTTGCCTCTCCACTTCCTCCCCCCTGTATGAGCCAGTTGCCTCCAACCTCTCCTTTTCAGAAAACACAGAGGACAGCCCCTCGGAATGCAATTGGAATACCTCTGCCGTCCCCCTAACCTTTCATTCAGTCTCCTTTACAGGAAAGTGCATCCGCCCTCGCTCAAGTAACTCTCCCAGCCTCACTGCCTGTGCCAGCTACTCATCTCCCAGCAGCTCTACCAAATTTCTCATTCCTCATAACTCCTCCCAATGGCTCTGCTCCTCTACAGGGCTTACCCCCTGCCTTAACGTGCAAACCCTCAATACAACTAATGAAACTTGCCTCCTAATTGTCCTCATCCCTAGGGTCCTATACCACAGCGAGGAAGACTTCTTCCTCCGCCTGGAAACAACTGCAGCTTCTGCCCCACTGCAAAAGCGAGAGCCCATCACCGTCCTCACGATTGCCTCCCTCCTAGGTCTTGCAGGCGCTGGCACCGGAATCGCTGCATTAGCCAGTCAAGGCTCCGCCCTAACTCACCTCCGGGCAGCTGTTGACGAGGACATTCGTCACCTACAAGACGCTATTTCTCATTTTAAAAATTCTGTCAATTCCCTCTCTGAGGTCGTGCTCCAAAACCGCCGAGGTCTCGACCTTCTCCTCCTCAAAGAAGGAGGCCTCTGCGCCGCCCTAGGAGAAGAGTGCTGTGTATATGCCAATTCCACAGGTCTCGCCGAGGACAGCCTAAAAAAGGTCCGAGAGGGACTGGAACAACGCAAAAAAGACCGTGAAGCCACCAGCTATTGGTCCCACATCTTTACCCCCCTCCTCCCATACCTCCTCCCTCTCCTCGGCCCCCTACTAATGATTATTCTAGCTCTCACCTTAGGACCCTACATTATCTGCAGAATTGTCCAGCTTGTAAGGAAACAAACGGATGCTATTTTTTCCTCGTTCGTGCAAGTCCAGTACCAACGACTCGCCACCTCTCTACTCCGAGATGCTCCCTACTCCGAGATGACAACCAACCCTCCGCGACCTCACCGCCACCGGTCAACCCGCCGACCACGAGGCCCTTCTCGATCACCTGAACATCGCACCAACCTCGAGCTCCAGCTTCTCTGAACCTCCAACTTTAAACCCCCCACCCTCGTCCATCCCGCAAGCAGCAAGGCCCCTGTCGAGCGCCCGGGCGCCACACCAACGCCGAGCTCCAGCCTCGCTGAGCCACCGTCAACCCCTTTTCCCCTCCCCGACCTCCCCCTTCCCTCATCCCTTAGCGGACCTCTCCGGTAAGCTTCTTCCTTTAATTAGAAAAGAAGGGGGAAATGCGGGACACTGATTACGTGCCTTAACTTGGCGGGCCTGGGCTGGGGGACCGGATCCACCCCTGGGGAGGGTAGTGGGTACGGGTGAGTGCGCCCTCTATAGCCCCCCGGGCCTGGGAAAGTGAGGCCGGAGGCAGGCCCCATTTCCTCACCCAAAATATACCAAATGTTAGGAGAGGCTTGCCGGAGGGAACCGCCTTTTCCCCACCCCCTTATCTTGCCCGGACACTCCCCGTTGCCAGCGCAACTCCCATCACCACCGGTGCGCATACATTGTTGCCGGACACCGTTACGGGAGCAACTCCCGCCCCTTTTCAATCAACCTCCGCGCCCTCTCAGAACCAATCCAAGCCTTTAACCCTTGCAGCTACCCCGCCCTCTAAATGCCCGATATAAACTTGTACTCTCCCCTAATAAAGCTCTCTCTCTCTTGGTTTTCATCACCCTAAAAGAACCGTGTCCCGCCTGTTCCTTTCTCGCCGCCCCTCATACTTGCACGCCTCCCGCCGGGGACCTGGCCAAGTCCCCCGCCTCGCCCTCGCCTCCGGGAAAGAGCCCCCGCCGCCGGTACCCTCGGAGCAATCCTGGGAGCCTAGGATTTAGCAACCGGCCGCCACCCTCCCCCAGACGAATCAACTGCGACCGCAAGACTTCATGAATATGAAGATGTTAAAAGGCATGGTTTAGGCTCTCAAGCAGCTCACTACTTAGTAAGAAAGACAAATAAACTGATGCCAGTCAGTGCAGTTTATACAAGCGGGAACCAACTTCAGGCTTCATCTGGCAGATAAGGAGCCCTCATTTTAGGGAGAGTAATATGACCTGGTTTTTCCTTCCAAAAGGGCAACTCTGGGGCTTGATGAGGCTCTCCCAGGGCCATGAGGATCTTAAAGAGATCGAAGGCCTGAACCAGTCAACTACCAGGGGGAAATGAAGGGAAGAATGGATTTAAGAGATATTGAAGATACAGGTGGACAGGACTAAGAGCCGGAGTCAGTGTTGGGATAAGGGAGAGAGAGGGCTCTAGGACAGATCCCAGGCTTGGACAACTGTATGGGACAGAGGAGAGACTAATGCACATAGGGAGTGGAGGTGGGGTCGGGAGAGGTTTGGGAGTTGGGGAGAAGGGGGAGTTGAGCTGGGAACATACTGAGCCTGAGCTACTCACGGGGCAGCAGGTGCAGGAGCCAACTAAAAACTGCGGCTGGATTTTAGTGGGAGCTGAGACAGGCCAAGAGGTGGACAGAGAAGTCTGGGTGTTTGCAGGGGGAGAGGAGAAAGCGAGCAGGAATGAAAAGGAAGGAACTTGTCTGTGTAACAAGGTGACGTGGGTCCAATGGGAAAAGGCCATGATGGCTCCAGAATGTGCACGGAGATGGTTAAGACCAGATATCCCAGCACAACAAGCCGGGGCTGTCTGCAGATCAGCATTTGATAGCCACAAGCCAACAAGCTAACTGCCAACTCCGAAGGGCTACCCTCTCTGTTTCCCCCAACAAATGTAGGATTAAGAACCAGATGGAGCTGTTAGAAAACTGAAATAACAAAAAGAGCTGAGAAGAGTGGAAGAACCGAAGGTGGAAGCAGACGTGTACCTCGTGGGCGTGAGGGCCAGAGGGAAAGGAGGGCTTCCACAGACGGGTGACCGGTGGAGGCGGGCCATGTGGGCACTCTGCCCCAGTGGCCCAGGCGTCCCTTCTCAGGATGGCAGATTCTCCACCCCCCCGGGCCAGACTCCTGCCTCCAAGCCGCGAGAGGAAGACCGTCTCCCCTGTGAATGCCAGGAGATGCCGCGGGTGCCCGGGGGGCTGTGGAGCTGCGAGGTTCTTTTGGCACTGAAGTCAGACTGGGTCCCGGGCAAACCAGGGTCACAGGGAGTCTGCAACTGTGCGCCAGGCAGTAGCTGAAAGAGCCAACGGCGGATACGAAGCAACTTGTGGATGAGAGTCCAGGCAGGTGGAGAGAGAGACCCTGTGGCCATCGCCTTTACTCCCAGCTCCTGGACCTCTGGGGGCTGGCCGCGTTTCCTGCACTGGATTCAGGGGGTTCCTTCAGATCCTCGCAGGGGTTGAATGGATTTTGGCTCCTGGCAGCTATGTTTAGTACAACAGTAACAATCATAGCCAATATTTGTTGAGTGTTTACCATGTGCCGGGCACTGCTCTAAGCATGTTCTGTGCATTAACAACAAATCCTTACAACAACCCCATGGTGTGGAGCCTATTTTTATTTCCATTTTACTGATGAGGTAAATGAGGCAAAGGAAGGGAAAGTGACTTGCTCAAGACACAGGATTTATCAGTGTGTTGAAAAGAAGCAATCTTGTCCTGCCGAAGTTCAGAATTCTCTGCTCCTGAATAAACACTGAATGCTCATGTAGGCCAGCCTGAGCTGTGCTAATCCTGTCTTCAGGGACCCTGAGTTTTTATCCAGATACAGAAGAAGAAATTCTCTCTGGATAAATTTTAAAGAGACAGCGAGACACAAAAATAAAGTTACTTCGTAATTGCATCTCACGATTCCAAAGTAAAAACTTCCTTCATAGTTAAAAGCCACCTCTCCTCCCCCTCCCTGTCACCAATCTTCCTGGGTAAATGGAAATAACGGAGTAGGGTTAGGAGGAGAACACAATACCCGTTTCCCTACCTTGATCCTTTTTCTTTCGTGGCACTTTTGCTAAGAACAGTATTTCGTCCAGAAGTAGGTTCTGATTTCTCTTCGGTGGGAGATGCAAATCCAGCACTAAAATGATAAGCACTTTTTCTCATTTCGAAATAAAGCACAATCAATTTCAATCATATGGAAAATAACCATACAGTATATTTGCGAGGTATGCTATCATTTATAAGGCATGTCTGCTTCCATCATGTGCTTTGATTCCTTCCTTGACACAGGGACAAGGGGCATTACGGCACTGACAGAGACACACACATACACACACACACACACACACCGTCTCAAGGTCTCCCTGGGCCCCCAGCAGACAAGGTGAGCCCAGGTTCCCGGCTCCTTTCCCATAAAAGAATAAAACGTAGCTTGCCCAAATCTAAAATCTAAAAATTGGATACTTCCAAATTAAGGGGAGAATTATTTGAGTATAGATAAATCTGAATTTTCTCACTTGGCTTTTTCTCTACTCATTCTTCTTAAGGAAGATGAAGAAGAAATACTTCGTCCATAACCAGTATCTGATGATCTATCTTCCATGGAAGGTGGTGGAGAGCTAAAATTGTACATGTTTGGAAAACGTACAAATTAAAACAACTTATTTTTCCATATTGGCTTTGTCTCAGAAAGCAGATTTTTTTTTTTCTGAAAATCATATTGTTGAAGCTCACTTTTAAGTGATGTGCTATTTTAAAGGCATAAAAGAGAGGTGAATGTAAGATAGAAAGGTTATTCTAAAGCTTTTCATGAGCTAGAACAGGAAATACTTTTATAAAATATATCATAAATATAAATTATATAGGTGTATAGATATATACATGACCATTGCACAGAAGAAAGCAGAAGCTTTAATCATTAGCAGTGCTAGTCCAGCACAAGTGCTGTGCACTCGTAAACATAACTCATCTTGGTTTGCTCCTTTTTATGCTCTCCTCTATTACTCCCCATGGCCTCAAAGGTAAGAGGTCCTTTGGAAATGCATTTGGAACTGACTAGTAACATGGAGTCGGAGGAAAAGGGCAGAGCAGATGCTGAATCTGTAGAGGGGTTGTTCTGTTGTCTTTACTGGGTCCAGGCTATGAGCTTGTGGACCAGTGTTTATTTTCACGGCGGCACTACCTGCAGGGGAAAAGGAGAGCTACCGCACTGGGGAAATTGACACGTTCACACGTTGATGGGCAAACAATAAAATATGTGCTCCCCTGCTCCCCTCCAGGACTCACACGTCACATTTACTGTTAATTAAGAGTACTGCACGTAGATCACTTGGTTCTTGTAAGGAGAGCTCCTTCAAAGGCAAAAGTTTGGTGCCGGGATTAATCTGTAAGATAATTTAAGGAACTGAAAATAATAGCCGTATGGGTTGTATTTTTTCAGTGAATGATAGAATACATCTTAGCCATTGGAGATGCTGAATCTATATAATACGTATATACACATGGGGGGATGGAGGATGACCGACTGTGGGCTGGAAGGTTAGAAATAGGAAGCTGAAGGTCCACACGTGCCATCGAGCTGCTGGACGCTCTCATCCTCGCTCAGGGTCTCCTTCCCTGTGCCCAGAAGCTCCGCTGCTTTACACTCGGCAGCTTCACGCCATAGTTATCAGCCTGACTCCTGACAGCATTTGAGTTTGTAAATCCATCTATACGTGTAAGGGAAAATCTACTGTCTGTAAGAATGAGTGATACTAAGACAGTTTACTATGTGCTCCCACCCTCCCCCCAATTTCTTCCTTTTGTAGTTTCTGCCTGATCTCCAGAACTCTGAGCAGCCCTTGGTTTTCTGACATCTGCTTCCTAGTATTGCCTAAAATAGGATTTGTGGGTTTCTCCCCCCCGCCATTCTCCTCATTGCTTTCAGATAATTTCCAGAAGTGGAAATGTTAATTTATGCAGCAATGTTCAAAAAGTCCTCTAGACTTTAATTTTTAGCTCTCCATTTCTATTAACATTAACACCCCACTCCACTATATGTTGTTTAAAAATCATAAATGCAGTTAAGCAAAATAACATTCTTCTCCATTACATTTTTAAATCCAGTATTATAATTTAACTTCAATTGGACATAGTTAATAAAATGAAGAACATTTCTATTTGTAACCTTATCACTAACACTAAGCCTTAGAAGTAATAGAACCCCAAACTAAAAACATTCCTTCTTTCATATCTTATCTGAAATTTGAGGCTAGGATTAGCAAGCAGATTTACATACAATGATTCAGAAATTGTAGAAAAGGGTACAAAAATGAAAAATCATATAGCTAGACGAAGTTAAGGATAAAGTGCTGATTTCCAAATTTCTGTCCATAAAAATATAAATTAAGTGGTTATGAAGTTGCAGTCTAATGGCATTGTGATTAAAGAAAAAAAAACTACCATCATACATACTAAAATACAAATAAGTGCTGCCACTTACCCGGCCATAATCATAGAATCCATCAGTAATTATGTTACTTGATGACAAATAGCCAGTCTGGCTGTATTTCAGGGAGAGATTGCTGTTGAGAAGTTTGTTGTAAGCTGCCTCACTGTATTTATTTTTTCGACTTACTGATAAATTAATTTCCTCAAGGATGTCCAAAGCCCTGTCAACAAGACCAAAGAGCCCTGTTAGCTTTATAAGCAATCCAACAGGAAGCTCACATTTATAGCCCCCCTAACAATCTGGAGTGAAGAATTGCGATGGAAAGCTTCAAGCCTCGCCTGCCCTTTTGGGCAACAGAATACCGACAGAATTCTGATGACAAACCAGCCCCTTTTCAGGACGTATGTCAGGTAGTATCTCAGATGCCAACAGTTGAAAAGATGAAATAGAAGTTCAGAAAAAGAAAAGTTGTTTGTTCATTTAAAGCAGAATTAGTCATGGTCCCCAATGTTGTTGGCTAAACAGACAATATACACGAAGAACAGACATGGTTTCAAGTGAACGCAGTGGGGGTGGCTCCAGCGGGGTTCCAGTGGAAGGGTTTGGGGTGGGTGGGGAGGAAAAAGGGGGATGGCAGCCAGAACATGCCCATTTCACTTGGGAGACCAATAGGCTGTGTTTGGCAGTGGCAGAGGAGAGCGAACGAGAAGCAGTTCTCAAGATGAGAAAGAGGAAGAAGTGTGGAAGATGATCTTTGCCAAGGAGGCAGGAGGGATGGGGGAGATGGGAGGGTGCGGAGGGCAGCCGGGAGGCCGTGCCCGTCATCTCTGCCAGAACCCAGGGCGGGCACCGCTCACCCGAGGCGGCACAGCTCCACTGCCACGAGCTCGTCACTGGCACAGACCATCACAGCCCAGCTGGCGTGCCTCTGGACGTCATCGTTCTTCGAGTGCAGGAGGTCCACCAGGGGCTCCAGGCCGCCTGCAGCTCTTAGCTGGAAGCAGAAGACAGGACAGTTGCACCAAGAGTATAGGGTACAGGCATTTATGCTTACAAACCTCTCCTTCTTGGATTGCAGAAGGTTTGAACTATGCATTAACAAAATTTTAGAATATGCCTATATATATTTGTTAAATTCAGGATTAAAAACCCCATCTATTGCAGACCCTTATGGCCAGCAGCCCAGTTGCAAGCTCGAGTGTTTGTAAAGTGCTTAGCAAGGTGCCTGGCTCTTAGCAAGGGCTGGGTGATGGTGAGCTGTTGTGACTATTTGCACTGGGGACAGAGGCACAAACCCAAGGGCACCTGGGTGGGTGCCGTGGTGACAGGTAAATATGAGTAAGGTGAGAGAGAAAAGGATGCTTGTAGGTTTATATCAAACGTTTATGATGATTTAATCAGATCAAGCACAAGTGCTAAAAATACTTTTATATGATGGACTTTAAAAAATGCAATTCTGCATTTCAAGATTATAAACTGTAAGACAAACACAAAACGTGTATACAACCCACGTGTATAATTTAAAGACACCTACTCAAGGCCAGAGCTCTTCTCAGTCACACCCACCTCCTTCTACCCCACCCAAGGGACCACTCCCCCGAATTGGGGGTTAACCCTTCTCTCACTGTTCCTGATGGTTTAACACACTATTCCCTTTGCCTGTGTTTGAATGTCATAAAAATGGAATCCTATCATCTGCATTTTTCTGTGCCCTCAGAAAACTACAGCTCAGCTTTATGCCTTCCAGGTCTATGTCCACATGTGTAGCTGCAGTTGAGTCATTTTCACCGATGTGAGATTCGATTTTATGAATATACCCCAATCGATTTATCCACTCTTACCAGTTGGACAATGGGTTTGATTCCCGTTGTTTCTCTGTTATATCCCTAGAGATGCAACCGCCCGGGTACCCACATGTTGCAAGATGCTGCACGGGTTCGGAGAACGACCCAGGACAGCGGCGCTGCTCACCTCCGCGCGCGCGCCCACGTCGCAGGCGGTGGCAGCCACGGCGAGTGCAGCGCGGCCCTGCACGGCGGCGTTGGCGGAGCGCAGCAGCCCGATGACGGCGCGCAGCAGGTCGTGGCTCTGCAGGCTCCCGCGCAGTGGCTCCTGCAGGGCCAGGTTGGTGAGCACCGTGGCCGCGTTCGCCACGGCTCCGTCTCGTTTGCTGGACAGGGTGTTTATCAGCGGACCGATGCCGTCCGCCTCGGCGGTGGCCCTGGGTACACCAAGGAGCGACCAAGGCCATCAGTCTGGGGTCAGGAAAGTGCCTTTGGAGCACACAGTTAGGCTTATAAGATAAATGGACACATAAATGAGATTGTAGGAATAGATTCATTTGCAACGTGATGAACACACAATTGAGGCGCCTGGGATTTAAACCGGAATCTGGGGGAATTTTCAGGTGTGAATGAATTTGGATAATCCTTTTCCTCCTTCTACAGTTTGGGTTGTAGAAAATTTTAGGACTACCTCTTAGAATACCTACTACAGCTGTTGTTTTTGTTTGTTTGTTTTAAATTCAGTGATATTTATAAGGCCAGGAAATTCTATTCAAAATTTCCTAACCAGTAGGAAAATATCTTAACTAGGTGGAATGACTGAACATGGGAACCTTTGATTTAAGTTCAGATTCTTTAGCCCATCTCCCCCTTTTCAATTAGGTTGTTAATTGTAGGCAGAGGTTAATGTGCTAGAAACCAGCAACTCATTCTGCATTGAAATGCGGCTTTTACAAATCAAACATCAAAGATCAAAGTCACGATTATTGATATAGATAATTTTAGTAATGTAGGCATATTCAGTTGTTAAATTTCCTATTTCTAATATAATAAGACTACAGTAATACATTAATATACTCATTTTTTCAGCATCGGAAAGCCTAATCTCCCTTTAAGAACACCGTACTTTCTATAGCCCTTGCTTTATAATCACAAAAGCTCATCAAATAGTAAAAATAAAAATGAGATCAGTTTAATGAGTGAGAGACAATTTAACAAAGTTCCTTACTGTGTGGCGTTGCTTCAAATAAGAGATGTTCTAAGCAATACAATATACTGAGCATCTTGATTGGAAAGGAAGACCCAAAATTATGCATTAAAAATCCATTTAAATCATTGTTTACAGACATAAACATGGTGCTGAAGATGTATTTGAGACTCCAATAAAATGAGCACGACTTGTGTGTATTTGATGTATTTTTGCATTTAGGATCATATAAATAACCAATATTGAAAAGAATAAAACTGATTGTGATTTAACCTCTTGCCCTGTACACTGTCACTTAAATGTGCTGTGAAGGGGCATGGACACTCTCAAGAATAGAAGCTACGACGTTTATCCATCAAAGAGCCGACCCCCGTTAACATTTCAGTAAGGATTTGGGTGGCCCTCCATTAAAGGTGTCTGTGATTGTGGCCCCCACTGGAGCTCCGAATGAGCCTGAGCAGCAGGGATTGTGCAGGTACAAAACAACGAGGACACCCCGAGAACGCAGGGCTCGGCTGCAGTTCACCTGGAAGGGCCCCCTCTCGCCCCTGGCTGCTAGAAATCAGTCCATAAAGCACACCGCACCACATCAAGGCAAAGCCAGCGCCTGGGTCCTTTTCTACACCACCCCCCCCATTCCTGGGCATGCTGGGTGTGCTGCCTCCTGTTTTCTCTCTGGGAAGGTGTCCCCTGAAATCAAAATTTGGTTAGATGACATGTAACTAGCATTTACTTATATAAAAATGTCCAGAGGAAGGCCCTGCATCTCACTGTAGGACACTCACTGAATTTCCTTTTCTAAGGAAGAAAAACAAACACTGTTACACTCACTACAGTGATACCTATTATTCATTGACATGGTGGCCATTTAGTTTTATGAATAAGGGAAAACTTGGATGCTCTAATAGATTGTTTGATCAGAAACTTTTCATATTTTACTTAGTTTAAACACTGAACTTCAAAAAAAAAACTGCAAGGATTTTTAAATATCCGTATTTTGTAATTAGTTAGTGTATACTTAAATCTTTTTAAAAATCATCTTTTTCCCTTGGAGATAGTTTTCAGTTCCTTAAATCAAATACTTTGCTGTTATATTTAAATATATAATTGCATATATATAGTTTATATTATATTCACAATTCCCTTGTCACTTGGTGGTTTTTCCTTCGGCAAAATTTAACATTTAAAACTCCTTGGGGAGTAAAGAAGGCCCACGTGCGTCAGCATATCCGTGATAGAAGCCAGAAGGATTGTAAGTCAATGCCATACTACTATATCCTCAAAGGCTTTGATTTTTGTGTATATCAGGGAGTTTTTGAAAAGTTCAACTGAATCCACAGGAGCACACACCCCTGCTTTAGCCTCTCTCCTTTATAAGAAAACTAGGGCCATAGAGATAATGAATTCACACTGGGCAGCCGGCGCCCAGCCTTCCTGCTTCGGTTTTGCTTCCTCCTTTTCCCATGAACATCGCGTTTTGCCTGGGTTCATCTGTATCTCTACTTTCTGCTCTTTTCTTCACTCTTTATGGAGGCAGTAAAGGGAAGTCCATAAAAACCTGGCTGTTCAAAAAAACAAGGATTCGAAAAGGCGGGGCAAGATGGCAGACTGGTGAGCTGTATGTTTTAGTTACTCCTCCAGGAAAGTAGGTAGAAAGCCAGGAACTGCGTGGACTGGACACCACAGAGCAGTCTGACTTTGGGCATACTTCATACAACACTCATGAAAACGTGGAACTGCTGAGATCAGCGAAATCTGTAAGTTTTTGCGGCCAGGGGACCCGCGCCCCTCCCTGCCAGGCTCAGTCCCGGGGGAGGAGGGGCTGTCAGCTCCGGGAAGGAGAAGGGAGAACTGCAGTGGCAGCCCTTATCAGAATCTCATTCTACTGATCCAAACTCCAACCATAGATAGACTGAGACCAGACACCAGAGAATCTGAGAGCAGCCAGCCCAGCAGAGAGGAGACAGGCATAGAAAAAAAAAAACAACACGAAAAACTCCAAAATAAAAGCAGAGGATTTTTGGAGTTCTGGTGAACACAGAAAGGGGAAGGGCGGAGCTCAGGCCTTGAGGCGCATATGCAAATCCCAAAGAAAAGCTGATCTCTCTGCCCTGTGGACCTTTCCTTAATGGCCCTGGTTGCTTTGTCTATTAGCATTTCAATAACCCATTAGATCTCTGAGGAGGGCCCTTTTTTTTTAATCCTTTTTTCTTTTTCAAAAACAATTACTCTAAGAAGCCCAATACAGAAAGCTTCAAAGACGTTCAATTTGGGCATGTCAAGTCAAGAGCAGAACTAAGAGAGCTCTGAGACAAAAGGCAATAATCCAGTGGCTGAGAAAATTCACTAAACACCACAACTTCCCAAGAAAAGGGGGGTGTCCACTCACAGCCACCATCCTGGTGGACAGGAAACACTCCTGCCCATCGCCAGCCCCATAGCCCAGAGCTGCCCCAGACAACCCAGTGTGACGGAAGTGCTTCAAATAACAGGCACACACCACAAAACTGGGCGTGGACATTAGCCTTCCCTGCAACCTCAGCTGATTGTCCCAGAGTTGGGAAGGTGGAGCAGTGTGAATTAACAAAGCCCCACTCACCCATCATTTGAGCAGACTGGGAGCCTCCCTACACAGCCCAGCAGCCCAGAACTGCCCTGGGGGGACGGCACTCACCTGTGACATAGCACAGTCATCCCTCAACAGAGGACTCGGGGTGCACGGCCTGGAAGAGGGGCCCACTTGCAAGTCTCAGGAGCCATACGCCAATACCAAGGACTTGTGGGTCAGCGGCAGAGACAAACTGTGGCAGGACTGAACTGAAGGATTAGACTATTGCAGCAGCTTTAAAACTCTAGGATCACCACGGAGATTTGATTGTTAGGGCCACCCCACCTCCCCGACTGCCCAGAAACACACCCCACATACAGGGCAGGCAACACCAACTACACACACAAGCTTGGTACACCAATTGGGCCCCACAAGACTCACTCCCCCACTCACCAAAAAGGCTAAGCAGGGGAGAACTGGCTTGTGGAGAACAGGTGGCTCGTGGACGCCACCTGCTGGTTAGTTAGAGAAAGTGTACTCCACGAAGCTGTAGAACTGATAAATTAGAGATAAGGACTTCAATAGGTCTACAAACCCTAAAAGAACCCTATCAAGTTCAGCAAATGCCACGAGGCCAAAAACAACAGAAAATTATAAAGCATATGAAAAAACCAGACGATATGGATAACCCAAGCCCAAGCACCCAAATCAAAAGACCAGAAGAGACACAGCACCTAGAGCAGCTACTCAAAGAACTAAAGATGAACAATGAGACCGTAGTATGGGATATAAAGGAAATCAAGAAGACTCTAGAAGAGCATAAAGAAGACATTGCAAGACTAAATAAAAAAATGGATGATCTTATGGAAATTAAAGAAACTGTTGACCAAATTAAAAAGACTCTGGACACTCATAGTACAAGACTAGAGGAAGCTGAACAACGAATCAGTGACCTGGAAGATGACAGAATGGAAAATGAAAGCATAAAAGAAAGAATGGGGAAAAAAATTGAAAAAATCGAAATGGACCTCAGGGATATGATAGATAATATGAAACGTCCAAATATAAGACTCATTGGTGTCCCAGAAGGGGAAGAAAAGGGTAAAGGTCTAGGAAGAGTATTCAAAGAAATTGTTGGGGAAAACTTCCCAAATCTTCTAAACAACATAAATACACAAATCATAAATGCTCAGCGAACTCCAAATAGAATAAATCCAAATAAACCCACTCCGAGACATATACTGATCACACTGTCAAACACAGAAGAGAAGGAGCAAGTTCTGAAAGCAGCAAGAGAAAAGCAATTCACCACATACAAAGGAAACAGCATAAGACTAAGTAGTGACTACTCAGCAGCCACCATGGAGGCAAGAAGGCAGTGGCACGATATATTTAAAATTCTGAGTGAGAAAAATTTCCAGCCAACAATACTTTATCCAGCAAAGCTCTCCTTCAAATTTGAGGGAGAGCTTAAATTTTTCACAGACAAAGAAATGCTGAGAGAATTTGCTAACAAGACACCTGCCCTACTGGAGATACTCAAGGGAGCCCTACAGACAGAGAAACAAAGACAGGACAGAGAGACTTGGAGAAAGGTTCAGTACTAAAGAGATTCGGTATGGGTACAATATAGGATATTAATAGAGAGAGGGAAAAATATGGCAAACATAAACCAAAGGATAAGATGGCCGATTCAAGAAATGCCTTCACAGTTATAACGTTGAATGTAAATGGATTAAACTCACCAATTAAAAGATATAGATTCTCAGAATGGATCAAAAAAAATGAACCATCAATATGTTGCATACAAGAGACTCATCTTAGACACAGGGACACAAAGAAACTGAAAGTGAAAGGATGGAAAAAAATATTTCATGCAAGCTATAGCCAAAAGAAAGCAGGTGTAGCAATATTAATCTCAGATAAAATAGACTTCAAATGCAGGGATGTTTTGAGAGACAAAGAAGGCCACTACATACTAATAAAAGGGGCAATTCAGCAAGAAGAAATAACAATCGTAAATGTCTATGCACCCAATCAAGGTGCCACAAAATACATGAGAGAAACACTGGCAAAACTAAAGGAAGCAATTGATGTTTCCACAATAATTGTGGGAGACTTCAACACATCACTCTCTCCTATAGATAGATCAACCAGACAGAGGACCAATAAGGAAATTGAAAACCTAAACAATCTGATAAATGAATTAGATTTAACAGACATATACAGGACATTACATCCCAAGTCACCAGGATACACATACTTTTCTAGTGCTCATGGAACTTTCTCCAGAATAGATCATATGCTGGGACATAAAACAAGCCTCAATAAATTTAAAAAGATTGAAATTATTCAAAGCACATTCTCTGACCACAATGGAATACAATTAGAAGTCAATAACCATCAGAGACTTAGAAAATTCACAAATACCTGGAAGTTAAACAACATACTCCTAAACAATCAGTGGGTTAAAGAAGAAATAGCAAGAGAAATTGCTAAATATATAGAGACGAATGAAAATGAGAACACAACATACCAAAATCTATGGGATGCAGCAAAAGCAGTGCTAAGGGGGAAATTTATAGCACTAAACACATATATTAAAAAGGAAGAAAGAGCCAAAATCAAAGAACTAATGGATCAACTGAAGAAGCTAGAAAATGAACAGCAAACCAATCCTAAACCAAGTAGAAGAAAAGAAATAACAAGGATTAAAGCAGAAATAAATGACATAGAGAACAAAAAAACAATAGAGAGGATAAATATCACCAAAAGTTGGTTCTTTGAGAAGATCAACAAGATTGACAAGCCCCTAGCTAGACTGACAAAATCAAAAAGAGAGAAGACCCATATAAACAAAATAATGAATGAAAAAGGTGACATAACTGCAGATCCTGAAGAAATTAAAAAAATTATAAGAGGATACTATGAACAACTGTATGGCAACAAACTGGATAATGTAGAGGAAATGGACAATTTCCTGGAAACATATGAACAACCTAGACTGACCAGAGAAGAAATAGAAGACCTCAACCAACCCATCACAAGCAAAGAGATCCAATCAGTCATCAAAAATCTTCCCACAAATAATGCCCAGGGCCAGATGGCTTCACAGGGGAATTCTACCAAACTTTCCAGAAAGAACTGACACCAATCTTACTCAAACTCTTTCAAAACATTGAAGAAAAGGGAACACTACCTAACTCATTTTATGAAGCTAACATCAAGCTAATACCAAAACCAGGCAAAGATGCTACAAAAAAGGAAAACTACCAGCCAATCTCCCTAATGAATATAGATGCAAAAATCCTCAACAAAATACTTGCAAATCAAATCCAAAGACACATTAAAAAAATCATACGCCATGACCAAGTAGGGTTCATTCCAGGCATGCAAGGATGGTTCAACATAAGAAAAACAATCAATGTATTACAACACATTAAAAACTCGAAAGGGAAAAATCAATTGATCATCTCAATAAATGCTGAAAAAGCATTTGACAAAATCCAACATCCCTTTTTGATAAAAACACTTCAAAAGGTAGGAATTGAAGGAAACTTCCTCAATATGATAAAGAGCATATATGAAAAACCCACAGCCAGCATAGTACTCAATGGTGAGAGGCTGAAAGCCTTCCCTCTAAGATCAGGAACAAGACAAGGATGCCCGCTGTCACCACTGTTATTCAACATTGTGCTGGAAGTGCTAGCCAGGGCAATCCGGCAAGACAAAGAAATAAAAGGCATCCAAATTGGAAAAGAAGAAGTAAAACTCTCATTGTTTGCAGATGATATGATCTTATATCTAGAAAACCCTGAGAAATCGACGATACAGCTACTAGAGCTAATAAACAAATTTAGCGAAGTAGCAGGATACAAGATTAATGCACATAAGTCAGTAATGTTTCTATATGCTAGAAATGAACAAACTGAAGAGACACTCAAGAAAAAGATACCATTTTCAATAGCAACTAAAAAAATCAAGTACCTAGGAATAAACTTAACCAAAGATGTAAAAGACCTATACAAAGAAAACTACATAACTCTACTAAAAGAAATAGAAGGGGACCTTAAAAGATGGAAAAATATTCCATGTTCATGGATAGGAAGGCTAAATGTCATTAAGATGTCAATTCTACCCAAACTCATCTACAGATTCAATGCAATCCCAATCAAAATTCCAAAAACCTACTTTGCAGACTTGGAAAAGCTAGTTATCAAATTTATTTGGAAAGGGAAGATGCCTCGAATTGCTAAAGACACTCTAAAAAAGAAAAACGAACTGGGAGGACTTACACTCCCTGACTTTGAAGCTTATTATAAAGCCACAGTTGCCAAAACAGCATGGTACTGGCACAAAGATAGACATATAGATCAATGGAATCGAATTGAGAATTCAGAGATAGACCCTCAGATCTATGGCCGACTGATCTTTGATAAGGCCCCCAAAGTCACCGAACTGAGCCATAATGGTCTTTTCAACAAATGGGGCTGGGAGAGTTGGATATCCATATCCAAAAGAATGAAAGAGGACCCCTACCTCACCCCCTACACAAAAATTAACTCAAAATGGACCAAAGATCTCAATATAAAAGAAAGTACCATAAAACTCCTAGAAGATAATGTAGGAAAACATCTTCAAGACCTTGTATTAGGAGGCCACTTCCTAGACTTTACACCCAAAGCACAAGCAACAAAAGAGAAAATAGATAAATGGGAACTCCTCAAGCTTAGAAGTTTCTGCACCTCAAAGGAAGTTCTCAAAAAGGTAAAGAGGCAGCCAACTCAATGGGAAAAAATTTTTGGGAACCATGTATCTGACAAAAGACTGATATCTTGCATATATAAAGAAATCCTACAACTCAATGACAATAGTACAGTCGGCCCAATTATAAAATGGGCAAAAGATATGAAAAGACAGTTCTCTGAAGAGGAAATACAAATGGCCAAGAAACACATGAAAAAATGTTCAGCTTCACTAGCTATTAAAGAGATGCAAATTAAGACCACAATGAGATACCATCTAACACCGGTTAGAATGGCTGCCATTAAACAAACAGGAAACTAGAAATGCTGGAGGGGATGTGGAGAAATTGGAACTCTTATTCATTGTTGGTGGGACTGTATAATGGTTCAGCCACTCTGGAAGTCAGTCTGGCAGTTCCTTAGAAAACTAGATATAGAGTTACCATTCGATCCAGCGATTGCACTTCTCGGTATATACCCGGAAGATCGGAAAGCAGTGACACGAACAGATATCTGCACACCAATGTTCATAGCAGCATTATTCACAATTGCCAAGAGATGGAAACAACCCAAATGTCCTTCAACAGATGAGTGGATAAATAAAATGTGGTATATACACACGATGGAATACTACACGGCCGTAAGAAGGAACGATCTCATGAAACATATGACAACATGGATGAACCTTGAAGACATAATGCTGAGCGAAATAAGCCAGGCACAAAAAGAGAAATATTATATGCTACCACTAATGTGAACTTTGAAAAATGTGAAACAAATGGTTTATAATGTAGAATGTAGGGGAACTAGCAGTAGAGAGCAATTAAGGAAGGGGGAACAATAATCCAAGAAGAACAGATAAGCTATTTAACGTTCTGGGGATGCCCAGAAATGACTATGGTCTGTTAAATTCTGATGGATATAGTAGGAACAAGTTCACAGAAATGTTGCTATATTATGTAACTTTCTTGGGGTAAAGTAGGAACATGTTGGAAGTTAAGCAGTTATCTTAGGTTAGTTGTCTTTTTCTTACTCCCTTGTTATGGTCTCTTTGAAATGTTCTTTTATTGTATGTTTGTTTTCTTTTTAACTTTTTTTTTTCATACAGTTGATTTAAAAAAGAAGGGAAAGTTAAAAAAAAAAAAAGAAAAACAAGGAAAAAAAAAAAAGATGTAGTGCCCCCTTCAGGAGCCTGTGGAGAGTGCAGGGGTATTCGCCTAACCCACCTCCATGGTTGCTAACATGACCACAGACATAGGGGACTGGTGGTTTGATGGGTTGAGCCCTCTACCATAAGTTTTACCCTTGGGAAGACGGTTGCTGCAAAGGAGAGGCTAGGCCTCCCTATGGTTGTGCCTAAGAGCCTCCTCCCGAATGCCTCTTTGTTGCTCAGATGTGGCCCTCTCTCTCTGGCTAAGCCAACTTGAAAGGTGAAATCACTGCCCTCCCCCCTACGTGGGATCAGACACCCAGGGGAGTGAATCTCCCTGGCAACGTGGAATATGACTCCCGGGAAGGAATGTAGACCCGGCATCGTGGGACGGAGAACATCTTCTTGACCAAAAGGGGGATGTGAGAGGAAATGAAATAAGCTTCAGTGGCAGAGAGATTCCAAAAGGAGCCGAGAGGTCACTCTGGTGGGCACTCTTATCCACACTTTAGAGAACCCTTTTTAGGTTCTAAAGAATTGGGGTAGCTGGTGGTGGATACCTGAAACTATCAAACTACAACCCAGAACCCATGAATCTCAAAGACAGTTGTATAAAAATGTAGCTTATGAGGGGTTACAATGGGATCGGGAAAGCCATAAGGACCACACTCCACTTTGTCTAGTTTATGGATGGATGAGTAGAAAAATAGGGGAAGGAAACAAACAGACAGAGGTACCCAGTGTTCTTTTTTACTTCAATTGCTCTTTTTCACTCTAATTATTATTCTTGTTATTTTTGTGTGTGTGCTAATGAAGGTGTCAGGGATTGATTTAGGTGATGAATGTACAACTATGTAATGGTACTGTAAACAATCGAAAGTACGATTTGTTTTGTATGACTGCGTGATATGTGAATATATCTCAATAAAATGAAGATAAAAAAAAAAAATACCAAGGACAAGAAAAGAACTCTGAAAACTGCAAAAGAAAAACAATGTGTTATTTACAAGGGAATCCCAATAAGATTAAGTTCCATTCTCATCAGAAATCCTGGCATCAAGAAGGGAATGGAATGAAATATTTGAAATAAAGTGCTGAAAGAAAACAATTGCCAATCAAGAATTTTATATCTGGCCAGGCTGTCTTTCAAAAGTGAGGAAGAAGTTAAGAGTTTCCCAGAGAAACAAAAGCTGAGGGGCTCATCATCATTAGACCTACCCTACAAACAATGCTAAAGGCAGCTCTTCAGTTTGAAAGAAAAGGACACAAAACAGTGGATCAAAGTGGCATAAAGAAATAAAGATCTCCATAACCATAAAAAAAAAAAAAAAAAAAAAAAAAAAAGTATTCTAGTAGGCCGTGGAGTACGGCTTTCCTAAATCAAGCATAACTGCCAGCCCAGAGAGACACACCACGGCCACACAGCGGGAGGAACCCCTTGTCTTGGGTGTACACATCTCTGCCCTTAATTTGCGACGTGCAGATTAAGTGTAAACAGCATAACTGACGCTACCTTATGACGACGAACGATGAAGCCGTTGTCCTTACCTAAAAAAACAAAACACTAACTTCTTTTACAGAAACAAAGTGCAGAATTGCACTAATTTTGTGCCTTTCAAATACAAGGCACTGTTTTATTTCCCCGTTTCTACTAAGTACACAAGCCGAAGCCTGTCATATTTTTTAAAAACATTTCCGTTTCCTAGATAGCACAGCTCTATCCAAGCAAACGAGACAGGAGTCAAACTGCTTGGTTTCCAAACCCAGGATTATAAGGCCACATGTCACCACAATAAGTTGAAAATAGTTTCTGTTATTTGCTCTCATTAGTCTCCATCCAGTTGGGATTTCATCAAATAAGAGTTTAAAATGGAAATCGAAGGGAAGAAAAACAATGAAAAAAAACACACACACACACAAATATGGGAGTGCGCATAAAAGCGTCTGTTTCCATGGCTGGATAGATGTAAACTGAGGCTTGACATGCCTGCAGATCCAGTCTCTGCCCAAGTCCTGTTTCCCTCCTCTGTCCTCCAAACCCTCCCATCATCTCCACCCCCTTCTAGGCTAACCCAGCACCCTGTCTTGGGGAACTGACATCAGCAGCCTCCAAACAGCCGTCTCCTCGTCCCCTTCGGTCCTTCTCCACCTTACAGCTAAAGTGATCTTTAAAATTATAAATCCGATCCTATTGCTCCGCCGCTGGCCAGGCTAATGGTCCCCCTTGCTCAGTGCGGCGCCCCCGGCCTCCCCATCAGCACGCCCACCTCCTCCCCAGCTCGGGACCCCAGCCCGACTCCTGGGCCCCGGCCTCCAGGCCCCTCTCTCTGTCTCCCCCAGTACAGCTGCTCTGGACAGCAGTTCACCTCCCGCCCACCCCCAGCGCTTCCAGACTGCAGAGTGATGGAATTTTCACATGGGGTTTAAGAAAGGAAACGTTGCGCTTTAGTCTGCTTCTTAGGCATTTAGTCCAGGATGTCTCCACTGGGACTTCGCAGGTGTCTACTTGTGTGTCGCATCCCAGCGTGTGACCTCGGCTGCAGTGGGAGGGTCGCCTCCACCCATCTGCTAAGGCTGGTTCCACGAACCCAGGCGACCTTGGATCGGACAGAAATGGGGGGACACAGCCCAGTGTGGGGAGTGTGGGACCCATAGGGCACTGGAGCCGTTCCCAGCAGCGAGGCGTCTCGTCTCCGGTGAGTCCTGCCGCTGGAGGAAGAAGAGCTGGGGGCGGACACTCGGCAAGTGGGCAGGAGAGTGGGCGGCCGAGCAGGTGCGCTGCCCCGGCCAGGTGGGATGGACCTGGCTCCCGTGGGCTCAGCCGGGCTCAGACAGGATTCCTGACTCTCCTCACGGCCAGGTTTTCCACAAAGGTAATGACCCGAGAAGTGGAATGTGTTCGCTAAACAGATCAATTTCTGAATCCAAGACAGCCATCCCCCTGCTGCAGCCAACAGCAGCAGAGTGCCTGGCTAGGGGGCCCCAACCCACTGAACGCCAAGATTGGCACAACCAGCACGGTAAGCGGAGGTCGTGTTCTCCTGCTAGAGAAGCATTTCTTAAAGAAGCTTATTTGTGCTTTTAATTACAGATGACTTTTAATTACAGATGAATGATTAAAATGAAGGATTAACCCAGGCCCATTAAAAGAAAACCCAGATTAATCCAGTCTGATTAAAGGAAAACCCAGCCACAGAAACAAATGTGTGAAATCGTGCCTCCTACCACAAAATAGCAAAATAAGAAAAATGCAGAAAAAGAAAAATTGTGTGACACCAAATTGTGTCATATCGATGTGTCATAGTAGGTGTGATTCTGAGACACTTCAGAATATGCTGTTACACTACAGCTGCTGTGACATTATGAAGAGAGAAATGCCTCACTGTAAAGAGAACAATATATGTGAACCTAGGGCTCCCACAAACAGCACACGCTTTCTTGTGACTGATTATGAGGCAGTCAGTCAAAGTCTGGGGAGTTCAAATTCAATTTTCTTACAAGTGACAGGCAATCTTATTAACCTATCTGTTCAATTGCAATACTTCATTTCCACACACGCTACCTTCTCTTTCAAAAGCTGGAATGTCCTGCCAGGAAAGAACAGCTAGCTTTGCTTTCCCTGGAGCAAAGGAAATCCAAGTAATGGCCAAGGTGTTGGAATAGTCATGTTGAATGACATTTGTGGTTACCCAATGTTTCCGTTTAGCCTGCGAACCACGTTGTATTTACATATCTGTACATGACAAGGGACAGTCCCAGTGAAATTAGCGATACCATGCTGCTGACATTTGGACATGGAATGCTCTAGAATGACAGCAAGAACGACCCCTGGTGTTTCCCAGGACTGGCTCCTGGGTCACGTCTTCTTACTTCCTCGCACGTCGTTCTCCTCCCTCTGACATTGCACCGTTTCATTTTATCTGCACTATATCAGTTCTGAAAGTACCATCTTAAAATTGTTCCCTTATTGTCTATCTCAGATAATAAATAATGAAGGAGGGGGGAGAGGAGGAGAGGAGAAATAATGGGGAAGGGAACCCTTGGGAGAAAGCTGGAAGAGCTTAGGGCTAAAGGGAGAGGAGAAGAGACGAGCCGAGTGTCCCCAGAGGCGCCCGCTGCAGCCCGAGGAGCCCTGGCTGTTCCAGGGTGAGGAACTCAAGGAAACCCCGAAGGCAAAGGGGAGGATGGTGGGGAGAAGATTCGGAGAAGCTCGGCATCGAATAGGAGACCGAGAGAGAGGCACCTTCCAAGGGTGGAAGGAAGAACGTCACCTGCCGCCTGCTCACCGTGGAGGTGAGAGAGCGCCCCGCCTCCCCGACCCGAGCACGTGCTGTCCACTGCTCCTCACCTGCAGATGGCCATGGCGATGGGACCCCCAGCTCAGGGCACTGCTGTTGGGGCCTGGCGAGACGGCTCACGCGTGGCCCGTGCACGCCCACTCCCCATCCTCCTCCAGGCCTCAGTCAGCCACAAGGGCGGAGATTTTCCTACAACCTGTCTCAGGTCCTTGGATCGTGGGGAAATATGATCACATTTCCAGATTTGTACATGTGTGTGAAATTTTAATTCACAGACAGCTTTTCAGCGGGACAGTCAAATCTCCACCCCCATCAGGGCTAGAGCTGGAGTGGTTTCCCCAAGAATCCCATGCAAGTCTTTCCATCTAGGTGTAATCAAGGAGCAATGCAGATTTCACACTTTCCAGAGTGAAGAAAAACCACTGAAAATGGCTCATGTAAAAAGGCAAGGATGAGTAAAAGAGGGCTGCTTTGAATGAAGAGAAAAAATTTCACACAAGAAAAAGAGATCCAAACTGATCATTTCCTCTGAAAAAAGTAACATTGGAAATTAAATCTGAAAAAAAATGTACCAGCAACTTTTAAATGTGGTTATGCAAGTGTCATTCTCTGCTCTCCAGGTAACAAAAGCTGCATGGATAATTTTCTAACTGAACATTTCCTGAGATTCACCTAGCCTCAGAAAACTACAAGCTAAGGACATTCAAACTCTTTGTCAAGAAAGGAGGATGTGAATTTGGCCTGTTTTATAGCAAAATTCAGTTCTTTATCCTGTATATTTTCTTCCAATCCAGTACAACCAGCATTATGACAAGATTTCTGTGAAGCTGGGAAGGAAATCTAGGCTGTAAGGGTTAGAAATGAAAAGTAACCACTAGTGAGTAAACTTGGAAGATTGTAGAAATTCAGGAATAATTCTTAAGTTTGCCACAAAGACTCTTTCCACCTATTCTATCTATTCATTTCAGAAGTCATACAGTCTTGTGTAACACTCTACGTTCTTTGAGATGCCATCCTTAATACAAAAGTTTGAATCATCTTTAAAACAAAACTGAACCTCTTAGACTAGCTCAAGTTACCATGCAAGACATGTTAGCTTGCAACCCAGAGGATCTATCGATATAAATATGAATTTTGAAACAAAACAAGCTCCAGAAAGCCAAGAGCAAAAAAATCTAGAGTAACCACAATAAAATAACATTTCTTAATTTATGTTCTCAAGCATATTGTATTTATCTTATCTGATTATGTAGCACAGAAGATATTCAACTACCAGCACAATGAATGTCAAAAGTTTTTAAAAGACTTCACCTTAAAACGGGACAAAATAAACACAAGGGTTTGTCAAACATACTCTCAGCAGTAAAATTATCTATTTAAAAGAGTCACAAAGAAATGCTTTCCCTATCACGGTATTTTAGTAATTTTTCAAAATATTATTATGGACAGTGTGCGTCCATTAAAATAACAGAGCAATCTTCCATCACCTTTATCGCCCCTTCCTAACGTCCTCCTCAACCGCCACTAGGGCGCAGCATGAAGACGCGATTCCTTTCCGTCGGACGGGAAGGCGCGGCGCAGGGAACGTCTTGTTCATGCAGCAGAGGCGTAACTGGGCAACTCTAGCAATACTGAGTCCAACCTTGTAGCCTAAAACATGAGTCTGCATTTTAATTCTGTCAATCACTGTGGAGTATTTCTATGGTCAGTGTTTCTTTACTAAAAGTATTCTTAGTACTTGCTCTACGTGAACCTGTGAGTATTGTAGATGAAGACAGTGTCAAAACCTATTTTTCAAAGGGTGACAGTAAACATCTCCAGCCACCCCAAAGACAGACAGACAGACAGACAGACAGACACACACACACACACACACACACACACACACACACACACACACGCACACACCACCTCTTCGTGGGGGAGGGGAGGGAACTTGTGGCATCGGGCTGACTTTAAGAGAGGTTTTTTCCCCTCAAAATGACTCTGATTCACTGCCCTGCAGCCTGCAGTCCTCAATCAAAATAGGCAATTCTAGGGAATACGCACGAGTCTGTCCTGAAAACTACAGAATAAAGGAAATTAAAAGAAATGGTAAAGATGAATAGACAAATGTCTCCCTTTCCTCTAAACCTATTTAATGGGGGTGGGAAAGGAAAACCCGGCATGAAAAACGTGTTCTGTACAGCCTGAGACTGAGCAGCCCATGAAATCCCTCCAGACTGTGCTTGACCCTGAGCGCCCTGGGGAGACTGAATGAACGGAGTCCTGGCTTCTCTGAAGTACCCTATGAAGCTCTGTTGTGGCAAAACTTTTCAGTTTTTCTCTCCAAACGGCACGGCTTTCTTAGGCCGGGTGCTCCACGGATAATTACAGAAGGTGTTAAGATTACTCAGTGTTTCATTTCCACGTTCAGGAACAGAATGCCAGGCCAGGCAGAGTGAGCACGTTCCAAGATTCCCACAGCACAAGAAGGCGCGTCCCCAGACCCTGGGGCCCTCTCTCTCAATCTCTCTCTCTCTCTCTCTCTCCCTCCCTCTCTCCTTCTCTCTCTCATCCCTTTGGGGTATATCCTTTCCTTGCTCTTCACAGGCACCCCATAGCAGGACACCCCAGAAAAGGGCGGTTTGTCTCCAGCATTGTGGAGGCCGCAGGGGCCTAGAAATCAATTAGCTCATGTTTTTGTTTGCTCTTTTTTTTTTTTTTAAGGAACCACTATCTGTGCTGCCATTTAGAACATTCTTGGGTCACTGGGGCTGTGAGAAGTCAAGAAGGGGAATAAAAAACAAAACAAAAAAAACTCCACTAGGAAACAGAGATAAAAGGGTCTTTAAGATTTAGGGAAATCACTCTGTTTTTCTGAAGATAAGATTAAATAAGTATGAAAACTCAGAGTTGGTATGATCTATGTGTAAACAATGGAGACCTGATTATGTATTTTCTACAGCAAAAAAATGTAAGTCTTTGGAAAAAAGAAAATCACATTGTTTCATCCAACATTCATTTAGCTCAAACCAGTTTTGTTTACCAACCCATATGTATTAAAATAATTGCAACTATTACTTTTTCACATTATTTTATTCATTGCATTTTATTTCCTAAAAATAATTATACCTTTTGAAAAACATCTAGACTATAGCCATACTAATTTTCTAATCATTTCATAGTTTACCAATGGCTCAAATTAGCGCTGAAAAAAGGAAAATGAAAACCATTGAGTCCCTTTATCTCAGGGGATAACTGAAAAACTCTAATTCTGATCAGATCCAACAGATGGCAGTGATGTTATAAATTAATATTTTAAAATAGTCTTATAATATGTAGGATCTGCCCTGCAGAAAAGTGTGATCAAAGAATAATTCTCTCTGTGTTTGCATATATAACTTAAATCTTTGATAAGACTAATTGTAAAAAGAGTACAAGGTAAATATAACATGAAATTTAATGGAAAAATAATTGTTCCTCATCTCAAAAATTAACAACTTTTTCCTTTCCAATAAATCTTACAAGTTGAGAATTGTCAACTTGTCAAGTATACCAAGAAGAAATAACGGTGTCCAAATTAACTAAATCGATCACATTTTTATATCAAATTCATTATTACCTCTTGGTTCCCATTTTCATCTGTTTCTTTATACAGGCGTTGTTTTAGCCTTCTCACTTTTTATTTATTCACTTTAAAAGAATTTTACTTTTCTTTCTCCTTCTACCACTTCTCATAGTGGTTGTGGCTGTTATCTTCCTTTACCATACCTTCAAATAATTACTTTTATTCTTGTTCATCGTCTTTTCATATTTCTACCCACTGATTTTTGACAAGGGTGCTACAGCCACTCAGTTGGGAAAGAATAGTCACTTCAGCAAATGGTGTTGGGAAAACTGGATGTCCACATACAAAAGAATGAAGATGGACCCCAACCTCATACCACCCACAAACATCAACTCAAAATGGATCAAAGACCTAAATATAAGAACCAGAATGATAAGACTCCTAGAAGAAAATGTAGGGAAGCATCTTCAAGACTCTCAAGATTTCATGACAGGCAATGGTTTCTTAGACTTTACACCCAAAGCACAAGCAACAAAAGAAAAAATAAATGGGGCTGCATCAAAATTAAAAACTTTTGTGCATCAAAGGGCTTTATAATGAAAGTAAAAAGACAAACTACACAATAGAAGAAAATATTTGGATATATTTATATCCAGAATATATAAAGAAATCCTACAACTCAACAATAGAAAAACAAACCAATTTTTACAAATGAGCAAAAAACTTGAATAGATATTTCCCCAAAGAAGATATTCAAATGGCCAAAAAAGCACATGAAAAGATGCCCAACATCATTAGCCACTAGGGAAATGCAACTCAAATCCACAATGAGATACCATTTCACCCCCACCTAGAATGGCTACTATAAAAAAAGTAAAGAAAATTACAAGTGTTGGAGAGGACATAGAGAAAAAGGAAGACGCATTCATGTAAATGGGAATGTAAAATGGTGCAGCCACTGTGGGATATGGCTTGGAGGTTCCTCAGAAAGTTAGGTATAGAATTACCATAGGATCCAGCAATTCCACTTTCAGGTATATACCCCAAAGAATTAAAAGCAGGTTGATTTCTGACCTCTCGATTTGATTCCATTGGTCTATACATGGCTTTGTAATAAGATTGGGACATGTGAGCCCTCCCACTTCATTCTTCTCATTCAAGATGACTTTGGCTGTTTGGGACCCCTTCCCCTTCCATATAAATCTGATGATTGGCTTTTCCATTTCTGCAAAGAAGACTGATGGAATTTTGATTGGGATTGCACTGAATTTGTAAAATCACTCTCGGTGGCATTGTCATCTTAATGATATTTAGTGTTCTGATCCAGGAACACGGAATGTCCTTCTATTTATTTAGGTCTTCTTTGATTTCTTTTAGCAATGTTTTGTAGTTTTCTGTGTACAAGTCCTTTACATCCTTGGTTAGATTTATTCCTAGATATTTGATTCTTTTAGTTGCTATTGAAAATGGAATTATTTTCTTCATTTCCTCTTCAGATTATTTGTTATGAGTGTATAGAAACACTCCTGATTTGCAGGTATTGATCTTGTATCCTGCCACTTTGATGATGAATTCATTTATTAGCTCCAGTAGCTTTGTTGAGGATTTTATTGTGTTTTAGTTTATTTTATTTGCTGTGTTTTTATTGGCCAGTGTTAGAGTTTTAGTTATCCCATTAAGCTCTTATAAAATATTTGTGTGGGAGTAGAGAAAGGGAGAGAAAGGTTAGGAAATAGATGGCATATGTGATGGGGGGGGTGATGGTGGTGGTTATTTCGACTTAGAAAAGAGGAATTTGGCCACAATGCCACAAAATAATATTTTAAAGTTAACAACTAAAGTACCAAATGAGATACAGGGAGGGTAAACCATTATTTTATTTATGAAAGCTGCCCTCCAGAAATTCTTACTGCTTTATAAAACAATCTCATCCTCTGCAGAGGAAAGAACATTGACTTTGGTGTCCCACAGAGCTGGATTTAATTTCTGGTTAAGTTATTCCAATAAGTGTATATTCAGGAAATAAGGCAAACTCACAGAGCTTCAGCGTCCCCATTTGTTGAATGGATTATTTGGGGAATTAAAATTTAAAATGAATATACATCACCTACCCCACTGCTTGGAAGACAGAAGACATGCCTTCCTTTCTTCATCATCTTCTCCCAAAATATGCTGTTTTAAAATTGACTTTGTAAAATGTTTCCAGATTTATCTAATATGCATGTCCTTTTAAAATAGACCTTCCTAAACCTTTTCTAGATTTTACATAATGTTGTCTTTAATGTTCCCATCATTATCAGGATTTCTTTGTAATATAGCTCTTTCTGCATGAGGACCCTGCTGTCTGCTTCAAATGGATTGAATGTAATTGAACCTTATGACAACAGCCTGTTTTCATAAGCAATTCTGAGAAATAAGCAGAGATAGACCATTTGAGAGACCGTGTAAACTACTTCAAAAGTAAAAACATTGCAGTTTGAGCAACGGGTCGTGTTGAGGGCAGCTGTGTCCTCACCTGGCGTTGGCGGGATTGCAGGTGGTCAGGTTCGCGAGGGCGAGAGCCCCGGCCTCCCTCACCTCCTCGTTGTCACTCTTCAGCAGCTGAATTAACTGGGGAATCCCTGTGGGAAAAGACAGGTGAACGAGGACTCGAAAAACGTTCCTGCGAACCAGAAGAGGGAAACTTAAGCACACTCCCAGTGCTTCTCTCCAGCTTGCTTACCCTGATTATTGAAAACATCCTTGCTGCTTGAATTCTCACACATGACTGAGATAGCCTGGGAGGCAGCGATTTTAGTTCCATCATTTTCAGAACCCAAAAGGGCTACAAGGCATTTTTCAACCTCTTGTTCATGAAAAAGTTTTCTGTTTTCAGCTTTTCATAAACCAAAAGAAAATGAAAATTCAGAATTTTGCTGCAAAAAAGGGGCAAGGAGTGAGCTACTCATGAGCAAGTAGCACTACTTACCCACCCGAAGGACAGTAGGGATTCAAACCATTTGCTAGCTTTAGTCACAAGAGTCTAAACCGAGCAAAGTATGTACCTGTTTCACCTTCAGAGCAAAATGATCATGCGACTTGAATCATGGTACTGCACTTTTCCCTATTGCCTTATATAACAATACTATGGCGATTAAAACGCAGTAACAAGACTTGGCCACATCCTCACACTTCACAGGCACTGATCTAATGCCAGCCGGGTACCTGTCGGTGCTCAGTGTTCACACATGCTGTCTTCTCACTAAGGAACAGAGCCTGTGTATTTGATGGTTATCTTAAACACAAACCTGACATTTGAAGAACATCTAATATGACAGACTGGTGGACTGGACACTGCGTTGTTTGGGAGAAGAGCAGATGAGAGGAGAAAATTTTAAAAAGCGGAATGCTATGACCTCGAGTCTTAAGGAATGTACAATCTTATCCCAAAATATCATTATCTTTTACCTTAAGTTCCAATATAAGCTAAAGTAGCAAACATTAAAATAACTATTTTCATTGATAAATTGTCAGAAACATAATCTAAAAGCATGTTAGCATAGTTTTCTTTATTTGAAGGCAAAGATATGACTCTATCATATACCATAATATTGAACCAATTTAAAAAACACTAATTTGGAAACCAAATATCTTGCAATGTTCTTTTTTCCCTAAGCACTGGATTTTCTCTTGATTTTGCTTGATTTTTCATACTTGATAATCTTATACAAAAACAAATATTGCATTAAACTAAATTAGAAAAGTAGGTTTCCATAGTTTTGTGTTCTATAGTTAATTCTAAATAAATCAGCTACTAACTTTTCAAAGCATGTTCTAGAAAAAATACATTAAAGCAAACTCAGGTTTAATGCTATAAAGAAGTACCAGAGATGAGCTTCTAAGGAAATAGCTTACAAATAATTCCTTACCAATTTATTTACAGTTCCTTCAAAAAATCTTATCGTAGGTTTGAAGAATCAAATTAATTAATCTTTATAAGGTCACTGTGCATGATTGAAAGAGAAGAAAGTCTTCTATGGTCTCTTGGGATATTAACATGTAAGCAAAAACTAGTCTGTTAGAATAAAAATCTCTACCAAAAAAAGGTGATAATAAATTAGATGATAGCATCTACATGTGGAAATAATTCATTATCTATACATATTTTAATAAGCTTGGTTTTTCCCCAGAAATATTTTCAGAAATCAAGAGTCAGTAGGCTTACATTTTAAAATTAATATATGACTCCTCTCTTCCTTCAACACTGATGCAAAAAATTGCATGCTCTCCCAGAAGCAGTGTCGCTGTCTGATATTGCCATCTCTGCAACGCTGTGGGCTGTTTCCGCCTGATTCACAGACACACACGGGGCGATCAGACCCGCCAGGTCCGGGCTGAGCCCTGACACTGCTGCTTGCGCATCTTAAACCAATCATGAACCATGCCCTGTAATCCTATAGCTGTAATCCCTTGCTCCTTTCATTTGAAATTAGAATTCAGGCAGGCCAGAACTGCGGTTCACAAAAAAAGCTGTGGGTAATACTTAAATCTCAGGTATGTGTAGCCCTTATTAGTTTCCACTGAATAAATAACACCTGAAACTTTTCTAGAGCCTCTGATCTAAAATACTTTGATTTATAAGTACGAGTTCCTGATGCCTCTAAAACAACTTTCCTGAACAGAATGCTCTTAGCCTGGATCCCTTCAGAAAAATCAGCCAAAAGAAATAATTTGAGAGGTTAACTTCACAATACGTAATTGTCACAGTCAGAAAACAGAATATATTTAATCATTGGGATGATTTTTAAAATAATTTAAATAAATACTGTGGGCAATTAGTTTTTCAACCATGCTAGGAATGGTCTCAAAATCCAGTTGTGTCCACCAAACCTCCAAAGGGCTGATGAAGTAGATTTAAAAAATGCATTAATATATTAAGCAAGTACCGTCATTGAACTGCTACACTAAGAAGTTTAAATTACACAGATGAGAAAGATGGTAAGCTAGTCATGTTTCTAAGAGAGCATCACTAAACTAAAAAGCTTGAGATTTTGTAACTGAAGGTAAATCTGCATCTAATGATGCTTTCCTTCACCCATTCTGGGAGGTTGCTAAGATGTTAGCACCAGTTAAGAAACTTCACAACCACCTCCACTTTATGCCAAGTCAAAGGCTTACTCAACCCGGCTATCCACTTGGGGTGGCAGGTTAAACTTACTCCACAAAGCAGCACTTAATTACAGGTGTATTACGTGCTCCTGTGTCGCAGCTGTGTTTTTGACGGATGCTGAACATGCATTACCCAGCCTTTTGGAAATAAAAAAAAATTGAGGATGATAAAAAATAAAAAGAGAATGTCAAAATTACATCACTCTTAATAGCCATCTGTGGAGCACCGTTTGTTGAAACCTATTTGTGAATGGAGTTCTCTAACTGTGGAAAATGATTTTAAAACTTATTCATGACTATTTACTTTCAATTCAGAAATATTAGGCGATGAGGACTTGGCTAATCCTTGTTAAGTGTTTAGAGTTTATGGCTGCGACTAACATAAAATAAAACTTATGTCCATTTAAGTAACTGGGGCTGGCAGGCAGAGGTCCACGCAGGCTGCTGCTGATATCAAAAGGAACAGAACAGAAATTTAGTGGCACCTGAAAAAAGGCTGAATCCAGAATCCAGCAGGGAGGAAGTGGTGGCTTTGTGAATCTGGCCAGAAAAACAGAGATAAGAGGTAAATAAATCCACAAAAACAGAAAAGAACCACCAGGAAATGGGGACGAGGCCAGCTATCCCTAGCCTGGGGGTTTCCGTCCTCGTTCTGATTCCTGTTGGGAATTACGCTTATGGATAAGCTTGGAATAGAGAAATCTCTCTAGATTTCTCAAAGCCCTGCCCTTCCCATCAGAAGAGGGTTCACATATGAGGATATTTATTGGGATATGTGGACAGAGAGAAAGTCTGAGTCTTTGTGGAATCTTGTATCTTTCTAGAGGCTCTAAGAAGGGAACTTTCAGACCAGATACCAACTAGGCTATGAGAAAGCTAAGCACCTCTGCATCCTATAGATTTAAAGAGTCACTTGAGCTACTTTTGCAGCGTTTGCTCAATCACCAAAGGACGAAGCAATTTAAGAAGGAGAACATGCCAGGGAGGATGGAGAAAGACTACCTGCTGAGTAAAGTGAGTGACAAATGTAAGTGTTGAGGCTGATGGGTGAAGCCTGCAAGGCAGTGGGGAAGGAGCAGGACTGAGCCACAGGGGAGCCGTGAGTCCGGTGGGGTTGGGGCAGGTGTAGAGCGTGTCCCTTCTGGAGAGTGGGCATGCGGCTACGCAAGGGGGCATGGACTTCTGTGCTGTGCTTGCTCGGTCTTCCAAAGTCGCCATAGTTCACGCACGGAGCACAGATCATTGCTCTAATCCACCCCAGGAGGGTAGATGAATGCTATGGTGGGAGGAGAACCCAAGGAAACTGATAGCAAGTTAAAGCAAAGAGGGTGAAACCATGAGCAAGCACATTTTAACACATTTCTTAAGGTGCAGAAAGAGAAAGTTATTTTACTGACTCCACACAAAGCAGCGGAGTGTGAATTTTTTTTCTTTCTAAGGCTAGCCAGGTGGAGACTATGGATACACAATGGTTCACAACAGGATTTCCAAAAACTAACCTGAGGACCTAAACCAGAGCAAATGTGCACAGAATTAAGCCCTAATGTAAGTCATATGCTTCCGAGCTCAGTGGATAGTGGCTTTGCAGGGGCAAAGTGATAATCAGTGGGCCCATGGTGCTGTGAAATGGGACACTCTCTCTGGCCAAGCTAGGACATTGCGAGCTTATCCCGCTTTATTGCAGCACAAAATTCTTAATTTGGAGGTGATGGACCCACAGATCTAGAAGGGCTTCAGGCAGTGCATGAACTCCCTGCAATCGCATGCAAAGTGCTGTGCCTATGTGCAATCAGTAGTGAAAAAAAGCAATAGTATAAGTCTCATATACTTTAAAAGAGAGCATCAAAATAAAACCAAGTTAGTTAAAATAAAACGACAAGAGAAAATTGACAGAAATAATAGAGTGGGGGCTCCTAACATACCACTGTTCTCTGTGATAGATCAAAGTAGACAGAAATAAATAAGAATAAAAAGAATTGTACAGCACAATTTATAAAGTTGAACTAAAAGATAAATACCAAACTCTACATTCTACAGGAAATACATCTTTTTGTTTACTTAACAAATATTTATTCAGCCATCTCATTCACCGCTGTTTACCCTTATCTTCTAGAACATTTCCTTGCACACAACATGCGTATGATAAATATTTGTTAAATAGCAAACAGAGAGCGTACCTTTTCAAGATTCCATAGAATACCTGCACACATTGATTTTATATACTAGACCTCAGAGAAAGTGCAATAATATCCCCCAAAGCAAAATTTGCTTTTTAAATACAAATAAAAAAATGTTAGAATTTAAAAGACCTTGAGCTCTGGGTCATGCCTGAGAAAGGGGGTCTGGGGTTAACAGCAGGTTTTTCCCTCAAAGGGTTGGCGCAATATGCTAATGTGGTCAAAAGGCCAACTAAGACACTCGCTTCATAAGGCCAACACCGGAAATCATCATAAAATAACTAATCTTTGTTATGTAAAATGATGGTGCGAGTTTTTAAAATGCTGTTCTTGATACCATCACCACAGCTCAAGGAGGGTATGATGAACAAGAGAAAATCCAGAAAAGGTAACCAGGAGCTCCACGGGACAGCCTGGGGACAAGGCCCGTGGGGGGAACGACACGAGGTGAGGACCCTTCCATCTGGAAAGGGGGTGGGTGGCGGGAACAGGATGACAGGATGCAGGCACACACGGCCGAGATGAAGGAAACACAGGATCAGCCGCTGGGTTCCACACCAAAGGGCTGGGAGACACAATTTGGAATGGGAATGTAGGCATTTTATAACCAACATAAGGAAGCAGAATCATAAATATTCAATGCCAGAAGGGACAGCAGCCTGTCTGGTGATTCCTTCATGACACAAAGGATGGACCGCGCTCCCTTCCCTTCCACGGAGCCTGCCCCTCCTCTTGAGGGCCCTGTTTCAGGAGCTGCCCCACCCTTCTCCCCACTGTCCAAGCCAAAAACATGGACTTTGCCTTCTCCTTCCCCCACCCCTGTGTGCTGGTGGTTGTCCTGGCAAATGTCCGTGTGTCCGTCCCGGGCACCAAGCCACCATCGTGAGGCACCATCTCATGTTGGTCAGTTTGCTTTGCAGCAAGAGCTCTTTCTTTGCAAAAGTGAAATCTTGCACGTCCCTCCCTGCTTTCAGTCACGTCGCTGACTCCTGGTGGCCATCAAGACAGCCCGAATCCTTCCCATGGTCCGTCCTGCCCAGGAGGGCTGGAAGCCCCGGGGCTCCTCCAGCTCACCGCTCCCTCCCTTTGCCACTGCCCTCGACCACTTGCAATGCTGCCCTGGGATGGCCTGTTTGCCGCCCTGCCCGGGCCTTAGGCACACACGCGGAGGCTCAGTGTGTCAGTTCTGGATGCGCTGACCACGGGCCCGGGGAGGCCACCGCTCGTGCATAGTCACACAGCGAGGCTGCGACCCTGCGGTGGTGGAACCAGCACCAGCACCCCGGAATCAGTCCCACTGCCCTTCCCACCACCCTGTCGTGAACTCGCCCCACTCACAACCCCAAGAGGGGCTGGATCGACATGGAAGGACCAGGCCACACGGGACCCTGTCCGTGCGTGCACTGCCCCCCTTGGGTCTCTGCTGCAGAGGCTTGGGAGAGACGGACAGACGTACCAGCCAAGACACTGTCCAAGTCCCATTTGATAGAATACTGGAAAAAAACAACTTTTGCCTGTATTAAGAACTCTAATTGCACAGTCTGTCTTTAGATTTGGCATTTTTAATGTAACTCATGGGCTCTGTGCTGACGCAGTACTGCGGGCTGACACTGTGCTGGCTGCATTCCAGGCTTGCCTTGGAGAGACCCGGCATGGGTGGAAGAGGAAATGCTTTCCATAATAAACACATAGACATATATAAAGATGTGAGTATGTATGTTCAGAATATAACTCACTTAAAATAGTCAAAGCTGTCATCATTTGTAAGGGGAGTGATGCAGAAGGGGGGAAATAAAATCACATCTTTTATTAAATAAAATACTCCAAATATACATAAATTAAAAGTCTAATTTCATCTTCAGTGCTTGTGATGTAAATAATCTCTCATATTTTAAAGATTTATGTCAACATAGCTTGTCACCAAATGAAAATCTTATTATGTATACAGTATGAGTGTATTACTTCTCAGAGCTATATAACATAGCACTACCAGACTCCAGCTGAAACTTGAAAGTAACTGTATAGATATATTCCACATGTAGATTTATTTAAACAAGGGTTTCTGGATCACAAATAACGTATACATTCTGCATAATTTCAAAATTGTGAGAAATTAAGGCTTAAAACTTAATTTAGGAATGGATTGTTAAAAAAAAAAGACAGGATAATAATTAAATTATGTTGAGTGTAGTACACCTCTGACAAAAAGAATCTCTGTTTTAGTTCACTGGCCCTGAAATCTCTATTTTAGAGTTCAATGGCACTGAGATGAGTTTTGGCCTTAAGTAATAATTATAGTGCTATTCTCAGGTGGTTATTTAAAAACAACACATATACTCTAGCTTGTTAATATTAATCAAAATCAAGACTATAAGAAGGAATATGCTTAGTTTATATAAAATGAAACATACGATCATAAGCTGCTTTAGTAATTGCTTTTGCTGCATTCTTCTGGATATCAGGAATTGTAGAGTTTTCTGCAAACGACAGGAGCTTTTTAAGACCCCCCGTCTGCTGAATCAAAACCATAGTATCCATATCTTCAAGGCAATTGGCTATCACCAAAAGAGCTTCTATATGAAGGTCATTCAGTTCCTAATAATAAAAACAAGCACAACTTTAGAACGGATGACTTATACTTTCCAAATTTTGCTACAAGAGGGACAAAGGTCAGCCAGAACATAGTGTAATTCATTATCTTTGTGACAAGGCCTGAGTAAACAGGAGTTCTGTTTACCAAAGTAATATCACTGGCCATAGCCTTTTGCCCTGTCTTTTCTCCTTTCCCCCACTCCAAAAGGTTTTACAGGTAAAAAATAATACCATAGAGGAAATTTCCAGCAATTGTAGTGGGGGTAGCGGAGTGAAGTTGCTCATAGAACTTTCCAACGATTTGAAAATCTGGACAAAATATTTGTTTCTATAAAAAACTATTTGAATATATTGGAAAGCATCCAAAAGTAAACAGAAGCTGAAGGAAAATTTATTCTTTATAGACTGCACTTGGAAGGAGAAAGTATTGTGAGTTTCTGGCTTTCTTGCCTGAGGAATCTCCCCGAGCCCCATAGCAGTGGAAAACAGCAGCCTTTCCTCGACAGCTAGAAATCAAGAGGGGAAAGTCTAGAAGCGAGAGAACCAAATAAGGAGGCAATCTAAAATCTGAACATAAACTATACCCAACTCTCCAGCTGGCCACTGAACTGTACATCCATGAAGGAGACTCAAGGGACTCTGAAAAAAATAAATGGGCAGGGACTAGAAAGGGATATATCCTACCCTTGCTCGGGGTGGGAACTGCTAATTTGCTGCCTTTTAAATAGAGGCCCTTCTTCAATCTCTGTGCAGCTCAGTGACATAAAACTGAAGCCCTTCTTGGCTTGATGTGTCCGAGGTCAGAGTCTGAGGCTGGCAGGGGAGCTGGAAATTCAGAGGGAGGACTGCTCAGATGCCAGAGAACAAGAGGAAAGATAAACCCCCAAATCTGAGTTTAAATTCTGCCCCAATACGTGGCTGACCACCAAAATACAGAATCACTGGGGAGAATCCCAGGGAGCCAGGCTGGAAACAACAGCAGCTAGCAGCTATCAGAACTAGGCAGACATCCCAGCTAGTGCACATCCCAAGGGAGAGGGGATCTGCAGTTAACAGCCTACTAGAACAAAATGTCAACAATCCTCAGAAGAACAGAATCCAGAGTCACCAGAATGTATTACCTACAATGCAGTGTTTTAACAAAAATTACTAGACGTGAAAAGAAACAAGAAAGTTTACCTCAAACTTGGGGGAAAAAGGTGGTTAACGCAAACTCACCTTGAATGGGCTCAGACGTTGTCTGATTTAGCAGTGAGAGACTTCATACCAGCTATTTTAAATACATTCAAAGAGGAATACTCAACAGAGAAATGAAACTTAAGATAACAGAAATTTAAAAATGAAAAGTACAAAAACAAAAAAGAAAAATTCACTAGATGGACTCAACAGTAGTTTAGAGATGGCAAAAGAAGCTGAGAACTTGAAGATAGATCAATAGAAATTAATTTATCTGGAAAGTATAAGGAAAAATGAACAGAGCCTCAGAGATGTGTGAGCAAATAGAAAGCATGACAACATATGTGCAATTGTGTCCAGAGGAAGAGAAGGGGCAAAAAACACTTTTGAATAATTAATGGCCAAAAATCATCCGTTTGGTGGAAAACATTAATTTACAGATCTAAAAAGCGCAAGAATCCCAAACAAGACATACAAATTATACCACTTCTATGGAAAGAAGATGAAAAGACAAAAGGAAAGAGAAAGTCTTGAAAGCAGCCGAGAAAAGTGATACATTACATAGACAGAAACATTGATGTGACCTGTGGCTGAATTCCAGAAGACAATGAAATAAAGTGACAAGAAGAAAAACAAGTCAACCAAAAATTCTGTTAAGCTAAACAAACCTTTCAAAACTGAAGGCAAAAGGAAGGCATTTTCAGATAAACAAACAAACAAAAAAAACCAGAGAATTCATGTCTGCAGATCTGCACTGTAAGAGAAGGTAAAAGGTCTTCAGATTGAAAGGAAATGACCCAGCTGGCCACGTGGCTCTACAGGAAGGAAGGAAGGACACCAGAAAGGGTAAATAAATGTGTAAATTAAAAAGCCGATAGAGAAACTCTACACACATATATGTATACATAATTTTTCTTCTTTCCTCACAATTTCTTTTAAAAATATATAACATATGACTGCTCAAAGAAAAAAATTACACTGTATTTCTCACTTTATAATGGACATAGGTGTAAAATACATAGCACGAGTATTAAGGGAGAAATAGAAAATACTGCTACAAGGTTCCTATAGTTCACTTGTGGTAATTCAATATTAACTCTAACTGGACTGTGATTTTATGAGGTCAGTTTTACTCTGATACTAAAACCAGCAAAGACACTGCACAAAAAAAAGGAAACTGAAGACTAACATCCCTCATGAACATTGATACAAAAATCCACAATAAAATATCAGCAAATTGGATCCAACAGTATATAAAATGGACAATATGTCACGAGCAAGCAGGGGCTTATCTCAGGAATGCAAGTTGGTTTAACATTTGAAGTCAAATTTAATTCACTATTTTTATAGAATTAAGAAGGAAAATGAAATGTTCACCTCATTGGTTCAGAAAAAGCATTTGAAAAAATTCGGCACACAGACGGAATAAAAACCATGACAAATTAAAAATAAAAGGAAAGTTCATCAATCTGAAAAACCAGCAAATACAATCACACTTAATAATTTACACTCAATAGTAAAATAGTTAATTTACACTTAATAGTAAAAAACTAAATGCTTTCCTCCTAAGAATGGGGAAAAGACACAGATGTCTGCTCTCATCATTTCTACTCAACATTGTACTGGAGGTCTTAGTGGGGGAAATTAGACAAGAAAGGACATAAAAGCCACACAGACTGGAAAGGAAGAAATAAAACTATGTATTTGCAGATGACATGACCATATATACAAAAAAAAAAAACCCTAAAGAGTCTACAAAAAGCTACTAAACTTAAAAATTCAATATATAAAAATTATATTTCTATATAGTAGCAATGAACAATTGAAAAGAAAATAAAAAATACAATTCAATTTACAATACCTTCCCAAAACATGAACTACACGGAGATAAACATTACAAGATTTGTGCAAAATCTGTACGCTGAAAAATACAAAACCCTTTTGAAAGATGTTAAATAAGGCAGGCCTAAATAAAAGGAGAGATATAACACGGCTGTGGATTGGAACACTTGGTATTAATATGTCAATGTTCCCCAGATTGATTGATAAAAGTCCTGGAAGACAAGGAAGAGATCCACCCATGAATCATGAATTTGGAAGAAAACCTGAGATACTAGAAGTGGAGAGATTCAGCCTGATGGAGAAAACGCATCCTAAACGTGTGTGGGAGAAGACAGGTGCGACACGGGAAGCAGTGACAGAGGTTGCGCCAAGGTCAGAGTCTGTGGACACAAGAAGCAGCTGGGGTGCCTGAGGCCAGCATCGGGGTGACTGAGATGCACACTGGGAGCAGAGGGCAGCCTGGCCCTTCCCGCCTCCCCCGTCCCTCTGCAGTGGGCGGCAGAGAAGTCAACCGGAGGCTGAAGCAGTTAGTGTGGGTGTCTAGCTGAAAAGGCACCAAGTGTCTCAGGGCTCCAGAGAGGCCAGGAGAAGGGACTCCAAAGTCAGAAGACAAGCTACTGGCAGCACCTCCCGGTCCAGGACAGTCATAGCTGGAGATACACATACACCCCTGCAGGTTTATATCTGTAGACAAATGGGGCTTATCAAGCGCAAAGATTGCAAACAGCAATCACCAAAGATTTATGTAAAACCAACAGACAATAAATCAAAGACAGTGAAATTTTAAAATAAGTGTAACTGACATCCTAGAGACTATTTCATCCAAAGAATCAACGGGAGATCTTAGAAATTAAAATTAGTCATTGAAATAAAAATTTTAGTAGATGGTTAAAGAGCAGAATTAACAAACCTTTAATATAAAATAGGGAACTGGAAGATACAGTCCAAGGATTCTTCAAGAGTGCAAACCAAAGGACAAATAAAAAGAGGGTATGAGAGAAAAATGTAAAAAACATGAAAAATGGATTTTGAAGTGCCAGCATCCTTCTAGAAAGAATGAAGAGCTTTCATCAAAGAAATAATTCAAAATACTACCCCAAAAGAAGAAAGCTTTCAATTTGAAAGGGCCCAGCATATGGCAAGCAGGATGAATAAAAACTAGGATCTACAATTTGATATAACATGATGAAATTTCACAACACCAAGAACATAAAGCAAATCTTGAAAATTCCCATAGAGAAATAAATCATTTATTTATGAAAGAACTAGGATCAGATTGGCATTAGAATTCCTATTGGGAACAACAGATGCTAGAGAGCAATATTTTCCTAATCCCAAAGGAATAAAGGAAAGAAAATGACATCCCTGGCCAAAATAGTTTTCAAGTAGGAAAGCAAAAGGAAGATATTTGAACACACAGGCACTCAAAGTGATTGAGCCACAGACTTTCTCTAAAGAAGAGATATCGGAACATATGCCCCAGAAAAAAATTAAGGAAGAGGAAAAATAAGATGTAAGAAGCAGTGGTGAATAAAGAAACCACTTGTCTAAAAAAAATTGTTTATGCATAACGTAAGAGAAATCAATAATAACCTGGAACTAAAACTCCAGATGATTTCAACGAGGACAATGGTAGAGTGAAAGAGTGACAGTTTGGCATTTTGTCATTGCTGAGGGGAGAAAAAAAGAATAATGATGAGGGTTACAACCCAACGAGAAGTTTTAACAGTCTTGAGTCCTTATGCTTGCAACAACATAGTTTCAGCTGACTGAAATATAAGAAGTGGACTACTCTATAATCAGAGAATGTCAAAGATAAAGAAAAATATCATGGTTTACCAGAAAAGATAAAACAACCTAGGAAAGAACAAGATTAACACAAGACTTCTCACTGCACTACTATGTGCAAAAAAACAATGCAGCAAATTTCTGAATTTTTAGAAGGAAAATGACTGTACCCAGACAAATTGTCATTCAAATGAGATGCAAAAATAAAGATATTTTGCAAATTGAAAAGTGAATCCAGAATTGATTCATGAGGTAAAAGAAACAGAAGTAAGCAAATATAATGGTGTCACAAACTTTAATTTGTACTATGACTTTAAAGGAAGGGGAAAATATCTGCATTGAATCTTATCGTAGAAGAAAAAATCCTAATGGACAGAAACATATGAAAAGTTCTCAATCTAACTGTTACTGGGGAAACGGATGTCAACAAAAATGAGATATTATGCCTCCCCCCAAGATTGGAAAAACTTTATAAAAAGATTAATAAGATCCATTGTTGGAAAGCAGGCAAGGAAGCAGTCACTAATTCTGTTGGTGAGACTATTAATTAGAAAATCTAATTTGGTGTACTACTTGGCATTATCTACTAATATTTAAATGTATTTATATCTTTAATTCTGTAAATGAACTTTGAGTATCTATCTTAGAGAAATCCCCATATACATGTACAAAATTATGCAATATTACCATAGCAAAAAATAACATGAATGTCCATCAATAGGATAAAAGTAAACTAACTTAAATATAGCTTACAATATGAACAATGATTTAGTCATTTTTAAAGACAATGAGGTGTTTCCATCTACACAAACATGGAAAGTTTCCCAAAGGACAATCAGTTTAAAAAAAGCATGTTGCAGAACGATATACATAGTATGATCCCATTTATTTGAGGGAAAAAGTAAAAAGGATGGACATTGTATATTTGCATTTGCACAGATATGTAAGTGAATGCAAAGAAGGAGATCAGAAAGGACAGACAACAACACGTCACCCCTGGGAAGGGGAGGGGAGCTGCAGGCAGGGGTGGGGAGGAGCACTTTCACTTTTCCTGCTCTGAATTTCTGTATTATTTGAATTTTTCCAACTACAATGCCTGTATTAGCTATTAAAAAAATTTGGCTCTTACATTTCCTAATTCTGTGACCATGGGCAAATTATTTAACCTCTCTGAGCCTCATTCTTCTTGTCTGTAAAATGGGATTTGTGACACAGTGACAGTTATATTACTGTCATTTTTCCATTCTACAGATGAGAAAATTACTATCATCACATCCTTCAAAGGACTTTTTTGAGAATTTAATCAAATCACACACACAAAACACTCACACAAGGCCTGCCACACAGTAGATGTTCCCACTCCCTTTCCTGGTTCAAGAAGACAGGTGAGCTGTTGGACAGGTGAGATATCGGACAGGTGAGAACTCCATGACACATCAGAAAAACCAAAACCTGTCCTGTGGGTGATCACTTTCAACCTGTGTGATACAAGGAAAATTTAACCTCTCCTTGTGTCACTTCCATGTAAAATAAGATAAAAGTCTGTACGGAATTCTACACCCCACGTGTAAAATGGCCAGTGCAGGGCCTGGCACACATGGATCACAGGCAATCCCCAGGTGCAGGCCCCTGCAGCCATGGAGCACGTGGGCTTGTCATCCCAGCTTCGCATTGTCAAGCTCTGAGGTTCTGTTTTGTAGGAAAATAATGTAAGGACTGGGTAATCTGGAATATAACACCAAGTTGCTACTCAAAGGTTAGTGACACCTTCAATCTTAGAGGCCCTAAGAGTATATTTCTGTTATTAGAGTTAATTTAATCTACTAAACCTTTAAATTAGGCACAGGCGGATCTGACAACAGCACATCCGCTCCTTCCCACTTCACTCTGTTGTTAAGATGTTGGACACTCTATGAATTGAGTGAAGTCAACTAAACGGCATTTGATAAATGACTAGATTTGTGTGTGTGTGTGTGTGTGTGTGTGTGTGGCTGGGTGTCTAGAAAAAGGCATACACATTCTTAAGTTGTCTATTTCATCCCTAAGAAACATACTAGCTACTTAGGAAATTTGACTCCAATATTTCTCAAAATGTTTCTAGGAGGCAAATTACTCTTCCTGCTTCCCTTTAGAGAAAACCATGGAAGACAGAAGTTAAAAAACTGATTCACCAAATCATGAGGAAGATCATACTCAGGAATTTTTAAATCTTCATATACAGGAATCTACAAAAACCTGAAGACTTTTTTCTAATATATATGATGGTCTCTGATTAGTCTGAGTTAATCAGGCTGATAAACTTGATGTAGCAATAAGCAGTTTAGTCCATCATACATAGTACCATGCTTAGATGTAATAAAATTTCATTTTTAAAAAATATTCTACAATTCCTATTTTATAACAGCATTCCAGAGAGATATGGTTTCATCATGGAGAGTTGAGTGGATGCTACAAATACCTTCGTTTCTAGGATCTTAATAAGATGGTCCAATCCTTGATTCTCTCTTAGCATTGCTTGGGACTCCTTGTCATTTGTAACAACACCCAGGGTTTTGAGCGCCAACAGCTGAATTATTGGGTACTCTGACTTCAGGAGATCTAAGATGGGAGGGATTGCATTTAGTTCTTGAAGTGCAGTTCGACACTGAAAATCCTGCCATGAAATACGAACAATCAAATTAGTTATTTTTAAGCGAAATACAATCTCAAGAATAGAGAATTTCTATTTTGTAACAAATTACACAGTAAGTTATAATTTTCTCATCTTTTATTCTAGAAGATTCCCTTAAAAAATAACTCACAGACACAAATAGGCAAACCCTCAATTGACAACACTAAATATTCATTTTAACTGTGCAGATGATGTCAGCAACAAGAAATGTACATAATCGGATGTCTGCAGTATCTATTGTTTCTTTATTGTATAGCAAATTCTTGTCACTGTAAACATCATTACAGTAAAATCTATGCATAGTAAAATCCTTTTCTCACTCTGTTTGATAAGCCTGTCACAGTAGTGTTTGATAGAATGAAACAGTGGCATCAATCCCTCATTATCTGTATTCAAATGGCTTGTTTGCAAAATGCACATACGCACGCAGCCCTGTTGGTCGAGCTGTGCATTCAAAATTATAGCAGGTTCAGTTCAGATTCAGAACCTTTGTTTGAGAAATTTACAACATCAAGGGGTCATTATGGTCCAAATAATATCTGCGTCATGTCTGTAGTTGTGTGTGTGTGTACACACACACACATGGGGGGGGTGGGGGGTGGAGATGGGGTGAGCAGAGAAGACAAGGCAAAACACCATGAGAAGTCCCAAAGCTTTGCTGGCGAATAGGGGTATTTTAAATCAAAACCTGGTAAATGGTATTAGAACATAAAAGATAGTATTAAAGGTGGCTAATGGGCCCTGCTTACGCTTATTTCCCCTATCCATCCTTCAACTAATCCCTTTAGACATAAAATTGTAGCTTGCTGTCATCAACTTGTACTTCTAGTATTAAGCAGTGATTGTAGAGGTAATTATTTCCCTTTCTGCTTGATGAAAAACTTACAGGGAGATAACTTTGGAGTCTTGGAGTCTTGGGATTAAAAACACTAACATATTTATAGGAAAATTTCGACCTGCCGTGTGAGGTAAAGCCCAATAGTGGAACAGGGAAGTGAGCCGAGCGCCTCTCCAGGTGCCTCCACCAGGAAGCAGGGCTGGTGGGGTGGGGCCGGGGGGACCAGGGAGGGCAGGGCTGGGCAGGGGGTGCTCAGGCCAAGGGCTCCTGTTTGGCCCTCATTTGGCAGGAGTCCATTTATCTCTCGTGGCCAAGATTCTCTGCCTCTCAATTAGCCCTCTCCCTGTCCCTGACTCTGGCTTCAGTGTCTCCTCCTTTCTCCCTCACCAGCTGGCTGGGGAACTCGGGGGTGCAGAGGGAGGGTGGAGGGGGGCGGCCCGGGTGGGGGTAGGTGGGCAATTTCTTTCCGTTACCGAGGTAAAGGGACAGCATACCCAGATCCCATGAACATCAGATTTTCTGTTTCAGAAGTCAGTTTTATCTAGCACACTCCCACTTTAATTTGCATGCCATTCCATTCTTTTAAAATAGAAATGTGCTTCTACCATGCCCCTTTAAGGGAGGGGGGCAAGTCATATAAAACATGGAACTGAAAGGTATCTAGAACACACTGTCATTCTTTTCTCTGAATGATACATACTAAATAATATGAAGTAGAACTGATGAGTCCAAACTAGTGAGTTTTATTAAAGCTTTCTGTTTGCTTGTTTGTTTTTAACAAGAAAATAAATTCTGTAATCGGCTTTTGCCAAACACGTCTGACAGACAGACGCCCGCACCTGGGCCAGGTTGTAGATGCACTCGATGGAATTCTTCTTTACGTCGGGGTCGGAGCTGCCCAGGAGACGGATGAGTGGCTCCAGCCCGCCCTGGGCAAAGATTTGCACTTTGCTGGTGTACTCTGCAGACATGTTGGCCAGGCAGAGACTCGCAAACTCGTGGATGACTACTTCCTCTGTGTATCAAAAATAAACAACACTGGTCAGTTAAACACGTGCTCCACCATGACTTTAAAGCACACTCGGAAAACCGAAGGTCCACACCTGAGCTTGGGGAGAGCCCACCTTTTCCCTAAACCCACAATCGAGCTGCGGTTTGAGATATTTTAACGGCAGTTCACAAGTTCTGTGTCATAAACTAGTTTCAATAAGCAGTGTAATAAAATGTAAAAAAAAAAAAAAATGAGTTCTGTGTTTGAAATCGATGTGGGATCCAAAGTTACCTTCTGGAGCGAGCTGGGCAATGACCGAGTTCATGACATCTAACTCCCTTAGCAATTTTTTAACATCATCTGCAAAGGAAGACACGGAATATTGAAGCTTATTAATAAAAGGAATGGCAGTATCTGCCGAACAGCCCCTTATGAGATAGGTGCCAACTACCCAATTTTACAGATGAGGACATCGAGGCTCAAAATCACCCACAGGGTGGGCAGGGAGGGGCAGGTTTCATTCCAAGATCGCCTCCCCCAGGTGGACTCAATCTTATGTTCCTTGACCACTGAGGGGCACCGCCTCCCCATTTCCCTAGGAAAGAGCACCAGAAAACTGCAAAATGTACCTGGAACACACACCAGTCAAGTTGAATAACCATGCCCTCTGTATAATAGTGTGCTGTATAATAGTAATTCTTCCTTTGTTTTGTTGGAGGGGAATTTTTAAATTTTGATTTTAATAAAGCTGTGCAGAATACAAATAAGAATGATCTCAGCCTGTTTCAATTAATAAATCTTGATGGTTTACATTCCTTTTGAATATTAAGAAATGCCAAAAAAAATTGCTTAAAGATAAGTTGATTGGCCTTTTTAAAGTTCACTTTTACAGTATTTATGTTTGCCTTTTTAAGGCTAGACGGTTATCTATCTCTCCTGAGAAATAAGGCACCACTTCTCCTTTAGTTCTGAAATTTTTCTTCTTGGTCCATTATCTTCGTCTGGAAGTCAAAGTCAGCCTTACCAGAATTTTGGAAAAGCCCACTTTGCAGCAGCCGAGCAGCAGATGGTCTCTGGATGAGTTCTTCCTCAGTGGCTGATGGCTCCACTTGGCTTTTACTAAACGTCTTTTCCTAATGGACTCAGGGTCGTTCTTCAATGTGTCAAAACCTCACGCCCTCTCTCCATCCAATATGGCTAAAAGAGGCCCTGCAGGTACACCTAGCTATACCCATGCAACAGGCTTGATGTACAGAAGATTCGGGCTTCTGGAAGGCTTCCCGAGGTGGAGGACAAAAATGACAAGAAAGGAATACCTTCCCTCCACAGATGCAAAAGTAATAGCCTTGGCATACACTCCAGTCCCCACAAGTGCTGGTCAACACCCCAAGGGGCACCCTCCAAGAGGCTGGTGTTCTCTCCTCTCTCGGGGGAGTCCAGTCTGCATTGCTCCGTCTCCTAGTTTTACATGCTCCAAGAAAAATATTCCCGAGCTTTGAGATCTCCAAGTACGTTTCCCCTGTGGCACAGAAATAACCTTCTGTGTCCCTGGAAATGCTCTGCTGCCACACTGACTATAAGATCAAGAAGACAGAGCCCCTTGCACCCTCCACTGCTCTCGTGGCTCCATGCACAGCCTCAGGGGATACCACACCACGGAAAACCCGAGCAAGGTAAAGTTCCCATCAGAGGGTTCCTGCATGATGTAAAATTTTCCTGCAGATTTGAATTAAGGCCAAATAATACGTGATGTGCAACAACAAATCTAGCCAATCTAGCCACAGAACCATTTTCTTTTGGCTCAATGGATGATTCCGATTCACTGGCATCACTTGTAAATTGGTGGTAAAGTCAATCAATCCGTTATTCTGCTTGTTGACACCAGACTGTTGCAAGGAGTTTTCTTTTCTTGAGGTTAAATCAGCAAAAATAATGGCCAAGCTGTGTCGTGCACCATCGTGAACACAATCTTGGTCTCTTCCCCCTTTGCCCTCAACAGGGAGCACTCTCAGAAATGGCAACTCAATAGAAACAGCGGCTCGTGGCCGGACATCTGGACATGTTCTAGGCAAGCAGGGCCACAGCTATAGTTTTAGGGTCTTTCACACCTGCCAGCACCTTTGCTTCTGGAGTACCTTCACACACTCTGTTTTCACTGCATCCTCATTCACAATGTCTAGATGCATCGTATCGACCATCTCATTTATTCCATATCTACTTCTTCCTATGATGACAAGTGCTTTAGATTGCTTTGAGCAACGGGAAGTGTAGGCTTCAGATGAATGGTCACTGCCTTTATTAAGTGAGCCCCTGTTATTACGTGTCCTCATGAAACTAAATGCCACAGGGCAGGAGAAAGAAGACAGCAGCTCCATTTGATAAAGGTTTAACAAAGGAATATAAATACCTGTCTTGAAAGATCCAGGCTGGTAAAGACATATGGCTCGATAAAAATGTTTCCTTGGCTGCTCAAGCAAATACCACGCAATGGGTTCTGCTTCAACAATGGGAATATTGGCTCACGGTTTTGAAGCTAGAAGTCCAAATCAAGGCATCATCGAGGTGATGCTTTCTTCCCAAAGACTGGCATTCCAGGGCTGGCTGCCGGTGATCCTTGGTCCTGGGTTCCTCCGTCTCCTGGCAAGGCACGTGGCGGCCTCTCCCGGCCCCTCCCTTCTCCTCCAGGTTTCACTGCATCAACATCAGAATCTGTTGATGCTCAGGTTCTGGCTGCTCCCACTGGCTTCCTCTGTCTGAATTTCATTCTCTTATACAGGACTCCGGTAATAGGAGTAAGACCCGTCCTGATTGAGGCTAACTGAATTAGCCTCATCAAAAGGCCTTTCTTACAATGGGTTCACATGCACAAGAATGGATTAAGTTTATGAACATGTTTTTCTGCAATTCATACAGCTTCAAACCACCACACCTGGGTTCAAGCCCTGACTCTGCCATTTAATAACTATGTGCTCTACTCAGAGTACTCAAGGTCTTTAATACTCCATTTACTAAAAGCAAAGCAGAACCATTGTTAGGATTAAATGAGGTAATACGTGGACTACGGGCAGGATCAGTAAATGGTAAGGTTTTGAAAAGTCTCAACCCCCAGCTTCTCTCTTCCAAACCAAGCTAGATCCACTTTTAGGTTGATCTTCTCAAAAGACCCCATGTCCACACTGTTCCACCACGCACCTTCTTCTACTCACAGCTCTTCAGTTATTCCCTGTTGTCTACAGAATCAAGTCCAAATTCTTAAACTTGACCCTGAGTTTTTCTGTTATTTAACCCCAAACTTCTTTCCACTCCTGTTTCCTGTAGCCCACGAGGAAACCACGTGAACATACAAATCTCTGAAGAAACATCAGTTATTTTAAGACTGCCCGAAGATGGCAATTTAGATGTGCAGCTGCAGGAGGTACATTTGCAAATCAGCCTCGAAACATGACTTTTCACTTAGATCAAATGACTAGTTTTCTAAATAATTTTGTTCCTAATTTATTCCAAGTTTTCTCAGGTGTAAAAAAGGTGAAGCAATAGCTGATAACGTGTTGGCCCTATTAAAAAAAAAGAAAAACTTCTACAAGCAGGGAAGGAAGCCCGTTTTCCATCCTGTGTCAACAGATATTTCAAATAGAAAAGCAGTTGATTCCAATCGCAGTTTGATTTTTTCCATCCAAATCATGGAATCAAAACTTCTGAAGCCTATTCATCATTCCTGAGATCCACACGCCCAGTGGAGACCCAGATGGCTGTGAAGCAGGCAGCGTCTCTGCTCCACTGCTCTCCACTTTGCAGCTGCAGACCTGGAGCCTCCTCCCAGCGCTGAGCTCACAGAGGACGGTCTGGTGGGCCTAAGGGGCCCCTGTTTTAACACTTGAATGTCACAGCAATTCTTCATCATTTTCCATCACAGCCTCCCTTAGAAACCTGCTTGGAAAATTATGTAAACAATTTGGAGGGCTGCAGAGGTTATCAACTCCCCAGATATTAGAAGACAGTTGTCTTGGTTTGCCTGAGCAGCTGTGACAAAGTGCCACAAACTTGGGGGCTTAAAGCCACAGAAATTTATCTTCTCACAGCTCTGGAGCCAGAAGCCCCCGTCAAGGTGTCTGCAGGGCCGTGCTCCTCGGAAGTCTGCGGGGAAAACTCTGTCCAGGCTGCTGTGCTGGCTCCTGGCTGGGGCAAGCCACCCGTGGCTTCCTGAGCTGGTGGCCTCCGTCGCCACACGGCCACCTTCTCCCCGTGTCCGCCTGGGCCCCTCCCCTCATCTTGAAAGGACACCAGTCACATTGGGTTTAGGGCCCCCCTTACACCAGTCTGACCTCATTTTTACTTAAATAATCCATCTGCAATGATCGTGTTTCCAAATAAGGTCACATTCTGAGGTACTGGGGATTAGGCGTTCAGCATGTCTGTCTTCTTTGGGGACAATTCAACCCAATACCAAATAAAGTGAATACTAGAAATTAAGAGCAGAAGGAAAGAGGAAAAAAAGTCATGGAGATCTAGACATTAAATTAGAAAAAAATAAGTGCAAATAGGAAATAACTCTCTCCTTTTCAAAGGTGATGCCTCCTGCCCCAGAAACATTTAGGAAGGACTGATTTAGCTTGCACACTAATGGTGAGAACCATCCCTGACTTGGTGAACAGAAAATCTACCAAATCCTGTGAGTCAGAGAGGAACATTTTAATTTTAGCTCTGATTTTAGCTTGTAATCAGTTCTGCTACTAATCACCCCGTGACTTGGGTCACGTAACCTCTCCTTGGAGGGCGGGCCCTTCCTATTTTCAGATTGAAGGCGTTGTACAGAGGCTCATAAAGTACCTTTAGTTCTCTAATCAGAGAATTTAAAAACAGAGGAATTTAAAGTTTCTCCCTTTCTCTGCTACAAATATATCCAATAAGACCCTGAAGCAGGATAGTTAGGCAACTCCCAAGACAGATGAAGGAAGGCCTGGGAACCTAATTGCACCCCTGATATAACTGCCCTGTCACCAGGGGCCTGGGGAAAGGGGGGTCAGAGTTGGTGAGAATTAAATGAATTAATACATTAAGGGCTCTGAGAGCAGCGCCGGGCAGGTCCCAGAGCTCCCGGAGCTGACACAGTCTGCGGAGGTGAGACACATTGGCCCCATGGCCGTCCCCTCCCATCGCCATCTCCACAAGTACCCTGAGTCCCCGCACCACAGCACAGCCGCCGCTGGAGCCCCGTGCACTAAAGACCCCACCTGAGTGCCCCTGCCCCTGGCCTGCAGGTCTGTGTGTGCAGCCCCAGAGATGGGGTTGTCCGGTGGGGGGCCACACAGGGCTCCCCTCCCCTCTGCCCCCTCCCTCCTTCCTCCTTTCCCCCTCTTTTCCCTCTTCACCCCTCCCTATCATCCTTTCCCACTCCTCCCCTCCCCTTCCAAGCCCCCCTGTCACCCCACGGAGTCCATGGAAAGTTGTGGGGGGGGCAACGGGTGGGGACAGGGACAGGGCCGTGCTGGGGTTTTTGCTGACACTGCGTAAAAGGGGAAAGTGCCCCGATGCCAAACACCCGCTCTTCCCACACCTGAGCCCATGCTAGAATTCAGCCTTTCAGACTTGGTGTGAGTTAGAGCCTCCTGGGGACTCACTCAAAAACCACCTCCCCTTCTACCCGAGGAAAACGCATCACCAATGGACAGCGCATCCTGCTCAAAAGTCCCAGCCTGTCTTTACTGGCGCGGTTTGGGTCAATCTGACATTCTCATAGACATAATAACATACTGTAACCAGTGACGTTTTACCACTAGATTAAATGTATCAACATATCCCAGGCAAGTACCAGGTTTGACTTAAGCTGTAAATACATTGAAATTTACTTTGGCAAAATATAGTCTGCAGTTTCCAAAAAAAAAAAAAAAAAAATCAGTTTATGAAAACTTTACCCTGGGCTTCATTCATTATGAAATACACAGGAAGTGTCAATTACATAAATTACATATAGGTAGGCAAATTACATTATATTAACTTTTAAAAAAAAAGGCGTAACAGGTGATGCTTGTTTGCCCAACTTGTAAGACTGGAAGATGCTATTTTACCAACTTGGAGAGGAGTTTCTGCCTGGCTGTATTTGCAAGTATTTTTATATTTTGAAAATACCCCTTACCTATGAAACTGTATGTTTGTTGAGTTAGACTGATTTACCTCTTTTTTCTTAACATTAAAGTCAGTTTAAATAAAAGGAAAACACATCCCTTAAAGTTAAATTTTAAAGAAGGATAATGCACTACAGGAGCGTATTGGCTTGTTTCTAAAAGTGGATAACTTACTATTAGAAGCCAGGATTCCAAATATCATGGTGGCATTTCTTCTTACAATTTTGTCTTCATGGGTGAGAAGTTTAGTCAAAGGTTCCACAGCTCCGAGTTCAAGGAGGGTTGCTTTGTTTTCCTCACCTGACACCACAGGTAAAATAAATTCAGACATGGTTATCATTTATTTCTCAAAACCCTCCTGCATCCCATTTGCCTCTGCAGACCCTCTTTGCTCCCACTCTCTAGAATAAACCTGTCCCTCTCCCCTGCCCGAGGTTTGCGAGTCTGGCTTCACCTGTCGTCTGGCCGGAGGCGTCTGCCTTGCCCACCCCACCACCTCCTCCAAGCCTTTCTTCTCTCCATCCTGCCTGATTGTCTTCAAACCACCTAATGACCTAGTGTCCAGGAGAGTGGACACCCTGTCTGCCTGTCCTCCCTCGGTCACTCAGGGCCGGCCACACTGCTTCTCAGGTAACAGGCACGCAATAAATGGTCATTTGCATAGTTGATTAATTATAAAAGCAATGAACAGTGGGTGGGGGTGGGGGAGCACGCTTGTCACCCAGCGGGGTTACAGCTCCTATATGACATCACGCGAGACACCTGCAGGCACCACGGGGGTGCAGGCACAGGAGGTGGGGACCCTTTAGCTGGGGCCGGAAGCCCTGCAAGTTCAGTCAAGGCCAGAGTCCAGGCTGACATTAGAAGTGGTTTGTCCACAGCCTGATGAACAGGATGTTACTCTGCAAAGCCTGGAACGAGGTCCAGGTCCTGGTTAATTTCAGCTGTTCAACTTCCCTGGGCTAGTAAAATACAGATTTCACTTTCAAAATTACTTTGATAGTGTAGTAAAGTCACTTGCACTCTTTATGCCTCCGTTTTCTTATAAGAAAAACAAACAATTTTGAATTTTAAGTAGTTGGTTCATATTCTGAAGACGGTTTTCAAAACACAGAACTCTATCTTTCTAATAGCCCATAGAGTGCCTTCCACCCAAATGGTCAAATCTGTCACCTGAGAGGAATACAGTTAAACATGCATTGCTGAGTAGTACAAACTTCCTTCTCAAATTTGCCATGAAATCTGTATTACACAGGAGCTCAAAAATATCTTTTACATGAAAATATTTTATCATATGAATTTTAAGATAAATTTTAGCATTCCTATGCTTAAATAAATAAAAATGTTTTACATAAAAAATTATTATAAAAATTAATTTTTTGTCTTCTGAATTTACATTCTGGGACTTTCAGAATATAATTTGAATTACTTCTTCATTAAAAGAAATTTCTCATTATTTTTTAAATGATGGTATATACTCTAATTTGGGAAAAATATTTTAAAAATTAATAACTTGGATATCATCTTTCATATCTATTTATATTGTGCTAAGCAGTTTCGTTGAAGTATACTTGACATGCAATAAGCTGCCCATAGTACATTTTGATGTATTCTGACATATTGGTACATCCATGAAACCATCACTACAATCAAGAACATATGTGACAACCCCCAACATTTGTAGTTCTCCCTCATGTCATTCCCTCCCCACCCACATTCCGTTCCCAGGAAACCGCTAGCCTGCATTTGTCACTATCCATTATTTTGCATCTCCTAGAACTTTATATAGTAGAATCATATGTATTCATTTTTGTCAGTTTTATTCACTAGGCCTAATTAGTTTGAGATTTATACATATATAGATGTGTCAATAGTTCATTTCTCTCTATTGCTGAGCACCATTCCATTGTGTGGATACACTGCGATTTGGTTGGATCACGTGGTCGGCATAGGTTTAACATTTTTTTTAAAACTGTCAAACTGTTTTCCAACGTGATCGTACCATTTTACATTCCCACCAGTGACGTAGGAAGATTCCAGTTTCCTCACATCCTTGCCAATACTTGTTATTGCTCAGTTTTCTGATTATAACAATCCTAGTGGATGTGAAGTGGTATCTCACTGGACTTTTCATTTGCATTTCCCTAATGACTAATGATATTAAATGATTTTTTGGGGCCAGACATATGTCTTTTTTAGTGAAGTGTCTGTTCAAATCTTTTGTGTGTGTATGTATATCTATCTATCTATATATTTTTAATTGGGTTGTTTGTTTTCTTATTGTTGAGTATTTTATATATCTTGGCTATGTCTTTTAGGAGATATAGGATTTCCAAAATTTTTTCCCAGTCTGTGGCTTATCTTTCATTCTCTAAACAGTGTCTTTTGAACACTGAAAGAGAAGTTTTAAATCTTGATGAAGTCCAATTTATCAATGTGTTCTTTTATGGATCATGTATTAATGTCCTATCTAAAAAACCTTCATATAACCAAGGTCACAAAGGATTTCTACTTTTCCTACTTTTATGGTTTTACGTTTTTAAATTAGGTCTATTATCTATTATAAGTAAATTTTTTATATGGTGGAAAGTATGGATTGAAGTGCAGTTTCTTGCAGATGGAGCTCATTGTTCCGGAACCACTCATTAAAAAAGACCATCCTTTCTCCCCTGACCTGCCTTTGCACATTTGTTGAAACTGTTGTTCATATATGTGAGGGACCATTTCTGGACTGTATTCTGTTCCATTGATCTATTTGTCTCTCTTTGCACCAAGACCAGTGTCTTGATTATTGTAGCTTTATAATAATCTTAAAACTGGATAGTGTAGAGAGGCAGGGCAAGATGGCAGACTGGTGAGCTGTATGTTTTAGTTACTCCTCCAGGAAAGTAGGTAGAAAGCCAGGAACTGCGTGGACTGGACACCACAGAGCGATCTGACTTTGGGCATACTTCATACAACACTCATGAAAACGTGGAACTGCTGTGATCAGCAAAATCTGTAAGTTCTTGCGGCCAGGGGACCCGCGCCCCTCCCTGCCAGGCTCAGTCCCGTGGGAGGAGGGGCTGTCAGCTCCGGGAAGGAGAAGGGAGAACTGCAGTGGCAGCCCTTATCGGAAACTCATTCTACTGATCCAAACTCCAACCATAGATAGACTGAGACCAGACACCAGAGAATCTGAGAGCAGCCAGCCCAGCAGAGAGGAGACAGGCATAGAAAAAAAACAACACGAAAAACTCCAAAATAAAAGCGGAGGATTTTTGGAGTTCTGGTGAACATAGAAAGGGAAAGGGCCCTGAGGCGCATATGCAAATCCCGAAGAAAAGCTGATCTCTCTGCCCTGTGGACCTTTCCTTAATGGCCCTGGTTGCTTTGTCTCTTAGCATTTCAATAACCCATTAGATCTCTGAGGAGGGCCCTTTTTTTTTTTTTTTTTTTTAATCCTTTTTTCTTTTTCTAAAACAATTACTCTAAGAAGCCCAAAACAGAAAGCTTCAAAGACTTGCAGTTTGCGCAGGTGAAGTCAAGAGCAGAACTAGGAGAGCTCTGAGACAAAACGCAATAATCCAGTGGCTGAGAAAATTCACTAAACACCACAACTTCCCAAGAAAAGGGGGGTGTCCGCTCACAGCCATCATCCTGGTGGACAGGAAACACTCCTGCCCATCGCCAGCCCCATAGCCCAGAACTGCCCCAGACAACCCAGTGTGACGAAAGTGCTTCAAATAACAGGCACACACCACAAAACTGGGCGTAGACATTAGCCTTCCCAGCAACCTCAGCTGATTGTCCCAGAGTTGGGAAGGTAGAGCAGTGTGAATTAACAAAGCCCCATTCAGCCATCATTTCAGCAGACTGGGAGCCTCCCTACACAGCCCAGCAGCCCAGAACTGCCCTGGGGGGACGGCACTCACCTGTGACATAGCACAGTCATCCCTCAACAGAGGACCCGGGGTGCACGGCCTGGAAGAGGGGCCCACTTGCAAGTCTCAGGAGCCATACGCCAATACCAAGGACTTGTGGGTCAGTGGCAGAGACAAACTGCGGCAGGACTGAACTGAAGGATTAGACTATTGCAGCAGCTTTAAAACTCTAGGATCACCAGGGAGATTTGATTGTTAGAGCCATCCCCCCCTCCCTGACTGCCCAGAAACACGCCCCATATACAGGGCAGGCAACACCAACTACACACGCAAGCTTGGTACACCAATTGGACCCCACAAGACTCACTCCCCCACTCATCAAAAAGGCTAAGCAGGGGAGAACTGGCTTGTGGAGAACAGGTGGCTCGTGGACGCCACCTCCTGGTTAGTTAGAGAAAGTGTACTCCACAAAGCTGTAGATCTGATAAATTAGAGATAAGGACTTCAATTGGTCTACAAATCCTAAAAGAACCCTATCAAGTTCAGCAAATGCCACGAGGCCAAAAACAACAGAAAATTATAAAGCATATGAAAAAACCAGACGATATGGATAACCCAAGCCCAAGCACCCAAATAAAAGACCAGAAGAGACACAGCACCTAGAGCAGCTACTCAAAGAACTAAAGATGAACAATGAGACCATAGTACGGGAGACAAAGGAAATCAAGAAGACCCTAGAAGAGCATAAAGAAGACATTGCAAGACTAAATAAAAAGTGGATGATCTTATGGAAATTAAAGAAACTGTTGACCAAATTAAAAAGATTCTGGACACTCATAGTACAAGACTAGAGGAAGTTGAACAACGAATCAGTGACCTGGAAGATGACAGAATGGAAAATGAAAGCATAAAAGAAAGAATGGGGAATAAAATTGAAAAAATCGAAATGGACCTCAGGGACATGATAGATAATATGAAACGTCCAAATATAAGACTCATTGGTGTCCCAGAAGGGGAAGAAAAGGGTAAAGGTCTAGGAAGAGTATTCAAAGAAATTGTTGGGGAAAACTTCCCAAATCTTCTAAACAACATAAATACACAAATCATAAATGCTCAGCGAACCCCAAATAGAATAAATCCAAATAAACCCACTCCGAGACATATACTGATCACACTGTCAAACACAGAAGAGAAGGAGCAAGTTCTGAAAGCAGCAAGAGAAAAGCAATTCACCACATACAAAGGAAACAGCATAAGACTAAGTAGTGACTACTCAGCAGCCACAATGGAGGCAAGAAGGCAGTGGCATGATATATTTAAAATTCTGAGTGAGAAAAATTTCCAGCCAAGAATACTTTATCCAGCAAAGCTCTCCTTCAAATTTGAGGGAGAGCTTAAATTTTTCACAGACAAACAAATGCTGAGAGAATTTGCTAACAAGAGACCTGCCCTACTGGAGATACTCAAGGGAGCCCTACAGACAGAGAAACAAAGAAAGGACAGAGAGACTTGGAGAAAGGTTCAGTACTAAAGAGATTCGGTATGGGTACAATAAAGGATATTAATAGAGGGGAAAAATATGACAAACATAAACCAAAGGATAAGACGGCTGATTCAAGAAATGCCTTCACGGTTATAACGTTGAATGTAAATGGATTAAACTCCCCAATTAAAAGATATAGATTCGCAGAATGGATCAAAAAAAATGAACCATCAATATGTTGCATACAAGAGACTCATCTTAGACACAGGGACACAAAGAAACTGAAAGTGAAAGGATGGAAAAAAATATTTCATGCAAGCTACAGCCAAAAGAAAGCAGATGTAGCAATATTAATCTCAGATAAAATAGACTTCAAATGCAGGGATGTTTTGAGAGACAAAGAAGGCCACTACGTACTAATAAAAGGGGCAATTCAGCAAAAAGAAACAACAATCGTAAATGTCTATGCACCCAATCAAGGTGCCACAAAATACATGAGAGAAACACTGGCAAAACTAAAGGAAGCAATTGATGTTTCCACAATAATTGTGGGAGACTTCAACACATCACTCTCTCCTATAGATAGATCAACCAGACAGAAGACCAATAAGGAAATTGAAAACCTAAACAATCTGATAAATGAATTAGATTTAACAGACATATACAGGACATTACATCCCAAGTCACCAGGATACACATACTTTTCTAGTGCTCATGGAACTTTCTCCAGAATAGATCATATGCTGGGACATAAAACAAGCCTCAATAAATTTAAAAAGATTGAAATTATTCAAAGCACATTCTCTGACCACAATGGAATACAATTAGAAGTCAATAACCACCAGAGACTTAGAAAATTCACAAATACCTGGAGGTTAAACAACACACTCCTAAACAATCAGTGGGTTAAAGAAGAAATAGCAAGAGAAATTGCTAAATATATAGAGACCAATGAAAATGAGAACACAACATACCAAAACCTATGGGATGCAGCAAAAGCAGTGCTAAGGGGGAAATTTATAGCACTAAACGCATATATTAAAAAGGAAGAAAGAGCCAAAATCAAAGAACTAATGGATCAACTGAAGAAGCTAGAAAATGAACAGCAAACCAATCCTAAACCAAGTACAAGAAAAGAAATAACAGGGATTAAAGCAGAAATAAATGACATAGAGAACAAAAAAACAATAGAGAGGATAAATATCACCAAAAGTTGGTTCTTTGAGAAGATCAACAAGATTGACAAGCCCCTAGCTAGACTGACAAAATCAAAAAGAGAAAAGACCCATATAAACAAAATAATGAATGAAAAAGGTGACATAACTGCAGATCCTGAAGAAATTAAAAAAATTATAAGAGGATACTATGAACAACTGTATGGCAACAAACTGGATAATGTAGAGGAAATGGACAATTTCCTGGAAACATATGAACAACCTAGACTGACCAGAGAAGAAATAGAAGACCTCAACCAACCCATCACAAGCAAAGAGATCCAATCAGTCATCAAAAATCTTCCCACAAATAAATGCCCAGGGCCAGATGGCTTCACAGGGGAATTCTACCAAACTTTCCAGAAAGAACTGACACCAATCTTACTCAAACTCTTTCAAAACATTGAAGAAAATGGAACACTACCTAACTCATTTTATGAAGCTAACATCAATCTAATACCAAAACCAGGCAAAGATGCTACAAAAAAGGAAAACTACCGGCCAATCTCCCTAATGAATATAGATGCAAAAATCCTCAACAAAATACTTGCAAATCGAATCCAAAGACACATTAAAAAAATCATACACCATGACCAAGTGGGGTTCATTCCAGGCATGCAAGGATGGTTCAACATAAGAAAATCAATCAATGTATTACAACACATTAACAAGTCAAAAGGGAAAAATCAATTGATCATCTCAATAGATGCTGAAAAAGCATTTGACAAAATCCAACATCCCTTTCTGATAAAAACACTACAAAAGGTAGGAATTGAAGGAAACTTCCTCAACATGATAAAGAGCATATATGAAAAACCCACAGCCAGCATAGTACTCAATGGTGAGAGACTGAAAGCCTTCCCTCTAAGATCAGGAACAAGACAAGGATGCCCGCTGTCACCACTGTTATTCAACATTGTGCTGGAAGTGCTAGCCAGGGCAATCCAGCAAGACAAAGAAATAAAAGGCATCCAAATTGGAAAAGAAGAAGTAAAACTGTCATTGTTTGCAGATGATATGATCTTATATCTGGAAAACCCTGAGAAATCGACGATACAGCTACTAGAGCTAATAAACAAATTTAGCAAAGTAGCGGGATACAAGGTTAATGCACATAAGTCAGTAATGTTTCTATATGCTAGAAATGAACAAACTGAAGAGACACTCAAGAAAAAGATACCATTTTCAATAGCAACGAAAAAAAATCAAGTACCTAGGAATAAACTTAACCAAAGATGTAAAAGACCTATACAAAGAAAACTACATAACTCTACTAAAAGAAATAGAAGGGGACTTAAAAGATGGAAAAATATTCCATGTTCATGGATAGGAAGACTAAATGTCATTAAGATGTCAATTCTACCCAAACTCATCTACAGATTCAATGCAATCCCAATCAAAATTCCAACAACCTACTTTGCAGACTTGGAAAAGCTAGTTATCAAATTTATTTGGAAAGGGAAGATGCCTCGAATTGCTAAAGACACTCTAAAAAAGAAAAACGAAGTGGGAGGACTTACACTCCCTGACTTTAAAGCTTATTATAAAGCCACAGTTGCCAAAACAGCATGGTACTGGCACAAAGATAGACATATAGATCAATGGAATCGAATTGAGAATTCGGAGATAGACCCTCAGATCTATGGCCGACTGATCTTTGATAAGGCCCCCAAAGTCACCGAACTGAGCCATAATGGTCTTTTCAACAAATGGGGCTGGGAGAGTTGGATATCCATATCCAAAAGAATGAAAGAGGACCCCTACCTCACCCCCTACACAAAAATTAACTCAATATGGACCAAAGATCTCAATATAAAAGAAAGTACCATAAAACTCCTAGAAGATAATGTAGGAAAACATCTTCAAGACCTTGTATTAGGCGGCCACTTCCTAGACTTTACACCCAAAGCACAAGCAACAAAAGAGAAAATAGATAAATGGGAACTCCTCAAGCTTAGAAGTTTCTGCACCTCAAAGGAATTTCTCAAAAAGGTAAAGAGGCAGCCAATTCAATGGGAAAAAAATTTTTGGAAACCATGTATCTGACAAAAGACTGATATCTTGCATATATAAAGAAATCCTACAACTCAATGACAATAGTACAGTCGGCCCAATTATAAAATGGGCCAAAGATATGAAAAGACAGTTCTCTGAAGAGGAAATACAAATGGCCAAGAAACACATGAAAAAATGTTCAGCTTCACTAGCTGTTAGAGAGATGCAAATTAAGACCACAATGAGATACCATCTAACACCGGTTAGAATGGCTGCCATTAAACAAACAGGAAACTACAAATGCTGGAGGGGATGTGGAGAAATTGGAACTCTTATTCACTGTTGGTGGGACTGTATAATGGTTCAGCCACTCTGGAAGTCAGTCTGGCAGTTCCTTAGAAAACTAGATATAGAGTTACCATTCGATCCAGCGATTGCACTTCTCGGTATATACCTGGAAGATCGGAAAGCAGTGACACGAACAGATATCTGCACGTCAATGTTCATAGCAGCATTATTCACAATTGCCAAGAGATGGAAACAACCCAAATGTCCTTCAACAGATGAGTGGATAAATAAAATGTGGTATATACACACGATGGAATACTACGCGGCAGTAAGAAGGAACGATCTCGTGAAACATATGACAACATGGATGAACCTTGAAGACATAATGCTGAGCGAAATAAGCCAGGCACAAAAAGAGAAATATTATATGCTACCACTAATGTGAACTTTGAAAAATGTAAAACAAATGGCTTATAATGTAGAATGTAGGGGAAGTAGCAATAGAGAGCAATTAAGGAAGGGGGAACAATAATCCAAGAAGAACAGATAAGCTATTTAACGTTCTGGGGATGCCCAGGAATGACTATGGTCTGTTAATTTCTGATGGATATAGTAGGAGCAAGTTCACAGAAATGTTGCTATATTAGGTAACTTTCTTGGGGTAAAGTAGGAACATGTTGGAAGTTAAGCAGTTATCTTAGGTTAGTTGTCTTTTTCTTACTCCCTTGTTATGGTCTCTTTGAAATGTTCTTTTATTGTATGTTTGTTTTCTTTTTAACTTTTTTTTCATACAGTTGATTTAAAAAAGAAGGGAAAGTTAAAAAAAAAACAAAAAAAACAAAAACAAGTTAAAAAATAAGATGTAGTGCCCCCTTGAGGAGCCTGTGGAGAATGCAGGGGTATTCGCCTACCCCACCTCCATGGTTGCTAACATGACCACAGACATAGGGGACTGGTGGTTTGATGGGTTGAGCCCTCTACCACAGGTTTTACCCTTGGGAAGACCGTTGCTGCAAAGGAGAGGCTAGGCCTCCCTATGGTTGTGCCTAAGAGCCTCCTCCCGAATGCCTCTTTGTTGCTCAGATGTGGCCCTGTCTCTCTAGCTAAGCCAACTTGAAAGGTGAAATCACTGCCCTCCCCCCTACGTGGGATCAGACACCCAGGGGAGTGAATCTCCCTGGCAACGTGGAATATGACTCCCGGGGAGGAATGTAGACCTGGCATCGTGGGACGGAGAACATCTTCTTGACCAAAAGGGGGATGTGAAAGGAAATGAAATAAGCTTCAGTGGCAGAGAGAATCCAAAAGGAGCAGAGAGGTCACTCTGGTGGGCACTCTTATGCACACTTTAGACAACCCTTTTTAGGTTCTAAAGAATTGGGGTAGCTGGTGGTGGATACCTGAAACTATCAAACTACAACCCAGAACCCATGAATCTCGAAGACAGTTGTATAAAATTGTAGCTTATGAGGGGTGACAATGGGATTGGGAAAGCCATAAGGACCACACTCCACTTTGTCTAGTTTATGGATGGATGAGTAGAAAAATAGGGGAAGGAAACAAACAGACAAAGGTACCCAGTGTTCTTTTTTACTTCAATTGCTCTTTTTCACTCTAATTATTATTCTTGTTATTTTTGTGTGTGTGCTAATGAAGGTGTCAGGGATTGATTTGGGTGATGAATGTACCACTATGTAATGGTACTGTAAACAATCGAAAGTACGATTTGTTTTGTATGACTGCGTGGTATGTGAATATATCTCAATAAAATGAAGATTAAAAAAAAAAAAGAGAGAGAGAGAATGGTAATGACAAAGGTGGCAAAATGTTATAATTGGTGGATCTGGGTATCTGGAAAGGTGGGGGTATGTTGGAGTTCTCTGTATGGTGTTTGTGTTATTTTTGCAACTGTCCTACAAGTTTGAAATTATTTCAAAATAAAAAAAAAATTTAAAAAACACCATAGAACTGTACAGCATAAAGAGTGAGTCCTAATGCAAACTATGGACTTTAGTTAATAATAATATATCAATATTGGTTCATTAATTATAACAAATATGCCACACTAACTCAAGATGTTAATAGGGCAAACTGTGTGACAGACAGGGGAGAATGAGTATATAGGAACTTTGTACTTTCTGCACAATTCTTCTGTAAACCTAAAACTACTCTACAATATAAATCAATGAAATAAAAGTTATACAACAATCAAAAACAAAAAACAAAAAACTGGATAGTGTAAATTCCACAATTTGGTTCTTTTTCCAGGTTGTTTTGACTATACTGCATTCCCTGCATTTCCATATAAACTTTGGAATTAGTTTGTCAATTTCCACAAAGTCCTGCTGAGATTTTGGTAGGCATTGCATTGAATCTATAGATAAATTTGGGGAGAATTGACATCTTAACAAGATTTAGTCTTCCATAGCATATATGTCCATTCATTTAGATCTTCTTTAATTTCTTTCAGCAGTGATTTATTGTTTCCAGTGTTCAGGTATTTCACATCTTTTGTCAGATTCATCCCTAGGTATTTCATATATTTTGACACTATAGCTTTTAATGTCAATTTTTGATTGTTCATTGCTAGTATATGGAAATTCAATTAATGTTTTGTATTTTGATCTTGTATCTTGCAATCTTGCTCATCTATCAGTTCTACTAGTTTTTTTTTGTTTTTGTGTTTGTTTGTTTTTTGTAGATTCAATAGGATTTTCTATATAGATCATGTCATTTTCTATAAATCATATAAAGGCAGTTCTACTTAACCAAACGCTGGATGCCTTTTATTTTCTTTCTTCCTTTTTTTTTCTTGATTGCACTGGCTAGAGCCTCCCAGTCAATGTCAAATAGAAGTGAGAGGGGACATTCTTCCTGATCTTAGGGAAAAATATTCAGTCTTCCACCATTAAGTAGGATGTTAGCTATGGTTTTTTCATAGGTGCCCTTTATTGCACGAAGGAAGTCTGTATCTAGTCCTACTTTGCTGAGAAATTATACCAGGACATGATGTTGGATTTTCTCAACCATTTTTTCTGCATCTAATAAGTTGATCATATGTTTTTTTTCTTTTTTAGTTTCTTTAATATGGTGTATTACAAATTTATTTTCTTACAGTTCTGGGGGTCACAAGTCCAAAATAGGTCTTGATGGGCTAAAATCAAGGTGTTGACAGGGCTGCATTGCTTCTGGAACCTCTAGGGGAGAATCCACTTCCTCGTCTTTGTCAGCAAGTATTTTTTGGCTCATGGACCCCTGCACCCTTCCTCCTTCAAAGCCAGCAATTGTATCACTCTCACCTCTGCTTCTGTCTCCACACCTCCTTCCTTGGCTCTGACTCTTCTGCCTCCCTCCTTCACTTATAAGGATGCTCATGATTACATCGAGGCCACCCAGTTAATCCAGCATAAGCTCCACCTCTCAAAGTCAGCTGATCAGCAACCTTAATTCCACCTGCCATGTAACATAGCATGTTCCAGGCTCTGGGGATTGGGGGAAAGAAATCTTTGGGGGCCATTATTCTGCCTACCTTGATTGGTTTTCAAATACCTTGATTGGTTTTCAAATGTTAGAACAACTTTGCAATTCAGGGATAAATTTAACTTACTCATCATGTAATTATAATCTTTTATATATTGTTAAATTCAGTTTGCTTATGTTATACTTAGAATGTTTACACCCATGCTCATGAGGCATGTTGGCCTGTAGACTTCTTCTCTTGTAATGTCTTTGTCTGTTTCAGGTTCCAGGGTAATGATGTTTTCATAAAATGAATTGGGAAGCATTCCATCCTTTTCATTTTCTGCAAGAGTTTGTGTAGAACTGGTATTATTTCTTCCTTAAATGTTTGGTGGTATTTGCCAGTGAAGCCATCTGGACCCGGAGCTTTCTTGGTGAGAAAGTTTTAACTACAAATTTCAACTTCTGTAATAAATATAGATGACTATTCAAGCTATCTATTTCTTATTGAGTGAAATTTGGGAGCTCAAGAGTTGGTGTCTTGCCATGAATTTCTCCATTTCATCTAAGTGATGAGTTTATCGGCATTTAAATTGCTCACAGTGTCCTTTAATGACTGTAGGATCTGTAGTGACTCTTCTCTTAATTTCTCAGATGCTTTATCAAATATCACACAATGGGTAGGCTTGACAATGAGAATTTATTGTCACGTGATTTTGGAGGCTGAAAGGCTTGCTGCTTCCTTGGGTCAGCAGTGTTGCGGCTGGCTGCCAATCGTTGGCTTTCCCATCAGATAGTGATGTCCTCTCCTTTCACTTCCAGAACCCAACTGACTTCCAGCTTTTGATTCCTCCCCACAGCTTTCTATCCATAAGGACTCCAGTAATGGGATTAAGACTCACCCTCATTCAGTTGGCCACACCTTAACTAAAAATAACATCTCCAAAAGGGCCCGTTTACAATGGGTCAAACCCATGGGAATGGGGTTAAGAATAAGTATGTGTTTTTATCAGGGGTATACAATTCAATCTACTGCATAGCCCCGTTCTCATTCTTGATATTGATAATTTGTTTCCTCTCTCTCTAATTCATCTGACTAAACGTTTATTGGTCATATTGAGCTTTTTAGAGAATGAGCTTTTAGTTTCACTGCTTTGTCTAATGTTTTTCTGTTTTATATTTCATTGATTTCTGCTTGGATATCTATTAAATCCTTATTAATATTGACTTTGTGTATAATTTGCTCTTCCTTTTCTAGTCTCTTAATGTGGAAGCTGAGATCATTGATTTGAGAACTTTCGTCTTTTCTAATGCAGGCATTTAATGCAATAAATCTCTCCATAAGTACTCTTTTAGTAGTATCCTAAACATTTTTATAGGCTGTGTTTTCATTTTCATTTAGTTCAAAACACTTTCTAATTTTCCTTTTGATTTCTTCTTTGGCTCATGGGTTATTTATAAGCATGTTTTTTACTTTCTATTTGGTGATTGTCCAAGTTGTGTTATTGATTTCTAATTTAATTCCTTTGTGGTATGGGAACATATTTTATATCAGTTGAATCCTTTTACATTAATTGAAGCTGGTTTTATGACCCAGAATGTGATCCATTTTGCTTAATGTTCCATATGCACTTGAAAAGAATGTGTGCTCTGCTGCTGTTGGAGTGTTCTATAAATATCAGTTAGGGTAAATTCATTGATGATGCTGTTCAAATCTTTTATATCCTTGTAGAATTCCTGTTTCCTTGCTTTTTCAGTTATTGAGAGAGCTGTATTGAAATCTCCAACCATAATTGTGGATGTCTATTTCTCCTTGCATTTCTAGCTTCATATATTTTGAAACTCTATGATTAGGTACATAAATGGTTAGGATTTTCATAGCCTTCAGATTAATTGTCCCTTGATCATTACAAAATTACCTTTTTTCATCTCTGACACTACTCTTTTCTCTGTTTACTTTATCTGAGATTAATATAGCCACTGCAGCTTTCTTTTACCATCCTTTTACTTTCAGGTGCCTTTATATTTGAAGTGCATTTATTGAAGGCAGAATATAGTTGGGTCTTGCATATTATCCAATATAACAATCTCTCCTTGTTAACTGAAGTTCTTAGACCATTTGCATTTAACTTGATTATTGATACAGTCAGGTTTCAATCTACCATCCTCTTGTTTTTTATATGTCCCATCTACTCTTTGTTCTCTTTTTCTGCCTGTTTTGTATAAACTAAATTTTATATGATTCCATTTTATTGTCTTTGTTGGCTTATTAGATATTACTCTTTGGCTTGTTATTTTGATGGTTGCATTAGGGTTATAGTATATATTCTTAACTTATCACAGTCTACTTTCAAGTGGTATCTCACCACTTCACATACGGTACAACAGTGTATGTCCATTTACCCCTTGCCACCTTGGTGCTGCTGCTGACATATGTGTTACTTATGCATATGTTACAATCTTCAATACAGGATTATTTTTATCTAAATAACCAATTCTCTTTTAAAGTGATTTCGATAACAAGAAAAATACCCAGTGTTAAAGTTACCATTTCTGAAGTTCTGCCTTTATTCCCATCTGATGTCATTTTTCTGCTGCCTAAGGTCTTCCTTTACCATTTTTAGTAGCTCAGGTCTGCTGGTAATGAACTCTTGCAGCTTTCATGTGCCTGAAAAATCTTTATTTGACCTTCATTTTGACAGATGCTTTTGCACAGTGTATGTCAGACTGGCAGCACCCTGCTTGCCATGCCAAACTCGCATTCGGGAAGTGTCACCTGCTACCACCTCCAGGAAAGGAGTCTCACCGCAAGGTGGGTAGCAAGAGCACAATGCAAACAGCAGTCCTGGAGTCCCCACCCACTCCGAGGTTTGCAGGTGTCACTCTGGGAATGTTTGCATGTGCTCAGTGCAAAAGGGGAAGGAATGCATGAGCAGACCCCTGCTGAGATGCCCCAGGAAGGGGGTCAGCCCCACTGATCGTCCCACCCCACGGGCCCAGTGGACACAGCTGGTCCTGAGCACAGGGTTTATTTGTGGGTCCCAGAGGAAGGCAGCGGGCTGCATCCATTTTCCACAGTATAGAATTCTAGGTTGACAACTTTTTTCCTCTGTAACTTTAAAGATGTTCCTTCACTAACTTTTTGTTTATGTCATTTCTGACCATAAATCTTTCATCCTTTGCTTTGTTCCCCTGAATGTAGCAAGTCTTTTTTTCCCTATGGCTATGTTTAAGATTTTAAGCAATTTGATTATGACACACCTTGGTGAAGTTTTCATGTTTCTTGTGCATGGGTTTCACTGAGGTTCTTGGATCTGTGGGCTTATATTTTTCATTAAATTTGTACAATTTTTGGCTATTATTTCTTCAAGTATTTTTTCCGTCCCTCTGACATTTTTCAGGGACTCCCATTTTACATATATTGGGCTACTTGAACTTGTCCCATAGCTCACTGAAACTCTGTCCATCTTTTTAAATCCCTTCTCTCATTATACTTCGCTTTGGATATCTTCCATTAATGTAAATTCATGTAGTTTCATCACAGATGGAATTTTCACATCTAGAAATCTTATCTGGATCTTTTTTATAGCTTCCATATCTTTACTTCTTTCTGCCAACATATGGAATACAGCTTAATAACTGTTTTAATGTCTTCGTCTGCTAACACTAATATCTATGTCAGTTCTGGGTCAGTTTTGATTTACACATTGATCGATCTCCTCATTGTGGTTTGAATTTTCCTGCTTATTTTCATGCTGAGTAATTTTTGATTGGGTGCCTGACATCTAAGATCTACCTAGTTGGGCACTGGATAGTTCTGATTCTTGAAAATTGTTCTGGGATACATTTCAGCTGCTGGGAAACAGTTTAATCATTTCAGGTCTTGCTTTCAAGATTTTTTAGGTGGATACCAGAACAGTGCTAGAACTAGGGCTAATTATTATTCGTACTCCTGGCCCTGTGTGAGCTCCAGGAATTGTTACCTCCAATCCTTTTGGGTGGGTCTTTGCCTGACCTTGAGTGGTTCCTTCACATGTATATGCCAATCAGAACTCAGCTGAATATTTGAGTAGGATCCTCTACAGATCCCCTGAGTTCTCTCTGTGTGCAACTCTCTTTTGTCTGTTACTCTGCCCTGCAAATGCTAGCCGCCATTGGTATCCTGGACTCAACTTGGGGAGTCCAGCAGGCTCTGCCCAGGCATCCCCTTCCTGTGCTGTGTCTTGGAAGCCCCCTCACGCCAACCAGCTGGGGCACTCAGAGGGCTGACTGCCTGTGTTTCCTGCCTCTCGGTGGTCATCGTCCTTCACTGCCTGAAGGCCGGTGTCTTGCCAACTGTTAGTTCATGGATTTTGTCCGTTTTGTTGTTGTTATTGTTGTTTCAGGCAGGAGGGTAAATCTGGTCCCTTACTTCATCTTGGCAAGATGGCAAAGTTCCATCATTAATCTTTTAAAAAATTTTTAAAAATTCTACCAGTATAAAGCACCAGACTTACAGTAATTTCTGTATTGATTTCACATGAAATACATGCCAATCTCTTTATCTCATGTCATATAAAGAGAGATGATGTATAACTAGGTGCATATGACAGCCAGATGATGTGAGAAGGCTGAACCTACAAAGCTGAAAGGGACTCATGCATAATAGATGCACAGTGCAGTCTGCCTGGAATTTGACCCAGGGATCCACACAAGCTCCTCCTGAACCTTCCAGAACCACCTTGATATTTTATCTGACTTGCCAATGATGACCTGAATAACATAGCAAGTTGAGTATTTTACCATATGCTAACTGAATGATGTACTGATCTCTCATCCAAGTCCCCAAACAATGTTTAAAGTATCATTTCTAAACATTCAAATTGCTCCCACCTTAAAGTATTTTGTTAAAAATATCAAGTTTCCCTAAACATATAAATAATCTCCTAAAACATTCTTAATTAAGATGTTACATAGTATAAAAGTCTAATTTTATCCCAATTTGGAATGATACAATATGAAAATATTTTGTTTGTAACTCTTTTAGGAAGACACTTTCCAGTAGAATATGATTTGTGCCATTTACAATTTTTAATAAACTATTTTTACAACAGTTTCAATTCTACAGAAAAATTGTGACGATAGTATAGAAAGTTCCCATATACACTGCACCCAGTTCCCTCCACTGTTAACATCATACATTAGTATGGTATATTTGTTACAATTAATGAACCAATATTGATACCTCGTTATTAACTAAAGTCCATACTTTACTCAGATTGGATTTCCTTAGTTTTAACTTAATGTCCTTTTTATGTTCCTGGATTCCATCCAGGGTATCACATCACATTCAGTCATCTTGTCTCTTTAGACTCTTCTCGGCAGTAAGTTTCTCAGACTTTCCTTGTTTTTGATGCCTGACAGTTTTGAGGAGGACTGGTCATGTATTTTATAGAATGTTCCTCACCTGGGATTTGTCTGACTTTTTTAGAAGTCATGATTAGATTGAGGTTATGAGTTTTGGGGAAGATACGCAGAGGTAAAGTGGCATTGTCCTCGCACACTATCCACCTGACTGTAGCTGGTGCTGACCCGGATCACCTGGCTGAGGTCATGTGTCAGGTGTTGCCACCACAAAGTTCCTCTTCCTTCCCCATGTCCACATCGCACTCTTTGGGAAGAAGTCGCTATGCACAGGTCACAAAGAGTGGGGAGTTACATTCCACTCCTTGAGGGTGGAGTAGCTACATAAATTATTGGAAATTCTCCCACATGGGAGATTGGTGTTTTCTCTTCCATTTTTAAAATTTTTTAGTCATTTATTTATCATTTATTTCAGCATGGACTCATGGATATTTATTTTCTACTTTGAGTATAATCCAATACTATGCTATTTATTTTGTTGCTCAAATTGTTCCAGCTTTGACCATGGGGAGCTCTTTCAGTTGGCTTTTATGACATTTACAATTTTTCAAACTACAATAAAACCTTCAGAATGACTATTCTACTCAGTAGCTAGATTACTCCTTAAAATTAAGTTAGACACTCAGGGAGTTGCCTGATTCCCAGGTGATGCATTAAGCGGCGTTCAGCGGTCTGAAAGAATTCATCAGACAGGAAGTAAGGGCTGGGGGAAAAGTGCCCATTATGTAGTAAATATTTTAAGAAACTAATGAAATAGAAAGATAGAGTGAAAAATCCAAACCTTTTAAAGCAAACCTATAAATGGCCTCGCACGCTTTAGCCAAAATTTCTTCTTCTGGAGAATTAAGCATTAACACCACGGTGGCTGCTTTTTTGCTTTCAATTGTTAATGGATCAAACTGAAATGCAAAGAGGAAAACATCAGGTTTACATAAAAAATGAATGGCGTCTTAGAGAGAACCTCATCTTACAAAAAATGATGTGGTCACTGCCTTGCAAGTACATTGTAAAGTTTTTATTCTAAAAGAGCAAAACACAAAAAGTCACTGAGAGAGAGTCAGTGGGCAGCACTGGGGGTCTGGCAATTCCACATAGAATCCAACAAGTCACTTAAGCTCCTAGAATTTGAGTCTCTTTATCCATATAGTGGGGATAGTAATATTGATCTCAAAGTACTGAGGAGAGGATTAGAGATCATATATGGAAGGCATTTAGCACATTGTCTGGCACATAATAGATGCTCATTAAACAACATAATATTATAATCCTTAAGAATCCTTGAGTACCTGTACATACCAAAAGCCCTGACAGTTTTGATCGCCAATAGCTATCTTCCAGTCACCAGACTCTTTCTGGGAAGGCAGGAATTGCATATGTGAAACAATTAAAAAGCAACACAAAACAGCCCATAAAACATGCAAAATTGGATAAAATCTGGAACAGGGGAAGTGGTAATATGGTATAAAGAAAAAAGTACAGAACTCTAAGATAAAAGCATTGGTTCCTGCTGTGAGGCCTTGAGAATTCGTGAGTAGCTGAAATGAAAAATAACAAAGGTCATGACCCCTAGGGTCTTTTTGTGGTCAAGGAGGAAACAGATTATTACACTATTTTTCTTCCATTTCCGGAGACTGGCGCAGGAAGAAGCCTAGGTTAAGGGAGGGAAAAAAATCTATAATTTCAAAGTTTCAAATGGTTCTTTGTGCTCACCCTTCTTATATGAAGAACATCTTATTATGTTTGGGGATTTAAAAAAAAAAAAAAGCTTTGAAGTTTAGTTTTAGGTAGAGCATGGAGATAGAGTTTGCTTCACAAAAATATGAGAATTTTGTGCGTTCATAAGAGTGAAGAAGACAGAGAAGGTGGTAGCAGCGATGGCCTGGAATGACGCAGCCAGGATAACATTTCCCCTTGGGGGAGAAACGACTGTTGGCTTTCAGGAGAGCCCTGTCTAGCATCCAAGCTAGAGCTGTTGGCCTACATCTAACTCCATGCTAGAAGCTCCAGGGTTACAAAACTCATGCTGCTTTTTCTCAAGCCTCTTGGACTCTTTTGGGGAAGACAAAGCTTCAGGAAATGGCCATGCGCAGCAGCCGTGGTGCCTGTGGGTGCACATGACTCAAACCGGATAGCAAGGTGGCCTCTGCCAGGGCCGAGCGGAGAGCACAGGGCCCCGGGCATCCACCATAACCTGAGGGAGGGCCTCCCCAAGCACTCGGGGCTGGGGCTTGAGAGCCACCTTGCTCAGGTATCGAAGGGGGACCTGGGATCCTCGGGCAGCAAATGGGGCTCAGGATTATATGACACACGCGTTTGCTTCCAGATAGAAAATTCTATGTACTTCTAAGTGCAAAACCATATGGCAGAGACAATAAATATTACGGTAAGGAGGGGAAATTAATTTGAACCAGAGGTAAGGGAGAAAGCTTCATGGAGATGGTCGAATTTCAGATATGATTTGAAGAATGGATAACATGGGGTAGGTAGAGAGAAGGAAGAAGGATATTAAAATGGATAAAATAAAGTGAGGAACATTTGAAATGTGACTGTTGAATTTATGGTGGATTAAAAAGGGAGAGGCTCGACTACAGAAAACGTACAATAGGAATTAGAAATATTTTTGAGTAATTAGGAAAGATGAATAATCAGGAAAGCAAATGGCCTAGGCCGTTTGCGCTAAGCAATAAAGTTCAGAGAGAAAGGACTCTAGCTCTAGACATTTGTAGGTGGCTAAGTTATTCAAATGTGAAAAGACATTTAAAGCACTCACAAATGTATTTCACCCATATACATTTAAACATATTATTCAGGCAACTACTCCAATCAAAACTGAAGAGGACATAATATCACTCAACCATGGTAACTGATAAGTAAAATAAATAGTTAAACTTAGCGAATGCTGAGAATGATGAGAATCATACTACAACTCTTTTTTTTCAAGTAGGGGAATTCTAGATTTACAAAAAAATCATGAGGAAAATGCAGAGTTCCCTTTTATCTCCCCATTATTAATACCTTGCATTAGTGTGGCACATTTATTACCACAATTATACTATAATTCTTTTGTTTTGTTTTGTTTAAAATATATATAATTTACATAGGCACACCCACACAAATGAGAAATAATGAAATGTTAATGGTAGTTAACTTTTCCACTGTTAGCATTTCAAGTCAGAGGGGTTACTGATAGTTGGACATAGTTTTTATCTTATTAAATTTTTTCCTGTATTTTCTAAATATTCTATAATGAACTTGTATTATCTTTAAAATAGGAAAAAAAAGTTATTAAAAAAATACCCCTTATACTCTCAAAGGAGATTAAGTCCAAAATGTATACGCTTATTCATTTCCATCTTCATTATCAAAAGAAAGGAGGCTATTGTTTTTTATTTGCTTTTGTGAGTTCTTTTTAACTGAGTCCTTCTTATTGATTTCATCTTCATTTGTCATTTTCTTTTTTGAGCTTGCTGTTAAACCTGAATATTTTTCATCTGAGGGACGCTTGACTGGTTTTCGATACGTGGCTCTTCCAGCAGCTGGAGCTGATTCTTCATCTGCTTTGGCAAACCTTTATCTCTGCTTTAATTTTCATGACTTCTTCTGCTGATGGGTCTCCCTTTTTCAAAACCACCACTTGAGGTTGTTCATCTTCTTTGTCGCTGTGATCACCATCTTCCTCTGGGAGCTGAGGCTGGATTCTCTTGGTCTCAGTAGTGGGCCCTTCCCTATAGCCGACCCTTTCCTTGAAGCGAGCCAGGAACGTGGGCTCAGTGGGCCGCACATGCGACACTTGGTTGCGCTTGCTCATGGCCGCCCCGGAGGAAAAATATACCATAATTTGTAAGAAAGAGCTCCCGAAGTAATGGTGACATGTTGTAAGCAAAAGAAAAAAAAACAAAAGCTAACAATGACCTGGAATTACAATTGTAGATTTTTTCAACAAAACTCAAGTAAAGAGAGTTTTACTTGTTGCCTAACTATATTTATTTTGTTTACATTCATAGAAAAATACAGGTTTAAGTATGAGTATTTGTGGTGTACTCCAGAGAAACATGTTCTTAAATCTAATCCATTCCTGTGGGTGTGACCCCACTGTAGATAGGACCTTTTGGTGAGGCTACTTCAGTTAAGGTGTGACCCACCTCAACCAGGATGGGACTTAATCCTATTACTGGAATCCTTTATAAGAGAATGAAATTCTGACGAAGAGAGAGAAAGCCATGGAAACTAAAAGCAACAAAACCCGGGAGAGAGCAGCAGAGGCCACATGTGGCAGAGGACACCAGGATCGCCAGCAGCTGGTCTTTGGGAGGAAAGCACTGCTCTGATAATGCCTGGATTTGAACATTTTCCCAGCCTCAAAACCACGAGTGACTAGATTCCCATTGTCTAAGGCAACCCATTTCATGGTATTTGCTTTGAGCAGCCTAGGAATCTAAAACAGCATTTAATAGGCCACAGGTAGAAGTTCCAAATTACCACAGGGAAAGGAGAACAAAGTTGCTCAATTCAGAAAAAAAGCAAAGAAAATACAAAATAAATACAGCATGAAAATAATAGCAAGGAAAAAAATGAACACAAATGATAGGAATAAAATCAAATTTATCCATGATAGAAATAAACCTCAGTGGCTTAAATAAATATCTCATTAACTAAGGTTGTCAGATTAGCTTAAGAGAAAGAGAAAAATCTATGTCTTCCGTAGACATTTTGCTAGATATTTCTTGCACTTTATCTTCCACAGTATTAATTCAGATCCTTCTGACCAATTCATGGAACATTTCTAGCACCCCTGAGTTTCCTGACACCCCTTACTCCAAAATACCACCTCCCCCCACACACAGATAACCATTGTTCTGGCCTCTAAAATAATTGATTAATTTTGTCTATTCTTGAACTTCATATAAATGAAATCATAGAACTTACTTTCTTTCCTGTCTGGCTCCTTCCACTTGTCATAGGTCTTTATGATTCATACTCATTGTTGGTTGTGTTAGTAAGTCACACTTTTTACGGCTACACAGTATTCCATTGTGTGAATATACCACTTTGGGCTACTTCCAGTTTGAGCCTACTAGGAATCAAGTTTCAGTGAATCTTCTTGTGCATGTCTTTTTGTAGATATATACCCAAGAGATACCTAAGAGGAGAAATGATGAGTCATAGGGGAGATATATATTTAGCTATCATAGATTCTGCTAAACATTTTTCTGAAAGCGTTTTATCAATTTACATGCTCATCAGCTAGGAGTTACAGTTCCAGTTGCTTCATGTTTTCACCAACATTTGGCATTATCAAGTCTTTTAAATTCACCTTTGGCCAGTTCTTCAATGGTATGTTTAAGTCCATCTGCCCTTCCAAGTCGTTCTGGTGGGACAACCGCCTTGCTGATGCTTCTCCTACTACTACGTCCCAACCAGATGCAGAAATGTCCTCATTACTTTTTAATCAAAGCTCTCTTCCATCTCTGCTACTAATTCTGATGCACAAGCATCCATCTCTCAGCTTTGTCTTCTGCTCCTTTGCTAGATGACCCACTCACTTTCTTTGCCTACTCACAGATGGGTTTCCTTTAGCAATGAGGCTTCCAGGCTTTGGGGGTGTCTTGGCAGCCGACCGGCAGTGGTGAGTGACAATTTGATTGTTCAGCTATTCTGCAACTTTAATGGGATCCCCAGTCCATTCACACCCTCTGCCTTCTATCCTCTATCACTTTCTCATTTTGTCACTTCATTTCTTAGCCTGCTTAGATTTTATGATCTATTACTTTAATAACACTCCTAACAAAAATTTACACCTCCTTGTCCTCCTGTTTTTTGTTTCTATTTTTTTACCAAATCAATTCAATCAAATGTGAGTGAACAATATTATTTGCTTTATTATTATTATTATTATTTACACCCAAGTTCAAGCACTCTCAGAGAATGTTACCCTACAGGGAAAAGTATTTTCACTATAAATGCATGATCAACAATTTCAAAAAGGCTCTCAGAAAGGCCTACCAAGCATACTGTATTTCTCCTGTAAATCTGTTTTCTTGTAAACACCCCTCCTCAAAAATTATTTCACACCATCTCTACTGTCCTTTATACTTGAACTTTCAACACTCCTTCTGTCCCTTTCCTCTATCCACCTCAGCAACTTCTCAGAGGAAATAAATTTATCAAGATGGAAACTCCATCAATTTCCAACTTCCAGATATGAAATCTACCTATCCCTGCATATTTTCTTCCTTCCCATTACAGAAAATGTTTCTCCTACTAAAGGTAATCTCATAATGTTAGCTGTGCATTGTTAACCCTCTGGCCTTAATTCACCCATTCATTCAATAAACATCGATGCTTTTGGGTTGTTCCAGTTTAGGATCCTTATGAATAAAGCTGCAATGAACATTTTCAACTTGTAGACGTACATTTGCATTTCTCTTTGATAAATATCTAGGAGTAAAATTTCTGGGTTGTCTGGCAAGTATGTTTAACTTTATAGGAAAATACAATTTTTTTCCAAGGTAGTTTTACCATTTTATGTTTTCACCAGCAATGTATCTGTATTAAGCATAGTATCTTTTCATTTATTTAGATTATCCTTAATTTGTCTCAGTAATGTTTTGTGTTTTCAGCATTTGGGAATTGTATTTATTTTGCTAAATTTACTGAGTATTTCATTGTTTTAGGTACCGTGTAAAATGATTTTTTTTTGGTATTTTCATGTATCTCTTTTTTCTTTTATGTGTTTTAAGTTCTGTTATTAAGTGAACAACATTTAGGAACATTCCTCCTCTTAAAGAATGGACTATTTTTACTGTTATGAGATGCCCATTTTAATTCCCTCTGGAGATATGCTTTGTCTTGAAGTTTACTTCATCTGCTATTAACACAAACACTCCAGCTTTCTTATGATCAGTTCTCGCATGTTATATCTTTTTCCATATTTTTACTTTTAACCTATCTGTATCTTTGTATTTAAAGGTTTCTTGCACACAGCTTATAGTTGGATCCTGATTTTTCATTTAGTTTGACAATCTGTGAATTTTAATTGGAATATTAGATCATTTACAGTTAATGTGGTTATTGATATGTTTGGGTTTTAATCTACCATCTTGCTATATGTTTTCTCTTTGTCCCATCTGTTCCTTGTTCCTTTTTCTTACCATTTTTTGGATAACTGATTTTTTTTTAGTATTCCATTTTATCTCCCCTATTGTCTTAACTAATTTTTCTCCTGATTATGTGTCACATTTTTCCACCTTCTTTGCATATCTAATACTTTTTTTTGGATGCTAGACATTATGAAAATTATGTTGCTGAGTGTCTGGATTTTTTTATTCTTCTCTTAAAGGATCTTGAAAATTGTTCTGGCAGGCAGCTACCTTGCTTATGGATCCACTTGATCTATTTAAAGATTATTTTTAAACTTTGTTAGGGCAGGTCTAGGGAAGACTGCCCTGGGACAAGTTCAGCCCTACTACTACTAAGGTGTAGCCCTTCTGGGGATTCTGTGTAATCCCCCAGTGTTCAGCAAGCTCTCTCCTCTCTTTCTAATCAAAATCTGAAGGTCTCCCAGACCTGTGTGAGCTCTGGAAAATATTCAGTTTACAGCTCCCTGAGAGCTGTTCCTTGCCAGGCCATGTGGAGTTTCACCCATGTAAGTAAGTAAGTTAGTAAGTAAGTAAGTAAGTGAATAATTCAGTCAAAGAATCAAACAGATTAAGCAGATTTCTGGAGTTATTTCTTTATGTGGTTCTGTCCTCCCTGGTACCCTTCCCTGAAGTTTCAGCTCCCTCAGTCTCCCTGAACTCTGACTTCTCGAAACTCTCTTATTTAAAAACAAAAGCAAAAACAAAACATTTTTTTTCTTGGATGATAATCATCCTCTGGTTACCCCGTTATCTCTTCTTCCCTTTCACAGTTAAAAATCTTACAAGCAATCTCCTTTTCTCCATTTCCTTACTCCTACTCCCTGGTACATATCTCCAGTCTGACTTTCACCCCCACTAGGCCATCATCTGCAATCTCCATGTCACCTACCACTTCCCAATAGTGTCATTTCATCTCTAGCGAGTTAAAATAATAAAACGATTCTTGAAACTTTAGAAGCTTATGACTAACTGCCAGGCCTCCATCTTTCCAGGTAAATTTTCAACAATTTTTATTCATGATAGTCTGAGGGCTGAAAATCCTTGGGCTTTCTTTTTGTTGTTGTTGTTGTTTTTTACCTACAGCTATATTCCTCTGAGCCTCTCCATTGCAACACTTAACAACACACTGTGTTGTTTCTTTCATTTACCCAGTTGTTCAGACCAAACACGTTGAAACATCTCTCCACACCTCTTTCTCACGCCTCACGTACAATCCATCGGCAAATCCTATCAGCCCCACCTTCAAAATGTGTCCTCTTTCTGGTCACTTCCCACCTTCTCCCTGGCTCCCCCCGGGTCTGAGCTGCCATTTATCTTAATACTTCTAGCCTCCAAATCGGTCTCCCAGTTCTCAGTTTTGTTCCATATTGTGTCTATTAAATGATCTAATTTTTTATCATAAATACAAATCAGATTTCACTACTCCTTTACTTGTACCCTTCCAATGGATTCCCTTTTTTGCACTTCAGAATAAAATCCAAACTCCTTACCATAGGCTAAAGGGCCCTACATGGTCAGCCTGCCCCTCCACCCCCCACAGGTCTGTGACCCACCTCCTGCTCCCTGCTTTCTCCTCTCCAGCTACTCCAACCTTGGCCTCCCTCAGACACCTCGAAGGAAGGCCTTGGTTATTGTTCTCTGGCCACGGCCACCTCCCCGCCACCCCCATATGTGCACAGCTAACTCACATATTCCATTTAAGTCTTTCTCAAGTGTGACCCCACCAGAAAGACCTGCTCTGATCTTCACCCATCACTTTCCACCCCCAACTTTACTTTCCTTCATTGATCTTATCACCACCTGAATTCTATTACTGTTGGTTTCTGACTGTCTCCTGCCTTAGAATGGAAGCCACATGGGGCCTGAGCACTGCATCCTTCAATAAGCCCAGACTGCGGAAGGGCACGTGCCTGAGGGGCATTCAGTGCCGGTTCAGCGCTTGACCGTTATTTCTCTATCCTCATCACCTACAACAATGCCAGGTCCTTAAAGGAATGGATTAGGTGCCTCTGAAAACTTCTCTTACATGGTTGTGGCCTTAAAGTGCCTTAACTGTGTACAGCAGACCTCAGAGATATTACAGATTCAGCTCCAGACCCCAGCAATAAAGCAAGTATCACAAAAAGCGAGTCACAAGGATTGTGTGGTTTCCCAGTGCATATAAAGGTTATGTTTACAATGTACTGTAGTCTGTTAAGTGTATAAGAGCATTAATTCTAAAAATACAATGTATACCGTAATTAAAACGTGACACAGATACACTCACGCACAAGCTGTTGGAAAAATGGTGCCAATAGATTTGCTTGATGCAGGTTTGCCACAAACCTTCAATTTGTAAAAACAAAACAAAACAAGAAAACCCACAATATCTGCAAAGTGCAATAAAGCGAAACACAATAAAATGATATATGTGTGGATTGTTGATGTCAGGAAAGAAGATTCTAAATCTGAGGTCCATGGAGCCATCAGTGGGCTTCAGGGGTATGTTCTCCCATGGCATGCAGAAATTTTGCTGTGCAATTTTGCAGGCAGAGTCCACAGCTACCATCAGATCTTCCCAAGTCTCCCTGATCCCCTGACCCCTTGATAATCACAGCCTTGGACTCCCACTTAGACAGCTTCCCCAACTTTCCAGCCAGTTACCTTCTCCACCAGTCCACAATCAGATCATATTTCCCTTCCATTTTAGAATTTTCACTCCAGAAACCTCTGAGTCCTTTGATATTTCAATTTTTTTAAAGCTTACTTGCATAAGCATGTAAATCCATATACTATGTTTAAACATGGATATGTGATAACATCCACAGAATGATTACAATTCTCGAAGGAGGGGAGTACCTTAAAATACAAACACTATGACGAATGCCATTTGATATTTCTTCAATGGTTTAGAAATCACTGCAGTATTTCACCATATCTGTTGTTCACCATTAAGGAAAAAGTGATATGGGCACTAGAAGCTTCAATAGAAAGAGGAGAAGCACCAACATTTGGCAAGGAGTGGAGAAACTTGGCATCATGTTTGTTTCTCCTACAGAGCTTGCAGCATTATAGTAATTTTTTATTTAAAAAGGCACTGAGAATAAAATGATAGCTACAACAGAATGCCACATGACTAAATAAATAATACTGTGCTGTAATTACATATCCCATCTGCTCTCCCATGAGGAAGCCACAGTCACCAACAAGTTTGTTGTGAAATTATAATTTCACGCTCTGTACAAAATAAATGATGAACCAAAATTATTTACAGAAAGAATGAAAGAAAGGGGAAGCAGTTTGGCTAAGCTTTGACATTTAAGCCCCAACAGTCAGAGAAGCCCCAGACTTAGAGATATTTTTATACCTCTGTTAAGGAAATAGACTGTCTAGAATGGCATTGCCCAATAGAGCTTTCTCCAACAACGGGAAACGTGTAATCTGCACTGCCCAGCTCAGCAGTCACAAGCCACGCGTGGCCATTGAGTACTTGAAATGCAACCAATGTGACTGAGCAATTGTATTTTTAATAGTTTGGTTTTGGTTTCACAACATTGTGAATGTAATAAGTGCCACTGAAATGCTCACTTTAAAATGGCTAATTTTACATTATGTCAATTTCTCCTCAATTAAAAGAAAAGGTACCCTTAAAGTGTGCAGGCCTTATATGAGTTTCAACAAGTGTCTCACCCATGTCACCAACACTCCAATCATCCCAGAAGGTTCTCTTGTGCCCCTTTTCTTACTACACCATTAACTCTCGCAGGGAACCACTGTTCTCATTTCAATCTCACAGGTTAGCTACCCCTGTTCTTGAGCTTCATATAAATAGAATTATACAGTATGTACTCTTTGTGTCTGGCCTCTTTCACACAACAAAATATTTTTGAGATTCATCCATGTTATTTTATAAATCAGTAGTTTGTTCCCTTTTACTGCTGGGTGTATGTATGAGAATACACATGTATGAGTACACTGTATGCATACAACAGTTTGTTTATCTGATCTCCTGTTGAGAGGCATATGGGTTGTTTCCAATATTTTGCTATAATGAATAAAGCCACAATAAACATTTTTTGTGGACATGTGATTTTACCGGGGGGGAGCAGTTAATTTTATTTAACTTCGAATATTACAAATTTAAATTTAAATAGCCACAAGGGACCAGTGGCTACCATATTAGGTACCACAGGTCTAAAAGAATACAAAATTATACACATGAACACAGCAGAAATGGGTGGATCATGGGAAGCAAGTGACCTTGAAACAAAAACTTTGTTGACCTCTGTTGGAATGTGTTTGTTGGTTCAGGGGTGCCGGGTCACGAGGAGCTGATTGCACAAGGAAAGGAGAGACAGACCACACCACAGCAGGACAGAACCACGCTCACCTCACCTGAGCTTTTGGTGGAGAATAGCTAGATATCAGTGAAAATCTGCTAAGTATAAAGGTCAAAATGAAAATCACTAAAATGGACTTTAGTTGACTTTACAACCTGAATGTAAGTAGCAAAATTTTAGAGCAAGGAGAGCAAGCGGGCAATTGTTTATACTGTATTACATATGTATGTTATTTATGGATTTATCCTATATTTTTTAAATTAATTCCTGGTGTTTTATTTATCTGTGATGAGGCAAAAACGTGGGAAAATTAGTCCCTATGATCCTTCATTTCTAAAACACGTCTAAGACTGAGACAAAAGAGTCAAGGTTGAGTTTTGAGCCTGATGAAGAGAATCCAGAAAAGAAGCACAGGCTCAGGGGCCCTCCCGCTCTTCCAGGGAATTGGGTTTTGGTTGCCCCACTCCTGCCCTGCTCTACCTCAGTGAGCACCTTGCTGAGCTCCCCACCTGCCTCCAACTAAAAGAGGGAAAGTGCTAGTCCATTAACATAAACATTCAGTTAACGCGACACTTTGTCCTTAAGATTCCTGGGCCAGGTCATAGTCTCCTGGGAGTTTAGACACAGTGGATATACCCACTGAAATATGAAGAGAATAAAAGTTCCAAGCTCATAGGCTGGAAGACTGGACCACGAACCATGATGGGCTCCCCTCTGGTGTCTGGGGACTTAAGGGGCCACTCGTCTCCCAGCACTGATGTTCTGTCTCCTTTGACAGTCCATGCAAAGGTCCACACTTCCAGAGAACAGTGAGTGGCAGTCTCAGCTATGTCACTATTGATAATAACGGTGTCTATGACATTCTTACGTAGTGTGATGGTTCAATGCTGTACGTACCCCAGAAAATATCATGTTCTTTTAATCCATTCCTGCGGGTATAGACCTATGGTAGTTGGCAACTTCTGATTAGGTTATTTCAATTGAGATGTGACCCACCTCCTTCAAGGTGGGTCTTAATCCTCTTACTGGAGTCCTTCATAAGAGGATAAAGGACACAAAGTAAAAGCCCCAGAGAAGCTGAGAGAGGAAGCCACTAAAGCCAGAAGCTGAAAGCAACAAAAACTGGGAGAGAAGGACATTGCCAAGTGCCTGGCTATCTGACAAGGGAGCCCAAGCTCCCTGGTAGCCAGTCTTCAGGGAGAAAGCATCACCCGTTGATGCCTTGAGTTGGACATTTTCACAGCCTAGGAACTGTGAGTTTGTAAGTTAATAAATCCCCATTGTAAAAGCCAACCCAGTTCTGGCATATTGCATTTCATCAGCTTTAGCAAACTAAAACACCAGCATCAGGCACTGGTCTTAACAACTGCACATCTCACCTTGCCTGGCCACCTAGGAAATGGGTATCTTACTTCTCATGTGTTGCTCATTGGTGAAGACATGCTCAAGGTCAGAGATGACAGATGATGGCACAGGGATTCAAACTCAGGCTGTAGAGTCCCCACACCCCATACTCTCAGTCACTGAATACCCTGCCTTCCACTGACTGTTGCCTCCTAGGGACATTCATGAGAGGAATTTTTTATGCCATCATTCCACAATGTTTGCCTGTTACTGAAGGATCCCAACCTTTCAGCCAGACATGGAAGTGATTTGGGAAGGCAGAATATTGTCGTATTTTGTAGCTCGAGACATACCTTCCAAACATCTAGGCATCTTAGCTTGTGTTTTCTTTTATGAGGAAGAATGGAGATCAATAAAATATAAACATGCATATTAACGTATGTTATGACAAATGATGATATTAAGAAAAGCAAAGAGGATTTTTTTGTTTGTTTTAATCATACCACCAAACATTCTTCTTACTGTCCTTATTTACCCATTTTAAACAGTAAATTAAAGATGAATAAAAATTAAAATCTTTGGAAATGATGGTTTAAAGAAATTCTTTAAGAAGCAAATGACCATTAGTTAACATGGAAGTATCTAAGCATTTATTCTATTAAGTAGTTATATATCCCTCATTTAAATCCTGTCTTCATTTTGAATTTGTACAACAAAGCTTACTTGGACTTTGAAGAGATATACCCTGGAACAAATTCCAAGTTAATGTACTGTAAACTGTGGTACACTGTTTTGAAGGATGAAAATTTACAAGATAAGGAAGAAGTTAAATGGTGTAATACTCCATCAGTTTTGGTAGCGTGGAAGTCTGAGTAGGGTAAGGATGGAAAGACCCTTGAGAAAGCACTGACTCCGGAAAGAGCGGCAGCGTCAGGAACCACAGCTAATTGTCACACACGCCCAGGCTGCGCCATGCTGCTGTGAACCGACGAAGCGGGGGCCATATTTTTGTTAACACTCGGATTGGAATCGTGTCTCAAGGCCTAGACTGTGTCCCCAAGGACTGGAGTGCAAAGGACAAAAATGAGACATTATAAAATCACAGGAAGTGTGTTAGTCAAAGGTATACCAGTCCTCCAATTCAAATTTTAATCAGATGTGCTTGTTGTCTACACTGCGTTTGTGCATCCCTGTCTGCTAAAAAGATGCCAATAACATATAAGGCAGCAGAAAAGGAGGTGATGCAAACCTACAGGGTAATGAAAAAGTAAGAGATTCTGGAACATTTTCGGGGTCTGTCCAAAGTAAATCAGCCACAATGATGACCTACGTCACAAGACCATAAAGACCAACTCTGCAAAGCCCTCTTGGCCCGAGGCGGGCACGACCAATGTCCTGGGTTTCTCGTGTCTGAGTCCTGGACTGTCCTGATGATCCCACAGATCCCACAGAATTGCAATAGATCCTATTTACTGAGCGATCACTCTGTGCCAGACACTGAGTCTTCTATTTACATCATTTCATTTAAATTTAAACAATAACCTCAATGAGTTGGCTATTAAATTCCCATTTAAGAGACAAAGAGGAAATGAAGCAACTTAACCAAATTTGGCAAGTTGGCCTAAATAACTTGGTTCCTGAGACGCAGAGCCGGGCCTGAGGTTGTGTTCATAACCCCCGGCTCTGGGGTTCCCACGTTAAGCTCATGTTTCTCCAAATTTTAAAATCCCACCAGTCTATGGACTGAAATAATTTCTTTTTATTCACATTTTATTTGAAGAAAAATCACATCGAACATTGGTTTCAAAATGTTTCTAAGCTGAAAATTGTCAAAGGGCCTTTTCGATTTTTAACACAGTTTTTCAGCCATTCCTAAACGCTAAAGAGGGAAGATAGAACTGTGCTTTTAAAAGAGAGAGGCAAGCGCTTTGTGGGGTGGGGAATGCATCACTTAAGCATTTGGAATATGAAAAAGATGATGGACCCAGGCTTCTCTCCACATAGATGTCCAAATGGCTAAACTCATCTTCAGAGAAACTTATATGCATATCTAGTAGCTGTTACAGAACCTCTAGTTATTCTTGAAAATTCACTTGGATAATTACCTTAATGAGAGACTGGCAGATGTAAAGTATTTAAAAGAACAAACCAAAGGTATTATTCATTAACGAGGCTTATAAACATGCCATCCACATACTGGAAAAGCTAATAATTGCTCTCTAATTGTAATAATTATGTAATGACAATGTTGTAAGTGTTTGTTATCCTTAATCAGACTTTGGACTTCTGCCACTATGTATTCACATATACACTGTTACGTGCCAAACTGTTTTAACAATTTATTTTGAAACTGGTTGTTAAAGTGCTACCAGTATTCAAATCAGAAACTTACCACATCCTTAGGAGGAGGTTCTACTTCCTTCTTTATCTTCTTACCCATTCTAGAAAAAGATGCAATAAATAGTTAGTGTCATTCTACATTAAACATGTCCAAATTTCTCTGTTAGCTATATCCTTGGAAGAAGGTTTTAATTCCGGCCTCACATTTTTACCTATTCTAAAAGAAAATGCAGTACCTGTGGATATTTTTCATATGTGCAAATATATTGCCTATTTCCCTATTTCTGACTCAACCATTTTAAAGGAATCTGTTGATAAGATTGTTGCAATTTGTGGCCCTGGCTTCCAGTTTGGAAAGGAGGTAAACATATTAGTGACAAAACTTTTATTTACATAACAAGACATAGTTTGCATGTTGACAACTTGTCTGTGCAGGGCTCTAGAGCCTAAATCCAAGTTACATTGTGGACCTGCAAGAATGCAAGTTTGACAAAGGCAGGGATTGTCGTCTGTTTTGTTGCACTGATGTACCCCAAGCACCTCAAATGGTTTCTGGTCCACAATAGGCATTTGATGTTTATAGAAATTATTAACTCCATTTTTTTCCTAGAAATAATGATTTTGTGAATGGTTTCCAAGATCCTACCAACTCTGAATTAACATTTGTGTATTTACCCAGGTAACAGAAAGTTTTCTCTAATATAATCCATAACTCAAGTAAAAAGTGAGATTCAAAGAGAAGTATTGTGGGGAAATTGGGAATACTCCTTGCAAGACCTTTTTCCAGCTGCCCTCATAAACCCAGGGCCGCATGAGAAATGGGTCAGAGGAAAAGAATAGAGCTGACATGCCATGGGCTACTGGATGTTGGCTCCAGTTAGAATGGCCCTAGACATCTTTCTAGTTTTTCCCATTGAGAGTTTATGTTTGCACCACAGCAATCCCCAATGTTATATTCTAGTCCCAAGGAACTCAAGGAAACCTGAGATGGGGAAAAATGTACAATGTCAGGGTTGGTTCAAATGGCTTGTCAGGGATCACAAGCAACCCTTATCATTACAGACGCTGACCAGAATTTGTCACATACATTAAGAAGCCACATGATCACAGAAACTCACAGGGACTTCTGAAAGACATCTATTCCATGTCCCTAACTCGAGGCCACATAAATTTAAGATCTCTGATGCTCTGGTGTGCTGGTTTGAATCTATTATGTACCCCATAAAAAGCCATGTTTGTTTAATCCAATCTTGTGGGGGCAGACCTATTGTTGGGTGGCACCTTTTGATTAGGTTGTTTCCATGGAGATGTGACCTCACCCATCCAAGGTAGGTCTTAATTAGTTTACTGAAGTTCTTAAGAGAACTCAGAGCTGACACAGACCCAGGCACTTGGAGATGCAGACAGAAAGATGTTTGGAGATGCTAAGAGATGAACCCCAGAGTTTACCCTGGAGAAGCTAAGAGAGGACCACCAGATGCTTAGAGAGAAACACGCTGGGAGAAACAAGCAGGGGCACACAGGAGCTGAGAGAGAGAAGCTAAGAGAGACAGAAGCCCAGAGACACTTTGGAGAAAGCCGTTTTGAAACCACAACCCCAGAACAAAGGACCAGCAGACGCCAGCCACGTGCCTCCCCAGATGACAGACGTGTTCTGGATGCCATCAGCCGTTCTTCAGTGAAGGTATCCTCTTGTTGATGACTTAGTTTGGACACTTTTATGGCCTTAGAACTGTACATTTTTAACCTAATAAATCCCCTTTATAAAAGCCAATCCATTTCTGGTATTTTGCATAATGGCAGCTTTAGCAAACTGGGACACCTGGCTTACTCTACACTGCACTACTTCACCCTATATTCAATATATTAAAATATCAAAATGTACCCACATTCCCCATCAAATATCATTTTCATTATTAAAAGTTCTTAAATTTGCATTTGAAATCACTCAGCAATCAGTTTGTATAACTGGGAATCTTGCAAAAGGAGAAAATTGTTTTCCAATACAGTGAAATTTTAATATTCATGAAATATTTAATTTAATATTGATGACTTTTCAACTTTTCATATTTCAGAGCCATTTTTTTTTTTTTCAAATCTCAGACATCTTTCATAGGTGCTTGAAAAGCTCACAGGCCCTTAGCCTCCTTGCCTGCAATGCTTCAAGCAGACACGTGAAAACCACTCTGGACAAATGAGAACCTATCCTATACTTAGATCTCAAGGAAAAGAGATTTCATATTTCTTCTTTGTAACCAATTCTAAGACATAGCAGTCTTTGATTTATAAAAGAATTCCTTATGAAAAATATTCAAGAAGCAATTCAATTACAACTATATAAAGTTATTATAAATCATCTGATTTTCACTCAGGAACTTATTTTTCCTATTTTAGGACAGTATTTTTGAGCATTGCATAATAAACAGTGCAGAGGCTGGAACATCCTTAAAACAACAGTATTGCAACGACAGAACTGGTCCTGGGCGACACTGTGAATTAGGAAGTTTGTGTATTTATTGCCTTCTCGGGTATAACACTCAATGGCAGAGAGAACATAAGCTGACATAAGCTCAGTGGCAATAAGCCTCAGAGAAGGCCCTAAGACTTTTTGTTAAAAAATTTGTAAACTCAATATTTCACGTAAAATCAACATGATACAACTAAATTACCTTATAGTATTTTATCCTTTAGAGATTTGTTTTCCTTTAAGGTGACAAAGATGTCAAGTTAAGAAAATACATCCCTTTGATTTTTTCAAGCACTTGAACTAAATCTGTTCCCCTGAGTATTTCATCACTCTGCCCGCTGATATTTTTAATAACTTTTTTTTCTTGTAAAGACAATAGATTTCATTACAGAGGATTCAGAAAACAAAAAAGGTCACAAAATAAAAATCACCCAGACATAAGCTCAGAGAAATCAGCATTATTAGCATTCCGGTAGACTTTGTGTGTGTGTTTGTGTGTGCGTATGCACACACTGTCTATGGTGATTTTACCATCCTACCTAAATTTTCTCTCCCCTATTCCCACCTTTCCTTCCTGGGACAATTTTCTTTCTATGTTGTTAAATAATAAATACACAAGTTCATGAAGTATCAGTCGTGTCTATCCTATGTGGATCTAATCATCTCCAATGGATCAGTATGTCATATCATTTAAAATAATATTTAAAAATCCTTTATTTATCTAACCAGTCTCTTGTTGAGCTTTTGTTTCCAATTTTCTGCAATTATGGACAAAAATATAAATTTTTTCATCCACAACCCCAACTGTTTCATTAGGATAAATCCCTGGAAATAAAAGAATTGGATGAAAAGTTATTAACTCTACGACACTGGATATGGGAAAAAAAAAAAAAAAAAAAAAAAAAAAACGTATTTAATTTGCATTTTTTTGATTGTTGGAGAAGAGCCCACTTTTTTTCCCATGAGTTTATCGATCATTTGCATTTCTCTTGTGAACTTTCAGCCTATGATCTTGGGGGAGAAGACTTCTGGGGGAGTTTTGATAAGTTTTGAGTCGGGGTCCACTTCTTGAGTTGCTTACAGTTAATTAACTGAATCTTAGGCGCTCAGGTTCCGCCTTGGAATCCCAGTTTTGTTCCCGGTTCAATGGGAGGTAACCGGGGTCACAAAGCCCACCCGAACCCCGTCTGACACCGCGCGGGCTGGATAGGGGCCGACACCCCTAACAAGGGGTTCCCTCGGTAGCCCCAGCAGTCCCCACCCGCGCGGCTCCTTCTCCGTCCCCAAGCTTTGCCCGGGCCTCTGAGCAGCCGCGACCCGCCTTTACCTGCCGGGGACTCCGCCGAGCAGCTGCTCCTCCGCCCTGGCAAACCGCGCCGCCGCGCGCCTCCGCGTCCAACTGTTGTCTCTGGTTGCTAGGCGACGCCTGCGCTGCCGGGACCCGCCTCCTGGTCCACTGTTGTCCCGGGTTGCTAGGAGACGCCTGCGCGCCTGCGCCCTGGAACAGCGCCCGGATGCTGCGGCGCTCGCTGCCCTTTCCCGGCCGGAGAGCCACGTGTGTGCTGAGTTCCCCGAGTTCAGGGGTTTGGGGCAGAATAGGAACCCGGAGTCCTCTTCTTCCCAGGTGTGGTGGGAACGCTGTAAATCAGGAGGCGGTGCAGCCTCAGCTTCTGGCCAGGGACTGGGATGGGCTCGCAGCGCTGAGAGGCCCTGGCATTCTGCCCACCCCAGGCCTCCGCCGGGGTCTCGGTGCTGAGGACCTCACATCGCCGTTTCCTGCCTGGACCCTCCCGCTGCGGACCTGCCTTCCCCACTTGGCGTGCACTGGGGCATCCAGTTAGCAGACGCCAATCTGTTCCTGCAGGATTTATGACCCCGCAAAGCCTCCACTTCTTCCTGTCTTTCCTCTGTCGTTCTTCCCAATGGCCTGGATGTAGAAAGAACCTGTTTGCCTACTTCCTCCACTCTCCCCGAATTCCCATCCTCAATTAAGTCAGCAGTTGGCCTTCTACATTTTGCCCCCTATCTGTGCCCTCTCTTCTATCTTGCCGTCACCCCAATCCAGGTCACCATGTTTTAGACTTCTAGCTGATGACTTCAATTTATCTCCCCTAACAGTTCTTTCTGCATACCACAGACAGGTTAACTTTCCAAAAATCATGGCTCTGGGTTCTGTCACTCCCCTACTCAAAAAATAATTCAGTGGTTCTCTAAGAGAAAGTCTCAGCCAATTAGCCTAATGCCCACAGCTGCCTCTTCCATCCCTAATCTGTCTTTGCAGCCTCATCTCATCACTCTCCCTTCCACCCAAGCCCCAGGCAAAGTGGACTTACTTTTCCCCAAATATTTGTCAAACTTTTCTCCTCTAGTTCTTTGCACACAGTTCTTTCATCATTTCATCTGTTCACGAAATATTTATTAAATACCTACTATTTGCTTGGCCATTTGCAACTCCTGGAATATTCTTTCATCTCTACTTATTAAAACCAGCTGAAATGCCGTCTTCATTTTAAAAAATAAACACCTCTTTGAATATTTTTAGCAAAAAGTCTCCCTGTCTTCAATTCCCCTGCACTTGTGAACCCCATCTCTCTCCTGCTTCTATTATTCCCCCACCCTAAAAGTAATAGAAACTTCTCTTTTTTTATTAGAGAAGGTTTACAGAAAAATCATACAGAAAGTACAGGAGCCATATCCTCCTCCACCCTGTTTTTCTTATTATTAACACTGCATTAGTGTAGTAAGTTTGCTACAGTTGATGTAACAGCATTATAATTATACTATTAACCATAGTCCATAGTTTATATTAGGTTTTATTGTTTGTGTTATACAATTTTATGATTTTAAAAAATTATTTTTTCTGGTAGCATATATAAAACCTAAGATTTCCCCCTTTTAATCATATTCAAATATACAATTTGGTGGTGTTCACTACTTTCACAGTATTGTGCTACCATCATTACCAGCTATTACCAAAACTTTTCCATTCCCCATACAGAAACTCTGTACCAGTCAAGCATTAACTCCCCATTCCCTATGCCTACCCCGGCCTCTGGTAACCCGTATTCTAGTTTCTGACTCTATGAATTTGCATATTCTAATTATTTCATGTAAGTGAGATCTGACAATATGTCCTTTTGTGCCTGACATATTTCTTTCAACATGATGCCTTCCAAGTTCATTCATGTTGTCACATCTATCAGAACTTCATTCTTTTTTTATGGCTGAACAATATTTCATTGTATGTATGTGCCACATTTTGTTTACCCATTCATCTTTGGATGGACACTTGGGTTACTTCCATCTTTTGGCTGTTGTACATAATGCTGCTATGAACAGTGGTGTGAAAATAACTGTTAGAGTTCCTGCTTTCAATTCTTTGGGATACGTAACTAGAAGTGGGATTGCTGGGTGATAACGGTAATTCTATACTTAACTTTCTCAGAAACTGCCAAACTGTTTTCCACAGCTGCTGCACCATTTTACATTCCATAATGAATGAATGAGTGTTCTTATTTCTTTTCCTTTGTTTAATTTTAAAAATTTTTTTTATTTTTTTGGATATTAGCTGTTCTAGGGGATGTGAAATGGTACTGCATTGTGGGTTTTAGTTCCATGTCCCTAATGGCTAATGATGTCGAGCATCATTTCATGCTCTTTTTGGCCATTTGTATATCTTCTTCAGAGAAAAGTCTATTCAAGTCTTTTGCCCATCTTCTAATTGAGTTATTTATCCTTTTCCTGTTGAGTTATAGAGTTTCTTTTTTATTCTGGATATTATACCCTATTCACATATGTGTTTTCCAAATATTTTCTCCCATTCAGTAGGTTGTCTTTTTACTTTCATGATAAAGTTCTTCGATTTACTAAAGTGTTTAATTTTGTAGTGGTCCTATTTATCTATTTTTTCTTTTGTTGCTTGTGCTTTGGGTATAAAAGAAACCATTGCCTACCACAAGGTTGTGGAGATACTTCCCTACTTCCCTATGTTTTCTTCTACTCATTGTATAGTTATGGTTCTTATGTTTAGGTCTTTGATTAATTTTGAGTTAAATTTTGTATATGGTGTGAGGTAAGATCCACCTTCATCCTTCTGCATGTAGATATCCATTCGTCCCAGCAGCACTTATTGAAGAAATCATTCTTTCTCCATTGGCACTATGTCAAAATTAATTGGCCATAGTTGTGAGGATTCATTTCTGAACTCTGAATTCTATTCCATTGATGTAGATGTTTGTCCTTGTGTCAGACCATGCTGTTTTGATTACTGTAGCTTTGTAATAAGTTTTAAATTTGGGAATTCTGAGTCTCCAACTTCATTCTTCTTTTTCAAGATGGTTTTAGGTATTCAGTGTCCCTTTCCTTCCTATATAAACCTGATTATTGACTTTTCCATTTATGCTGGCTTTTGATTGGATTGGATTGAATCTGTAAATTGCTTTGGGTAGCGTTGACATCTTAACAATATTTAGTTCACCAATCCATGAACATGGAAAGCCCTTCCATTTGTTTAGATCTTCTTTGATTTCTTTCAGCAGTGTTTTGTAGTTGCCTGTGTAAATGTCCTTTACATCCTTGGTTAGATTTATGACTAGATATTTGATTCTTTTAGTTGCTGGTGTAAATGGAATTATTTTCTTGATTTTCCTCTTCAGATTGTTTGTTATGAGTATATAGTGATGTTAGAAACGCTACTGATTCTTTGTTTGTTGACCTTGTACTGCATCACTTTGCTGAATTCATTTATTGGCTCTAACAGCTTTCTTGTAGATTCTATGGGATTTTCTCTATATAGGATCATGTCATCTGCAAATAGGGAAAGTTTTTACTTCTTTCTTTCCAATTTGATTGGATTTTATCTCTTTTTCTTGCCTAATTCTTTGGCTCTAACTTCTAGTACAATGTTGAATAACATTGGTAACAGTGGGCATCCTTGTCTTGTTCCTGATCTGTGCCGGTTTGAATGTATTGTGTCCCCCAAATGCCATTATCTTTGATGTAGTCTTGTGGGACAGACTTTTGGTGCTGATTAGATTTGCTTGGAATGTGCCCCACCCAGCTGTGGGTGGTGACTCTGGTGGGATAGTCCCATGGAGGTGTGGCCCTGCCCATTCAGGGCGGGCCTTGATCAGGGGAGCCATATAAACGTGCTGACTCAGAGAGACTGGACGGAGTGCAGCTGTGAGTGACATTTTGAAGAAGAGCAAGCTTGCTAGAGAGGAATGTCCTGGGAGAAAGCCATTTTGAAACCAGAACTTTGGAGCAGATGCCAGCCATGTGCCTTCCCAGCTGACAGAGGTTCTCCGGACGCCATTTGCCATCCTCCAGTGAAGGTACCTGATTACTGATGTGTTACCTTGGACACTTTATGGCCTTAAGACTGTAACTGTATAGCCAAATAAACCCCCTTTTTATAAAAGCCAGTCCATCTCTGGTGTTTTGCATTCTGCAGCATTAGCAAACTAGAACATGATCTTAGAGGGAAAGCTTTCAGTTTTTCACCATTAAGTATGATGTTAGCTGTGGGTTTCTCATGTATGCTCTTTGAGGTAGTTTTCTTCTAGTCCTATTTCCTAAGTTTTTTTTTTTTTTAATCAAGAAGGGGTGCTGGATTTTGTCAAATTCTTTTTCTCCATCAATCAAGATGGTGATGTGGTTTTTTCCCTTTGTTCTATCAATGTGATACATTACATTAATTTATTTTTTTTGTTGAACCACCCTTGTATAACTGGGATAAATCCCACTTGATTGTGTTGCATAATTATTTTAATGTGCTGTTGGATTTTGCTGAGGATTTCTGCATCTATATTCGTAAGAGATATTGGTCTGTAATTTCTTTTCTTGTGGTATGTTTGTCTGGCTTTGGTACTAGGGTGATGTTGGTCTCATAGAATGAGTTAGGAAGTGTTCACTACTCTTCCATTTTTTTGGAACAGTTTGAGCAGGATTGATGTTAATTCTTGTTGGAATGTTTGGTAAACTTCACTAGTTGAGCTTTCTGGTTCTGGGCTTTTCTTTGTTGGGAGGTTTTTGATTACTGATTCATTCCCTTTACTTATTACTGGTCTGTTGAGATCTTCTATTTCTTTTCAGTCAGTATGGGTAGTTTGTGTGTTTCTAGGAATATGTCCATGTTCCAGTTTGCTAAAGCTGCTGAAATGCAAAATACAAAAATGGATTGACTTTACAATGGGGATTTATTAGTTCACAAATTTATGGTCCTAAGACTATGAAAATGTCCTAGTTAAGGCATCAATAGGATGATAACTTCACTGAAGAAAGTCCAATGGCATCTGGGGTTCCTCTGCCACATGGGAAGGCACATGGCTGGAGTCTGCTGGGCCCCTCCTGGGATTAACATCTGGTTTCCATTGCTTTCTCCAAAATGTTTCTGGGCTTCTGTCCTAGCTTCTCTTTCTCAGCTCCTGAGTGTCCTTGCTTGTTTCTCTGAGGGTGTTTCTCTCTAAGCATCTGGGTGTCCTCTCTTAGCTTCTCTGGAGCAAACTATGGGTTTCATCTCTTAGTTTCTCTCCTGGTTCTGCTTTCAATTGCTGTCTCCAAAATGTCTCTTGGCATTTTCTCTCTAAGTGTCTCTGAGCTCTCTTCAAAATGTCTCTGTCTTTTATCATCTCGTAGAGGACACCAGTAAATTAATTAGGACCGAATTTGAATGGGTGTGGCCACATTTCCATGGAGATAATCTAAGCAAAAGGTCCCACTCACAATAGGTCTGCCCCCACAAGACTGGATTAAAAGAACATGGCTTTCCTGAGGTACATTATAGATTCAACCCAGCACAGTCCACTTCACCTATTCACCTAGATTACCTAATTTGTTGGTGTACAGTTGCTCATAGTTCCCTCTTATACTCCTTTTTATTTCTGTGGGGTTGGTGGCATTGCCTTCCCTTTCATTTCTGATTTTAGGTGTTTGCATCTTCTCTCTTTTTTCTTATATCAGTCTAGCTAAAGGATTTTTGTTTTTTTTTTTTTTATTATTATTGGTCTTTTAAAAGAACCAACTTTTGGTTTCATTTGTTCTCTCTGTTTTTTGCTCTTTTTTTTAATTCTCTATTTCATTATCTCCACTCTAATCTTTATTATTTCCTCCCTTCTTCTTGCTTTGGGTTTGATTTGTTCTTCTTTTTCTAGTTCCTCCAATTGTGAGGTTAGGTCTCTGCTATGAGATATTTCTTCTTTTTTGATGGAGGTGTTTTGATAAAGAAGATATCAAGAGGATATAAAAACTATCTATCAAGAAGATATAACAGCTATCTATCTATCTATCTGTCTAGCTATCTATCTAGCTATCTATGCCCCCAGCAGCAGAGCCTCAACATATATGAACAAATATTGAGATATTTGAAGGGAGAAATAGACAGTTCTACATTAATAGTAGGAGACTTCTGTATACCACTTTTAATAATGGATAGAACATCTAGAGAGGAGATCAATAAGGAAAGAAAAGACTTGAATGACACCATAAACCAACTAGACCTAATAGACGCATATAAATGCTTCACCCAACAGCAGCAGAGCACACATTCCTACCTGGGGCCCACGGGTCACTCAGAGGGATAGACCATACATTAGGTCACGAAACAAATCTTAATAATTTTAGAAATATTGAAATCATACAATGTCTCTTCTCTGATCACAATAAAATAAAGCTAAAAATCAATAGAGAGAGAATTGGAAAATTCACAATAAGTGGAAATGGGTCAAAGAAGAAATCACAAGGGAAGTTATGATATATTTTGAGGTGAATTAATAAAAAAATAGAACCATACAAAAGTTATGAGATATAGCAAAGGCAGTTCCAAGAGAAAAATCTGTGGTTCTAAATGACAGATGCTTCTTACAATTGCTACTTTCATACACCTTTGTGATCTCTTCTTGCCTTTTAAACTACTTGGTGTGATGGTTTAGAGTTGTATATATCCCAGAAAATCATGTTCTTAAATCTAATCCATTCCTGTGGATGTGAACCCATTTGATGAGGTTACTTCAGTTAAGGTGTGTCCCAGTCCAATCAGAATGGGTCTGAATCCTATTACCATAATCCTTTACAAGAGAATGAAATTCAGACACACACAGAGAGAAAGCCACAGGAAGCAAGAAGCTAAAACAGAACCCGGAAGAGAAAGCAGAGACCAAGAGACACCACCATGTGCCTTGCCATGTGACGGAGGAACCAAGGATCACTGGCAGCCAACCCCAAAGCGCCACAGTCTTTGGGGAGAAAGCATCACCTTGGAGATGCCTTAATTTGGATATTTTCTTGGCCTCAAAACCATGAGGGAATAAATGCCCTTGTTTCAGCTGAACCATTTCATGATATTTGAGCATTCTGGGAAACTAATATACCTGGTAAACAACTTTACACATATTTAGTAATTCTTTATATAAATTGCCTATGTTCTGTGGCCAACTGATTGTTGACAAGAGGACTGGGTATATTAAATGGGGAAAGAATGGTCTCTTCAACAAATGGTGCTGGGGAAACTGGATATCCATCTGAAAAAGAATGAATCTGGACCTCCCTCACATCATATACAAAAGTTAACTCTAAATGGATCAAGGATTTACAGAACAGCCAAAACCATACAACTCTTAGAAGAAAATATAGCAAAACACCTTCACGCTCTTTTGTTAGGCAGTTGATTCTTGGATTTATACTAAGAGCGTGAGCCACAAAAAAAAAATAAACTGAATTTCATCAAAATATGATATTTTTTGTGCATCAAAAGACATTTCCAAGATAACTAAAAATTTACAGAATGAGAGAAAATAGTTGCAAATCTTATAGCTGATAAAGGCTTAATATCCGGAATATATAAAGGACTGCTACAGTGCAACAACAGAAAGACAATTCAATTTTAAAATGGCCAAAGGACTTGAATAGACATTCTCCAAAGAAGATATATAAATGGCCAATAAGCACATGAAAAGGTTCTCAACATCATGAGTCTTCAGGGAAGTGCACATCAAAACCAAAATGAGATACTACTTCACACCCACAAAGATGACCATTAATAAACAAATGGAATATAAGTATTGGTGAGGATGTGGAGAAATAAGAACTCTCCCACATTTTTGGTGGGAATGTAAAATGGTGCAGTCACTGTGGAAAGCAGTTTAGTAGTTCCTCAAAGAATGAAACTTAGAATTGCCATATGACCTGGCAATCCCACTTCTTGCTATATTCCCAAAGAATTGAAAGCAGTGTGCTGGTTTGAATCTTTTATGTACCCCATAAAAGTCTATGTTCTTTTAATCCACTCTTGTGAGGGCAGATGCACTGTGGGTGGGATATTTTGATTATTGTTTCCATGGAGATGTGACACCCACCCATTCAAGGTGGGTCTTAATTAGTTCACTGGAGTCCTTAAGAAAGCTCAGGGAGACAGAGAGAGAGAGCTCAGAGCTACTTGGAGATGCAGAAAGAAAGACATTTGGAGATGCTAAGTTAAGAAATGAAGTCCAGAGTTTGTCCCCAGGACAAATTAGGAAAGAAACTGAGACAGAAATACCCCAGGAGAAGCAAGAAGGACCCACAAGAGAAGCTGAGACGGAAACACAGAGGCATTTTGGAGAAAGCCACTGAAACCAGAAGCTAAACTCAGGAGAGAAGTTTCAACAGAGCCAGCCATGTGCCTTCCCATATGACAAAGGAACCCCAGATGCCATTGGCCTTTCCTCAGGGAGGGTATCTACCACTTGATGCCTCAATTAGTGTATTTTCATGGCCTTAGAACTGTAAATTTGCAACCTAATAAAATACCCATTGAAAAAGCCAATCCATTTACAGTATACTGCATTTCAACAGCTTTAGCAAACTGAAACAGCAGGTAATTGAACAGATTGTTGCATGCCAATATTCATAGCAACATTCGTCAACATTAGGCAAAAGGTGGAAACAACCCAGATGTTCATCAACAGATTAATGGATAAACACATTGTGGCTAGCCATACAATGGTATATTATTCAGCCATAAAAAGCAGTGAAATTCTGACAGCTACTACAACACGGATGAAGCTTCAAATCATTATGTTGAGTGAAATAAGGTAGACACAAAAGGACAAACATTGTGATTCCACTTAAATGAAATATCTAGAATACAAAAACTCGTAGGGATAGAAAGTAGATTATAGGTTCCAGGGACCAGGAGAGAGGGAAATGGGGAGTTATTGGTTAACAGCTGCAGAGTTCTTATTGGGTTGATGAAAAAGTCTTAGTAATGGACAGTGGTGATGGTAGCACAACATTGTAAATATAATTAATACCACTGAAGTGTACACTTAAAAATGGTTAAAATGGGAAATTTTGTGTTATGTATATGTTACCAAAATAAAATTTTCTGTGTTCTCTATGTGATTCTGTCTCTTGACTGGACCTTGGATCTCTAGCCTCTCCTTCTCTTCCAGCTTTTTCCTCTTCGGTTTATAAATACAATGACACCTCTGCTATGCCTCATACAAACACACAAACCAACAAAAAACTCCCCTGACCCTGCATCTCCCTCTATCATTGTATTATTCCCTTTCTCTTCCTGGCCATAATTTCCCCCCCCAAAAAAATAGCCTGTATTTGATACTTCCACATTCTTGACTTTCCGTTCACTCTTCAAATTATAGTAATCTAGTTTTGTCCTACCACTGAAACTCCCCAAATACAATGGATATCTCTTATTCTTCATTTTCCTTGACATTTGTATATAACTTGACTACTTCATACAACACTCTTGACGATAGCTCATCCTTGAAACTTCCTCCCTGGTTTCCTTGATCCTACTTGCTCTTGATCCTCTTCCCACTTACATGGCCTATATTACATGTCTTTTCAATATAGCACTTAAACATTAGTGTTTCCCACGTATGTGCCTGGCTCTCTTCTTGTACTATGTTTTTCCAGTTTGATCTTATTTACATTTATGGCTTTGATATCACGTATATAGCACTCTCTCAGACCCTGACACTGACCTCTGGGCTCAGATATCTTGTTTCCTACTAGACAGCTCCATCTGGATGTGCACACGTCCTCACGTTTCAACAGTCCTAACATTTCTCTATATTCTGAGATCTTATAACCTTGCAGAGTAAAACACTGGAAAGGTGATGGAGGAGACATCTAGCCCAAATCAAAATTTGAATGTACTAGGTCATCAGTTTCCTAAGTACATCTACTGCTAGTGATCTTTTAAAGCTCAAGTGTCCTAAGCTGCTAGTGAAAATCACTAAAGAGAATGAGTTCTTTTTTTAAATGTTGAATATGATATTTAATAAACAATGAACAAGTCCATTTCTTCGTTGTGAAAGGGATAGATAGCCAGACAATTTTAGAGCTGAAAGAAAATGAAAGTTCATCTAGTCTAAATTAATTGCACATTTCACGGATAAGGAAAGTGAGCCCCGGAGAGGCAAAGTTGCGGCTGTTTTGAGGGAGATTCAGGACTGGACCCGCGGTGGTTTGGTTGGCTAATGCTGCCGGAATGCAGTATACCAAAATTGGGTTGGCTCTCTCCATTTTACAAATGTACAGTTCTAAGGCCATGGAAATGTCTAAATTAAGGCACCAAGAGGAAGATACCTTCTCTGAGGAAAGGCTGTTGGCATCTGGGGTTCCTGCTGAGAAGGCACATGGCGACATCTGCTGGTCCTTCTCTCCTTGTTCTGGTTCAATGGCTGCCTCCAAATGTCTCTGTGTGTTTCTCTAAGCTCTCTGGGCTTTTACCATCTTTTATCCTCTCACAAAGGACTACAGTAAAGGTCAATCCTTTACCAACCTTGAATTGGTTGGGTCACATCCCTATGGGAACAACCTAAGCAAAAGGACCCATATACAATAGGTCTACACCCACAGGGATGATTTAAAAGAACATGGGCTTTTCTAGGGTACATGACAGATTCAAGCCAGCACACCAGGTTTTCTGATTTCCTACTTAATGCTTTTCCCACAACATTATGCTTTAATGCATGTGGGTACGGCTTAGATTCCAAAATTGGTATACGTACTATTCCAAAAGGCTGTTGGGCAAGTACAATAGGGGGTTTATTTCTGGCTCCCACATACTGAGAAGCTGCCCTAATTTGTACCAAGAATGATAAAAAATTTGTTCACTGTATTACTTTCATCCTCTCCAACCTTGCCGAAGTACTCAGAAGCCCAAACAAATGTAGACAATACAAAATAAAAACTTCATAAAATTTACCTTAAAAATGTTAAAAATCAGAACAAATATGACAAAAAAAATCTCTTAAAAAAGTGGAGGGTGAGGATCAAGGTGTTTAGTAGGCTTTATACAACCTCTGGGGATAAAGGAGTTTGTTTTAATTATTAATTAATATGAAATGATAATGCAGTGAAATGTAACATTTAACATTTCCAGATAGCTTATTTTACCCACAAATAGTAACCTACTTTAAAATGCTGAGTTGTGTTTTTGTTTAAAATGTGTGTAAATTAAACACTAGGATATTAGCAAAATAAAATGCAAAAATTCATGAAAAAGTAAGATTATTTTCCACTAGCCTGATGATTGATTTTTTAAAAATCTCCCAAACATTTCAATTTTGAAAAGAATGAATATTTCAGGATGACCTAAATTTTAAAAACCTAATAAAACTTACTGCCTAATATGTTGATAATTATAATAGCTGAGAAATGAGTGCATGGTAGTTCATTATTCACTTATTCCTCTACTTTTGTATATTGTTAAATTTTTGTAATGAAAAGACAAAAAAGGTTAAAGAAGATGCTTATTTCTTAAGATAGTGCAGTTTTAGTATTCATAATCTTTGTAGATATGTAGTTTAAAAGAATGGTGTATAATGAAAAATGCTTGTAAGTATTTGGTGTCCCATAAGTTTAAGAATATCTTGGACTATTATTGGATATATAGGTTTAAGGGAAAAGTCCATGAATGGGCAGAACCAGGATGGATCCACCCCCTGCACAGCAGAAGCTTCTGAGCCTACACCCTAGGGTCCATTCTGACATTAATGTGAGGGGACCTTACCTTTTTCCAAGTCCCAGATTCATAATTCAAATTTTTGAGAAAAATAATTGACCATACACTTAACTCAGGCAATGGTCTGTCTATCTCATCCTAGGTCAATTGCCCATTTCTGGCCTAATCTGCTGAGGACTGTGGAATGAAGTTGCAAAAAGAAAAACAAAAACCACACTCCCCACCTAACTTTATCATTTTCCAGGTGTAAACCTGTTCTTGGGGTTTATCAAGGTTTACCTGCACCCACCTAGATACCCAAATGTGAAGTCCAACAGTCATCCCAGGCTCCTCCTCCTTCATATACTGTCAGTAATTGGGTTCCCCTAAAAGTCCCTTGAATTTGTTCTCTCTTTTCCATGCCCATAGCCCAAGTACAAAATGTCACCATCCTTTACCTGGATCCATCTAACAAAATCCCAAACAAGTCTTGCTTCCTCTAGCCTCTTCCTCAGCTTCAATCCATCTCTGGAGTCATCAGAACAATCTTTAAAAGATGCAAATTGAGGCTGTTTCTCTCCTTGTTGGCTCCCAACCATTTCACCACAGCTGGTGAGATGAGCGAGGTCCTTAAATTAGCATTCACAAATCTTCTCCTTCTACAAGTCTTCTTATCTCACCACTCCCAAAATGCCACAATTCTCCAAGCACACCATGATGCTTCACTCCCTTCACTCCCATGGAAGCCTGAGCCCGATCTAGTTATCTTTCCAGATTGGCCTTTCGTCGTGATTTCCTACAGGAAGTCTTCCTTGACTTCTCCAGACAGAGGGGAGCATTTCCCATTTCGTGCCATCGCTGTACCTGACACTTGTCATTTGTTTATTTGCATCTCCCCACCTAGCCTGTTTCTCAGTGTTCTTCAAATCGCTAGCATTAGGAGCCGGGCAATTCTGTGTGGATAAAGCTCATTTGCTCATTAAATCCCCACCACAACCCCACAAAGGGTGAATGAAGTAATTGGTGTAAGGTCACTCTACTAATAAATGACAGAGCTGGGACTTGTCCTGCCTCCCACTTACTCCTAAAGCCATGTTCTGAACCAATACATCATACCAGACCATCTGAAAATTACAGCTTTACAACAAATTACAAAGAATTTTCATGGAATAATTAAAACTGCTTCTTTGATTAATTTTTTTTTTTCATAGGTTTAGTTTTTATTGGGAATTTCTATTTTTTTTTTTTTTTGGTCATTTTTATTTTGACATATACAGTTGGATGAGTTTTTTTTTTTAATTTTATTTTGAAATAAATTCAAAGTTATAGGAACAGTTGCAAAAACAATACAAACCCCATACACAGAACTCTAGCATACCCTGACCCCCCTCCCCCGATACCCCAATCCACCAGCTTTAACATCCTGTCACACCGCTATTTCTTTCCCTCCCTCCCTCCCTCATTCCCTATCTATCATCCATCATCTATTGCTCTGTCTTCTGAACATATGAGAGCTCGCTGCACACATCCTTGAACAAACACTATAATTCACATATACAATTCCCATGAACAAGAACATTCTTTTATGCAATCCCATTAAATGCAGCTAAGAAGTACAAGAGATTCAACACTGATATAAAGCTTACATTCTATATTCCCTTTTTGTTTTTTTTTTCCTTAAGTCCCAACTGTGTCCCTTTGAGTCTCCTGTCCTCCATCCTCAGATCCCATCCAGGGTCATCCTTGGAATTCAATTGTCATCTATTTAGACTGTCTTTTTTTTTTTTTCCCCTCAATTGTGGAAACATATATACAGCCTAAATCTTCCCATTCCACCTCTTCCCTGGCATTCCATTAGTGGGATTAATCACATTTAGAATGTTGTAATGCTATCTCCTTCCCACCATCCATTACTAGAATTTCTCTTCACCTCAAACAGCAACACTACACTCATTTCTTAACTCCCCATTGCCCTTCCCCCATTTCTCATAACCCATTCTCTACTTTTCATCTCTATGGTCATATTGTCTGATGATTTCTTTGTGTTTACTGTGGGGCTTAAAATTAACCTCTTGAATCCATAACAATCTTGTTTTTCTTTGATACCAACATAACTTCAATAGGACACATAAACTGTGTTCCTATGCTCCTCCATTCCCCCACCTTTATATAGTTCTTGTCCAAAATTACATGTTTTACATTGAGTTCAAAACCACTGATTTGTCATTAGAGTTTGTGTATTTTATATCATGGAGGAAGTAAATAGTGGAGTTACAATTCAAAAATTACTGACTTCTATTTGTATTCCATTGTGGAATGTGCTTTGAATATATTCATTTTTTTTTAATTTATTGAGGCTTGTTTTATGTCCCAGCATATGGTCCATTCTGGAGAAAGATCCGTGATCACTAGAGAAAAATGAGTGTCCTGGTGATTTGGGATGTAAGGTTCTATATATGTCTGTTAAAATTCTCTATCTCTCGCTCTCCTTTCTTTATTTCTCTGTCAGTAGGGCTCCCTTTAGTATCTGAAATAGGGCAGGTCTTTTATTGGCAAACTCTCTCAGCATTTGTATGTCTGTGAAAAATTTAAGCTCTCCCTCAAATTTGAAGGAGAGTTTTGCTGGATAAAGTATTCTTGGTTGGAAATTTTTCTCTCTCAGCATTTTAAATATGTCATGCTACTGCCTTCTCGCTTCCATAGTGGCCGCTGAGTAGTCACAACTTAGTCTTATGTTGTTTCCTTTGTATGTGGTGAATCGCTTTTCTCTTGCTGCTCTCAGAACTTGCTCCTTCTCTTCAGTATTTGACAGTCTGATCAGAATATGTCTCGGAGTGGGTTTATTTGGATTTATTCCATTAGGAGATCACTGGGCATTTATGCTTTGTGTATTTATATTGTGTAGAAGGTTGGGGAAGTTTTCCCCAACAATTTCTTTGAATACTCTTTCTAGACCTTTACCCTTCTCTTCCCCTTCTGGGACACCAATGAGTCTTAAATTTGGATGTTTTATTTTATCTATCATATCCCTGATATCCATTTTGATTTTTTTTTATTTTTTTCTCCATTCTTTCTTTTGTTCTTTCATTTTCTGTTCTGTGGACTTCTAGGACACTGAGTCATTGTTCAACATCCTCTAATCTTGTATTATGAGCATCCAGAGTCTTTTTAATTTGGCCAACAGTTTCTTTTATTTCCATAAGACCTTCTATTTTTTTAATTTACTCTTGCAATTTCTTCTTTATGCTCTTCTAGGGTCTTCTTTATATCCCTTATATCCTGTGCCATGGTCTTCTTCATGTCCTTTGTATCCTTTGCCATGTGTTCATTCCTTGATTGTAGTTCTTTGATTAATTGTGCCAAGTACTGGGTCTCTTCTGATATTTTGATTTGGGTGTTTGGGATTGGGTTCTCCATATCATCTGGTTTTATCATATGCATTAAGATTTTCTGTTGTTTTTGGCCTCTTGGCATTTGCTTTGCTTGATAGGGTTCTTTCAAGTTGTAAAAAAAAAAAAATACCAATCTAATTTTTCAGAAATACAAGTTGGTGGCATACACTTTCTCTAACTAACCAGCAGATGGAGTCTGTAAGTCGCCTGTACCACTCAAGTCAGTTCTCCTCAACTTTGTCTTTGTGGTGTGTGGGGAAATGATTCTTGTGGGGTTCAGTTGGTGAACTCAGTTTGGGTGTGTTGTTGGAGCTGTCCGCCCTGAATGTGGGGTGTGTATCTGGGTGGTTAGGGAGACAGGGCAGCTTTAATATTCAAACCTCCCAGGTGTTCCCAGAGATTCAAGGCTGTTGCAAAATTCTAAGCCTTCATTTCAGTTTTGCCCCAGGTTTTCTCTGTCACTGACCCACAAACCACCAGCATTGATGTAGCCTCCCTGGGTTTTCCGAGCGGGCCCCCCTTCTCAGCTGTGATTTTCCAGGACCTCTGCTGAGGGAAGGCTGTGCTACATCACAAATGCACGCCGTCCCTCAAGGGAAGCCCCGGGCCGCCGGGCCGTGCAGGGGCGCTCCCAGCCTAATGCAAAGATGGCCGAATGGGGCGTCTCAACACCCCCCTCCTCACACAGTTCCTCCTTCCCAGCTCTGGGACAACTGGCACGGCTCTGGGCTGGGGGCACAGCCCCGGGCAGGAGTGTCTCCAGCCCGCTGGGGAGACAGCTGCAAGCAGCGGGGTTTCTTTCTCCTTTTGGCTCTTCCCTGCACTCCCCTGGCCCTGAGGGAATCTGCAGTGGGCTATCCTCCATGCCAGACACCAAGAGGTTGGCTCAGCCCGCTCCTGCCGTGCTTCACTGCATGGTTCCCACCATCATAACTGCAGCCGCTCCTGGGTTTTCCCCCCCTTTTATTTTTAAGAACCAGTCCATCTCCAAACACCAAACCCTGGCTTCCCCACACCGCAGCACAGCCGCAGGTCTTTCAGCCGGCTTACTCACTCGTTTCAGAACGCAGACTCCCGGTTTCACCAAGTGCATGGCCCCTGTGGTTCTAGCAGACCTTGTCCAGCTGGTGCATCACTGAAACCGGTATTCTGGGTCACCTTCTGGTTTTTATCTAGTATTTTTCACAGAGGTGTTTTTTTGCCCTGTCTCACCTAGCTGCCATCTTAGATTCTCCCCCTGGATGAGTTTTGATAGACATGTACAGTTGTGTAAAGACCATCACTATCAAAATATGGAACATTTCCATCTCCCCAATCTTCCTTCATGTCCCTTTGAAGTCAAACCCCTCCCTCTACCCCTATTCCCCAAGAACAACTGATCTGTCTTCTGTCCCTATAATTTTGCCTTTTCTAGAATGTCTTATACATGGAACCATCCAATCTGCTGCTTTAGTACCTGGCCTCATTCATTTAGCTTAAGGTGTATCTGCGGGATGGCATCCATGAGCATTCTGTCTCTCTGTTGCCGAGTAGGATTGCACCATGGATGTGCAGCACCCTGCACCAGTTGATGGACATTTGGATTCTTTCCAGTTTGGGACTGTTGTAAATAAAGCTGCCGAACATTCACATCCAGGCTTCCGTGTGAACGTATGCTTTCCCATCCCTCAGGTCTTAAGCCATGTGGCTGTTGGATGTTGTGAGATCCTGCCAAACTGTTTTCAAAGGAACCGTACCCTATTCGCTTTCCCACCAGCAATGAATGAGAGATCCAATTGCTTCAGATGCTCTACAAAATTTGGTATAGTCAGTCCTTTTAATTGTTGAAATCTTAGTGGGTGTGTAGTGGTACATGCTTCTGTTTTTAATTTGTATTTCCTCCATGATCATTGATGATGATCTCTTTCTATGTGCTTCTAACCCATTCCAGCACCTTCTTTTGTGACATGTCTGTTCAAATATTTTACCTACTTTTAATTGAGCTGTTTGTTTTGAGTTATAAGAGTTCTTTATATATTGTGGATACATGCCATTTGTTAGATACGTATTTTGGAAATATTTTCTCCCAGTATGTGGCTTATATTTTTATTTCTTAAAAGTGTCTTTCATTGGAAAATTTAGGTATTTTTCCCCAGATACCCAGTGGAATGGAGGCTCAGGAGGAATTTTACTTGTTATAGAAAATAGAGAAGGATAGTTTTTTATTTTTTTGCAGATGTAAGTGTGGTGGGTAAATTTTGACACCCACCCACATTCTTATTCACAAAAATATGTCAAAATTTAAACTGTGAGAATGGTAGTCTTGGATCTGCTTTGATTCATCAATGAAGTAAACCATCTGTAGCTTATAGTACTTTATTATAAATGACACATCTTGAAACTGGTCACAACACCCCAGTGTGTCCTGGGATGGAAAACACAGTTCTGGACCATTCTCATCCGAAAATCTTAATACAGACTGGACCAGTGACAGCCTGATCTGTTGTAAAGAGAAAGCTTTTTTGATGTAACTATCCATTTGCTACATTGTTCAGACTTCTGGGGTGGAAATAAGCAGGACTAAGTAAATGATTATATTCTGTCAAATTGAAGGCTGCAGCTGGAAGGAAACCAGAATGCCGTGTCCACAGCCACACCCGTGGGCATCACCACATCCTGGTTATCATCCAGACAGAGTAAAGAGGCTAGCAACAGGCAATGCACATATTTTATGTATTACACATGCCCCTCTTATTCCTCTTTAATTTTTAGTGTATGTTGTCTGCCAAGACTCATTTTACCAAAGTTTTTACAGAATTTGGAGGAAAAAAACATGTTTGTATTCTCTACACATAGGAAATATTACTTCTCCTGGTTTCACAGTGTGACTTGGAGGCTACACTGAGTTTTTCTGTGTCTGTGTCAATGAAGGCTTAATAAACCATTTTTTAAAGAAGTGTCTTTTAAAGACCAGAGGCTTTCAATTTTGATAAAATCCCATTCACTAACATTTTAAAGGTTAGTTCTGATTTTTTTTCTCTCAAAGAAATCTTTGCCTAGGGGAAAAGAAAGAGTTCCTCCTATGTTTTCTTTTAGAAGTTTTATGGTTTTGACTCTTCCATTGATCCATCTCAAGTTAATGTTTGTGTAAAATGGGAATTGAGGATCATAACTTTCATATGGAGTACAAATATTCACTTGAAGAAAACACTGTTCTTTACCTATTGAATTACTTTGATGCCTTCTCAAAAATCAATGTACCCTTTATATGTGGGTCTATTTCTTTAGTAAATTCTGTTCCACTGATCAGTATATCTACACTTACACTAATATCACACTTTCTTGATTATTGGAGCTTTATAGTAAATGTTGAGATCAAGTATATGAGACCTCCAAATTTGTTCTTTTCAAATTGTTTTGGCCATTCTAAGTCCTTTTCATTTCCACACACATTTTTAAATTACCTAGTCAATTTCTATCAAAAAAACCCACTGGGATTTTTATTGACATTGCATTGACTCTATCGATAAATTTGGGGAGAATGGACAACTTAACACTATTGAGTCTTCCAATCCATGAAGATGTCATAGCTATCCATTTACTTTGGTCTTTTTAAATCTCTGTCATTGTGTACAGGGCTTGCACCTATTTTTAAAGGATTTTCCAAGTATTTTGGTTTTTTGATTCTTTGTTATTGTTATTTTTTACATTTCAGTTTTGAAATGGTCATTGCTAGTATAAAGAAACAATTGATTTTTGTGTATCAACCTTGTAGTCTGTGACCTTGTTAAACTCATTTATTATTTCCAGTAAGTTTTTTGTTTTGTTTTGTTCTGTAGATTCATTAAGATTTGCGATTGTTCCAGTTTGCTAATGCTGCCAGAATGCAAAATACCAGAAATGGATTGGCTTTCATAAAAGGGGTTTATTTGGTTACACAGTTGCAGTCTTAAGGCCATAAAGTGTACAAGGTAAGGCATCAACAGTCAGGTACCTTCACTGGAGAAAGGCCATTGGTGTCTGGAAACCTCTGTTAGCTGGGAAGGCACGTGGCTGGTGTCTACTTGTTCCCAGGTTGCATTTTTAAATGCCATTCTCCAAAATGTTGCTCTTGGGGCGTTTTGTCCTCTCTTAGCTGCAGCTGCTCTTCAAAAGGTCACTCTCAATTGCTCTGAGGCCCCTCTGTCTTTGAACTCTTTTATATGGATCCAGTGATTTAATCCAGACTCACCCTGAATGGGTGGGGTAACACCTCCATGGAAATTATCCAATCAAAGGTCTTGCCCACAGTTGATTGAGTCACATCTCCATGGAAACACTCAGTAGGTTCCAACCTAATCAGCAGTAATACGACTGCCCCCACAAGATTGCATTAAAGAATATGGCTTTTTCTGGGGGACATAATATATTCAAATCAGCACAACAATATAGATGATTATGTCATCTAGAAATAAAGGCATTTTACTTCATCTCTTCTGAATTTGGATGTTGTTCATTTACTTTTCTTTCTCTATTGCCCTGGATAAAACCTTCAGTACAATGTTGAATAGAAGTGAAGAAAAAGGCATTTTTGCCTTGTGCCAAATCATAGAGGAAGAGCATTCAGTCTTTTACCATTTACTCTAGGTTTTTTAGTAGATTTATCAGATTGAGGAAGTTCTTTTCTACTCTGATTTGCTGGTGGATTTGTGTCATGAATGAAAGTTGAATTCTGACAAGTGTTTTTATCAGCATCTATGTAGATGATCGTATGGATTTTCTTTTGAGACTGTCAATATGATGACATTAGATGGAATGATTTTTGAATATTGAACCATCCTTGTATTCCTGGGATAAGCCCCAGTTGGACATTATGGATTATCATTTTACATAAAATTGGGTTTGATTTAATACTGTTTGGTTAAGCATTGTTACATCTATGTTCATGAGGGATATTGGTCTGTGGTTTTCTTTTCTTGTAATGTCTTTGTCTGGTTTTGGTATGAGGACATTGCTGGCTTCATAAAATAAGTTTGGAGGTGTTCCCCCCTCCTCTTCAATTTTTTGTATTTATGTAAAATTGGTAATATTAGCTTTTAAATTCTATATAATATTTCCAGAAAATTGGAGGGTAGGGAACATTTCCAACCCACTAATGTGTATTTCTTGGTTCTTATCTATCATAAATATGTAACATAAAGAAAATTTAATAATTTTTTTCACCAAGCCCCATATAGACTCTGCCAAACATCCACCCAATTCATCTCAGTGTGACTTACAAATGTTATCATTTTCTGTGTGTGCCATGAAGTGGAGACATTGAAAACCACTGATCTAGGGGTTTGCTGTCCCTAGATGTTCCTCTTGATCTAAGGATTTTGTCCCCAACAGTCCTGGTCTGGTAGCTGGACCTTAGCCGTGTGTGCACAGGTAGTCATATTTGTCTGTTAAACAACTTTAATGGGAGCTGTTCCCAACTCCCCTAATCAGGGCACTTCCTTTCCCAGTATTGAGGTCCTCGAGAAGCCAATTGGAGGTGAACACTAGAGGTGACTAGAAGCCAGGACTAAGGGAGGTAAGGAATCCTGGTGGATTTTCCTACCCCCACCACAGAAAAGCCTTCTCTTGCATCCAGATTGCTGTTGACCTTTAGGCTCAGCATCCTTCTCTTATGAACTGCATAACAGTCAACGGAGCTATTTCTGTAGGCTAGGGGGCATTTGTCTCCTCATACAACACCTGTTTTAAAGTCACTGTCCTGCTGTACTGCTTCTACCACCACAAGCACGGCGATGCTCTTAGTGTTGGAAGAAAATGAAACCACATAATAGTATCAAGTCTTGTGTTAGCAACATGAGTGAGTGTCTTGGCATAGCAAACTTCATTTAACTTAGTAGATACATTCCAGAAAATGCATGTTTGAAAATAATTTTTGAAATCTAATTGTGCTTTGAGAACATTAAGAGAGTTCACTATTTAGAGACATTCAAGGTAGAATCACTTTATGCAGAAAAAAAGAACCCTTCAGTAACAGAAAGCAATTATCTATTATTTATCTCCTTTATAAATCCATCTGTATAATATTAAGTAATTTATCATAGTATGTTGTTTCTTTTAACTTATTCTTTGAATTCCATTCCATTCAAATTGAATTAGTTATGTGGTTGATTGTTTTTAATCAATTGAAATTGGTCAGTGATGACCAATTTTTAACATTCCATTCAGTGTTAGCTGTAGAAGGACACCCCAAAACATTAAGGTAACATTTCACCTTCTCTAGAGCTTACACAGACAAGGTTTGCCAATGCTTACTGTAAATAGTTGTTGTTTCCCTAACGAGTAAATTGCAACAAGGCAGTTTTCCCCACCACATCATGTTATTTAAATGTTATCTGCTTTTTTGGCTGCAATTCAAGGGAATTCTTTGCCGGTAACTACTTTTTATCTCATGCTATGGTTGAAGCAGAATCTTGGCACAATTTCAATGCATTTGTCTGGTTGCACCAGGGGAGGAAAAAAAATAAGGCCCCCAGGGACCAACTCTGCTCTGTAAATGCCCATGAATCAGCAGGGAGCCCTGCTGGCTATCCAAAAGGGCAACACGTCCAAGCACCCTGCACACAATAAGACCCCTTCTACAAAAGGCAGCCTCGCTAACAAAGATGGCTCAAAAACCTGAAAGGTAGAATTTCAAAATAAATAACACTCATTGGATACTTGACCCCAGGCACCGAAAATCAGCTTAATTTAGTGGGACTAACTCTGTAAGTAGCAGCCATTTAGTTCTTAGTCTGGCTTTTACATTTGTTTTCTCTAAACTAAGTCTCTATAATTTGCTATATGGGAATGTCTTAGTTCCCTATTGCTAAAATAAATACCATACAATGGGTTGGCTTAACAACAGGAATTTGTTAGCTCAGTTTTGATGTAGGGCAAGCCCAAAATCGAGGTGACAGCAAGGCTGTGCTTTCTCCCCAAAGACTGCGGCATTCTGGGACCAGCCGCCAGCCATCCGGGGTCCTTGGCTTTTCCGTTGCATGGTGATGCACATGGCAGCATCTTTTCTCTTCTCTTCCAGGTTCCAGTGACTTCCAGCTTCTGGCTGCTCCCCGAGGCTTCTCTTCAAATGTCCAATTTCCTTTGCTTATAAGGACTTCAGCCATTTTGGAGTAAGGCCGCCTCATTTAGCTTGAGCACCTTAACTAGGACGTCTTCACTGGTCCTGTTTACAAATGGGCTCACCCCACAGGCCCAGGGGCTGGGACCCAACATGCCTTTCATGGGGGGCGTGATCGAGTCCCTAATTAACAGCTTGTTTTCTAGATGTTGTGAGGTTTAAGGGAAAAGAAGTTCATCCCCTTGTAAGAAAAACAATGACAATAAATGTCTGCGGTGACATTGCTATCTGTGAAGGATGTCCCAGAACAATCTCTCCCACCCCTCACCTCCCCTCTGCCCGGAGTCTCTCCTCAGGCTGGTGGATAAACAGGAGCACCTCAGAGCAAACCCTTGGCCAGTAGGGTTTTGGCTTCTGACCTTCCACTTACGAAAAAAGAAGGTGGAGAGTCATGCCTATTTAGGAAAGGATCCCTGAACTGAGAACAACCACATCAGTCTGAAATACAGCACAGATCAGAGTCACCATAACAAGTGCTATTGATCCCAATGTAGCTAAGAGACTCCCCAAGAAAACCAGTTGTTGGGGATGGTTCACGAGCTCCTCTCTTCGCCTTCTACTGTGAGATGCAAAATAGCACATGGAACGTGCAGATCAGAATCTGCAGGCTCACCCCTCTTTGGCTTTCTCAATCAAATGGAGCCAGAGACTTGGCTGGATCGTGGCAGATGGATGATGGCCACAGGGAAAGGGGTCTGAGCCCGCACCTTCACAACAGCCTGTTGTTCCACCATCCTGACCTTGCAGGGGCCTCATCTACTTTCAGAGGACCCCTCCCCCGCATTTGAAGAACCAGCCGCCTTGCAGGGATCCCACACCGGGCAGCATCAGCTCAGATATAGTAAATTTAGTTTCCACAAATTATTGCAGTTTTGTGTCTAATGTTGGGAGAATTATCAGTCTTTCACTTGAAAGTTGGCATATTTTCCATCCCATATTTTCAAGAAATAACAAGCAAAGCAAGTTTTAAAAATATAAATACAAATACTTAATGCTCAAAATCAGCTAAACTTTGACTCAAGTACTTGTACAGTAGAAAAAATAAAGGAAAGAAGATATCGAGCATACAATCTTCTGAAGTCGGGGGAAAAGGCCCACAATTTGTTTTTATTATAGAAGGGAGATATAGATAATAATGAAAAGTCTTAATTATTAAAAATTGAGATGTTTGAGTTTCAAATAAACTATGCTATCAGTGAGTGAAATTATATAAACTGAAATTGTATTTCACAAGAGGTGAGATTCACAAAAGTATCTCTTGAGGGTTAAAGAATCTTTCATTTTTCTAAACTTCAAACTTCAGGGCATCTTGAACATTGGGGGGAAGGGGAAGGCTTATTTTAAATATGACTCCCCTATAAGATTAAAAAAATTAGAGATAAATATTCTGAAATCTTTATTTAATAAAAATCACATGTACAGCAGTCTAATTAACAGGAATTCTTTATGAAGTATGAATGTGTGAAAAGTTACTGTATTTAACCCTTTAAAATAAAATATTTGTAACATTATTCCTTTTTTTTGTATGTGATTAAAAAAAAAAAAATCATGACCAGACAGGTTAAATGACTTTCCTAAGATCAGAAGCTGAATTAGGAAAAGGAACTACAGTCCCAAAGACCTCAGGTCCATGATCAATTTGTGACTTTTAAAAATTAAAGGAATTATAAAACAAGACCCCAATTTAAATGACAGTGCTTTTATTTAACAAATAAAATACAAGACATAGGTAGCACTGGTTTCCTCAGCCGAAATGTATGAGAAGACTGCTGTATTCTAGAAAAGATATGATCCAAGAGATTAGTTCACAAATTAAGTTATTTCTTTCAATTCTCACATTACAGACTCCTGAGACCCAGTTCACACGACTGAGTGATAAAACAAACTCCTTAAACACAAATTATTTTCTCTGCCACCATTATCTAATTTAATTTTTCAACATGGAGTGAATGTGTTGAAATAAATACAAAAAGGAAAAAAAAATACCTAAAGAGATGTGGTTGTATTCTATTCAAAATAAGATGAATTCTTCACTGCCACTTAGTTTATATCATTTGTAACTATATTCCTACCTTGGGAGAAAGGAGAATGTAATTCTACGTGTATTCCACTTTTTGAGCAAATTATTTTCCTTGCCATCACAGCATAACCATTCAGTCTTTATTCTTGAGAAACTGAGAATAAGCAGGTGGTGCTCTACCCGTCTCGCTAAGTATTTAGCCTTCGGATTGTAACAGTCATTTAACAACACTGGTGACTTCTTTTCTTGGGACCCATTAAAGTTGAAAATACACATAATTATACTACAAGTAGTCCTTGCAGTTTCAGATTACATTCACCACATTTTTGAACGTCTTAATGAACATAATCCAAGTAAAAACCTATTATTTTAAGTTTGACATTACAAACTGCAGCACTTGGAAATTAATTCAGATAGAAAGTTAGTATGCTTTACACTTATTCAAAAGAATAAAATTTTTTGATGAGAAATACTTGCAATTTCTATTCTTTAACTACATAATTGTATTTTAATTGACTCACTGGAGTAGACAATAGCAGTTGATGTAGACGCTCCCTCACTTCTAGTCCTGAGGACTGCAATTCTCAAAGGACTCCAAGCAAAACCCATCAGAATGGCCAAAATAAAGGAACTGGTCCCTGTCTGCTGCAATAATCAGCTGTCACTTATTACTTTGGCCTTAGAAGCTTGGCCACTGGCTTCCATTCTCATCTGCTACATGACCCAATAAAGCTCCAGTGTTTTGTTGAATTGTTTTGTTTTATTTTGTTTTGGGGGGGGGGTGTAACTGATACAAATACTTAAATACATATTTAAGTATAAATATAGATTGGCCAGTATAACGATTGTTGAAAAAACTACTCAATGGTCAAAACTCCTTTAGAAAGCAATGTCATGCAGTCCCAGGAATATCACTAAGCAATCACAAAATTATTTAAATTAATATATAAAATCTCCATGTCTTAAGAAAAAAAGAACTGAATTTCAAAGATTATAATATATACGTATATGTATGTATATATATGCTAAGTATAAGCATTTCTTTCTTGACAAATAAATAAACTTTCAGTTTAAATGACCAAATAAAGATGGATGTCACTGACTGACTCTTAGATTATTAGAATTGCTCATAGGAATAAATGCTGAAAATAAAATTGCTGATCCTATGGAATAAAGATCATCTCAGTTGAACATGTAAGAAACTTCCAGGTAAACAAAATTAGTCACTAAGGAACCAGAATACAAGTTGCCAAATGATCATGAGAATAGTGGTGAGGATGCACAAATTAGGAATCTTCCATTTTAATTTTCCCCAATTTACTCATCCATAATTCAAGAGAAACGTGTTGCCTTCCCTTTTATCTATTCTAGCAGCCTGCTGCTACTGGACTGTCAAAGAGAAACTAACTTAAGAACACAGAGGGAAAATGCAATTAAAACCATCATATCTTTCCAGAAACCTTTTATTCTTTTTAGCCATAAACATCTTTACTCCTATAAAGCAGAGAAAGAAGTTTTCTTTGTCAAGAGCCTGAATTTCATTTGGAGAGTTAATTAATTCTGGTTTTGTTTTTTGTTTTTTTTGCTTTTTAAATGCAATTTTATTGAGATATAATAAATATAAATGCCATACAATCATCTGAAGCATACAGTTTTTCATAGTATCATCACATAGTTGTGTGTTCATCACCATAATTTTTTGAACATTTTCATTACTCCAAAAAATAAAAATAAAAGTAAAAAAGCACACCAAATCATCTCATACTCCTTTTCCCCCTATTATTCATTTACTTTTTGTCCCCCTTTTTTTCTACTCATCTGTCCATACACTGGATAAAGGGAGTGTGAGCCACAAGGTTTTCACAATCACACAATCACAACGCAATTCAGGCAGAGACCCAGGCCCTAACTTCACGGTTAGGGAGCAGGAAGCCAAAAGAAGGGAAACGTGTTCTTTGTAGAAACACAAATTTTATAAAGGGGAGAGTGTGGCAGGATAGCGTTGTTCGGATTGTCTTGTTTTTCACTATTCCTTTCTTTACATTAGAGGGATGGATTGTGAAAATAGAGGGGAAGGAAGATGGAGGGTGTTCCAGTTTGCTAATGCTGCCCATTATGCAAAATAGCAGAAACGGATTGGCTTTTGTGAAGGGGATTTATATGGTTACACAGTTACAGTCTTAAGGCCATAAACATGCCCAAGCTATGGTGTCAACAAGTATACCTTCACCGACGGAAGGCCAATGATGTCCGGAAAACCTCTGTTAGCTGGGAAGGCACGTGGCTGGTGTCTGCTGGTCCTGGGTTGTGTCCCAGCTCCTCTCTCAGCTCCTGTGCATTCTTCAAAGTGTCCCCCTTGGCTGTAGCTGCTCTGCATCTGGGCCTGTGTGGCTCTTTTTAAAGTACTCCAGTGATCCAATAAAGACCCACCCTCAATGGGTGGGGCAACACCTCCATAGAAATAACCCAATGAAAGGTCAGTTGATTGAGTCACATCTCCATGGAAACACTGAACCAAAGGATTCCAACCTAATCAGCACTAATACGTCTGCCCCACAAGACTGCATCAAAGAACATGGCATTTAGGGGGACATAATACCTCCAAACTGGCACGGAGGGGAAGGAAGATAGAGGGGAAGGAATGTTTGAATACTCACATAGCCCTACCCTTGGGCAATGGGAATTAGGCATTTGGTTGCTAACGATTCAGGCTCTGAGTTAAATGGAACTTCAAAGTCTACTGTGAAAAAAGTAAGAAGGAAGGTGGGGTCTGAAGGCAGAAGCAGAGGGGCTCTGGAAATCAGAAGGTGGGTGGGGCTTCCCCCGGACCAGGAGGGGCCTCCTTCAGGCAGGTGGAGGTGAGCTGAGTGGGGATCTGAGGCAGGTGGAGGTGGGCTGCATGGGGATCTCAGGAAGCAGAGGCCCTGCTCTCTGCCAGTGCCACCAGAAGCTGCAAGGACCAGACAAGAATGGCTGCATTGTCTATTTGGAAGAAAAGGCTCTAAGCTCTGGGGCTTCCAACCTTGTGGCGTCAAAACAGAATTAGATGTGGAAGTGGTTTATTGGAGAAACGTCTGTGACGGATAGAGGGGAGAGGGGATGGACGGAGGTGGAGGCGCCTTCAGGATGCAAGGCAGGTCTGACCCTGGGAAAGGATGGGGGGGAGCAAGGAGAGACGGGTAGCAAAAGCCTCAGGCTGCAACGAAGCTCTGAGTAAGTCTGGGCCAGGCGCTGGGGAGCCCCAGAGCAAAGGGTGTCCATTAGACGAGCCCACGTAGGGCAGTGGGCTCAGATCCTACCCCTGTGCTCTGAGCCAGCTGGGAGCACGGGGAGAGTGGGGCCTTGGCAGGAAGTCTGCATGGGAGCTGGAGGGTGCTGACCAGGTGCTTTCTCCTGCAGGTGCCCTTGGAAGGAGATCGAGCCATTCAGGAGATCTCCACAGCCACCATGATGACGCTGGCAAAACGAGGAAATAAGCAGAGCCAGGCCAACCCCAAGGAGGAGAATAACAAAGTGGAACAAACCCCATGAGACACTCTCTTTTCACTTGTTTATTGAGGTAGAAATTACAGTAAAGTGAAGAGCTTAGAGGATTTTTGCATATATGTACCTGTGTAACAACCTCCAGCTCGAGGTATGTTACATTTCCAGCACAGCAGAAGGCTCCATTGCACTGCTCCCATATGACGCATCCCAGAGGTGATGGTGAAGTTCATGTGTCGACCTGGCCAGGTGAGGGTGTCCAATTGCTTGGTCAAACAAACACTGTCTTGATGTAGCCCATGAGCGTATAATGTGGATTTAAATCCTCAGTCAGTTGACTGCATGTATGGCTGACTGCATCTACAATCAACTTAGACTGCCTTCAGCAATGAGAGACATCTCATTCAATCAGTTGAAGGCCTTCAAAGGAGAAGTGATGACCTCAGCAGTCAGAAGAGAGAATTTCCATCTCTACTTCAGCCAGCCAGCTTCTCCTGGGGAATCCATCAAAACCTTCATCAGAGTTCCCAACCTGCAGCCTTCCCTACGGAATTTGGACTCACTCCCCATGGTCACAGGAGCCAATTCCTATAATAAATTTCATAATATTTGTATGTGTGTGTGTGTGTACATCAGATATATATATGTATCTCATGTTATTATCTGTTTCCCTGGAGAATCCTGACTAATACACCAGGGTAAACAGCATGTTGATTCATAACATCATGAATAATTTTTCCCTCTTTTGAACTTTCTAAATCAGAATCATACCCTGTGTACTGTTTTCACATGACTTCCTTCACCCAACAGTCTCTTTTATTTATTCATTCCAAAGTTGATAAACACTTTGGTTGTTTCTAGTTTGTGGCTATTCTGAATAAACATTTTTAATGCATGCATTAGAGCATGCTGTTTTATCTATATGCTACAAATCATATTTTCATCACCATTCAATTCAAAATATTTTCTGATTTTCATTGGGATTTCTTCAACTCAAGCGTTATTTAAAGGTGTATTGCTTAATTTCAAAGTACTTCAATTTTTTTGTTATATTATTGATTTCTAATTTATTTTCACTGTGGTCAAAGAGCAGACTCTATAACTTTGATCTTTTGAAATTTGTAAAGATTGCTGTATAATACAGCTTACATTCTATGTTGGTAAATATCCATGGATGCTTCAAATGAATGCGTGCTCTGCAAGATGTTGGGTGCACTGTTTTATAGATGTCAGCTAGGAAAAGTTGGTTAATTGCATTGCTCACATCCTTTTTCCTTACTGATATTTTGCCTACATGGCCCGTCAGTTACTGGGAAAGGTCTGTGAAATCTCCAAGTATGATCGTGGATTCGTCTATTTCTTTCATTAGTACTTTCAACTTTTGTTTTCAATATTTTGAAGCTATGGTGTTAGGTATATACAAATTGAGGGCTTTTATGTCTTCTTGTTGAACTGACTCTTCCTTATATCTTATGACATTTCTTTTCTTAATGCCAAATTATTTTCTTTTTATTGATGTTTGATGGTATATCTTATTTTCAATCTTTTACTTATTTACTTATTTACTTTTAACCTTCTAGTGTCTTATATTTACAGTTTGTGTTTTTCAAAAACATACAGTTGGGTTATCTTTGTTCTGTGTCTTTATCCAATCTGGTAAACTTCTTTTTGTTTATTTGTTTGGTTGGTTTTTTTTGTTTTGTTTTGTTTTGTTTTTTAACTTTTAGCATTGAAGTGAATTTAGCCTCCTCCCAAATGGCAGTTCCCACATGCCCTGGACCCTTGTCCCTTGGTATTAACCTTCTTATCTACCATAGAAAAATTATTGAAACAAGCAATTAACATTGATGCAATATTATTAACTAATCTCTGGACTTTATTTGACTTTCAAGAATTTTCTCACTGTGCCGGTTTGGATGTATTACGTCCCCAAAACGCCATGTTCTTTGATGCAATCTTGTGGGGTCAGATGTATTAGTGTTGATTAGATTGGAATTCTTTGGTTGAGTGTTTCCATGATTCAATCAACTGTGAATGAAGCATTTGATTGGATAATTTCCATGGAGGTGTTGCCCCGCCCATTCAGGGTGGGTCTTAATTGGATCACTGGAGTACTTTAAAAAGAGCCACACAGGCCCAGATGTGGAGCAGCTGTGAGTGACATTTTGAAGAGGAGCTGCAGCTAAGAGAGGACAAAACACCCCAAGAGCAACATTTTGGAGAAAGCCATTTTGAAACACAACCTGGGAGCAAGCAGACGCCAGCCACATGCCTTCCCAGCTAACAGAGGTTTTCGTGACTCCAATGGCCTTTCTCCAGTGAAGGTACCTGATTGTTGATGCCTTACCTTGGACACTTTATGGCCTTAAGACTGTAACTTTGTAACCAAATAAACCCCCTTTATAAAAGCCAATCCATTTCTGGGATTTTGCAGTCCAGCAGCATTAGCAAACCAGAACACTCACTAATGTCCTTTTTCTAATCCAGAACCCCATATTGCACTTAGTTTCATATTTCCTTCTCCTCCAATCTGTAACAGTTCCTCAGTCTTTTTTGCTTTTTAGGACCTTGAAATTTTTGAAGAGCACTGGCTAATTATTTTGTAGAATTCCCCTCAATTTGTTTTTGTTTTTTGTTTGTTTGTTTGTTTTGTGATTAGACTGAGGCAATGCATCTTGGCAAGGAAACCACAGAAGTGATGCTGAACCCCTCTCAGGGCTTGATATCCAGAGGTTCGTAATGCCCACTGCTGGCAATGGAACGTCCATCACCTGGTGAAGGTGCTACTTGCTGTGCTTCTCCACTACAAACTTACTGCTTTTCTCATTGTAATTAATTAAGTGTCCTGTGGAGAGATACTTAGAACCTGTACAAATATCCTACCCATTTCTAATCACAAGTTCACCCATTACTTTTAGCACCCACAGGATTGTAGCATGCAACAATTATTCCTATGTTGTTTCCTTAAAGATAATTTTCTGATTCTATCATTCATTCTACATGTATTAATTGGAATTCTATTATAGAGAAGAGCTGTCCCCTCTCCCCCATTTATATGAAAACACTGGAGAATGTATGTTTTTAAAATTTTGGAGTTAGGAGGCCTTTCTAAATAAGACACAAAACAGTAACAATAAATGATAATATTGATTGTTTAAATATAAAACCAAAAACTCCATTAAATAAGCATACCTTAAGCAAAGTCAAGATACAAAGAACTGCAAAAAATATTTAAAATTTGTAATACTCTCTACATAATTTATAATACATGAAAATCTCCTTCAAATAAAAAAAAATTCCAACAGCCAATAGGCAATTAGTAAGCAATATGAAAGACCGTTCACAGAAAAGGAAACATGGAATTGACACAACTTCAAGTTGAACTTCACCCAGAGTAGAGCTACTGCCTAGAGCTGTACAGCTGGGGCATTGGGAATTCAAGGAGGCACTGTTCAGATCATGGTGTGTGAGAAGACCCTCCTGGACTTGTGCAGTGTGCAACCTGCACAGCCATATGGCAGTACTGCACATAAGAGAAATGCACATTTTGACTCTAATGTGATACCTTTCCCACTCATCAGAATAGCAAACATCCAAAATTTGGTCACAACCTCTGTTAGTGAGCATGTGGGGAAACAGTTACCCTGAAGCTGACGGGATTTCAAATAGGAACAACTTCTGTAGAATAAATTGCCCATATCAACTAGCCAATGCACATACTTGCACATATAAGAAATGACATGGGTTCAGGGATATGAAATAAATATGGAATCTTACTGTTTCAGCATTACATGTACTTGCAAGGGGATGACATCAATATAATTGTTCCTTAAGAGGGGACAGATTAAATAAATGATGGTTTACCCACTGTTCCAGTTTGCTAATGCTGCCAGACTGCAAAACACCAGAAATTGATCAGCTTTTATAAAGGGGGTTTATTTGATTACAAAGTTACAGCCTTAAGGCCATAAAGTGTCCAAGGTAAGATGTCAACAATTGGGTCCCTTCACTGGAGGATGGCCAATGACGTCCGGAAAACCTCTGTTAGCTGGGAAGGCATGTGGCTGGCATGTGCTCCAGAGTTCTGGTTTCAAAATGGCTTTCTCTCAGGACGTTCCTCTCTAGGGTGCAGTTCTTCAAAACTGTCACTCTTAGTCATTCTTGGGGCGTTTTTCCTCTCTTAGCTTCTCCAGAGCAAAAATCTGCTTTCAATGGCTGTCTTCATCTGCAGCTCCTCTCTCAGCACCTTTGCATTCTTTGAAGTGTCCCTCTTGGCTGTAGCAAGCTCGCTCCTTCTGTCTGAGCTTATATAGTGCTCCAGTGAACTAATCAAGGCCCATGCTGAGTGGGCGGAGCCACACCTCCATGGAAATTATCCATTGAAAGACATTGCCCACAGTTGAGTTATCACATCTCCACGGAAACATCCAATCAAAAGTCTCCAACCCAATCAACACCAACACGTTTCCTGCCCAAACAAGACTGCATCAAAGATAATGGCATTTTGGGGGACATAACACATCCAAACCAGCACACCCACACATGGGCTACTATGCTACTATTAAAAAAAAGAATGAGATGTACGTGTTGATTTGGAATAATCCCAGAGAGATATTAAGTGAAAACAGCAAGGTGCAGAACAATGTGTATATTATGCCACCATTTGTGTGGGAAAAAACTCCAGCCAGACAATGAAGATGGCACTAAGAGTGGGTCCGTCTGGTGGGGAGAGCTGGAGGGCTAGGGGACAGGAGGTGGAAGGAGCTTTACTCCCCATGGGTAACATTCTGTCCCTTTGTGTGACATGCAATTATATTACCTATTTAAAGGCAAAGAAAATAATTATTACATGGAAAATGAAAACAAAACAAAAGGATAATGGGTAACTAGTGTCCAGGCAAACCCCACCCTGAGTGCCCTGCGAGTCCGGATCAGGCCAGATGTGCCCAGCTGGTGTCCTCACCTGTGGGGACAGCCTGAGGCTCAAGGACACACAGCCAGCCCATTCTGCAGCTGCTCACAAACGGCCGCCAGTACTCTCCTGCTCCAGCCAGTCAAGGAAAATTGAGTTCCTTAGAAACCTACAAATTCCCAGCTCCTCCTCTGCATTATCCTGCCTGAAATGGTGGGAAATGCTAACACTTAGCTCCCAGCTTCACCAAAGATCGCTCTTGTTTTTTCCCTTCCATCTCAGGAGGATGGGAGGCGGATCTTGCTTGGGTTTCACCCAAAGCTTAGAAAACTATCATCATCATAGCAAAGCCTCTTTGGTTTGGTCAGTGTGAATCTGTGAAAAGCTTAAGCATTGGAGAAATTTTAAAGGAATGAAGATAAGTCACCTAGTTATCCTAGTTAGACTGGTTAGCCTAATATTCTGCATATGAAAACCACTAGCAAGAACGCGGTATAATGCTGGCAGTGAAAGCTTTCAGGCACTTCGAAAAGTGACATGACAGAATTTCCACTCATTTAGAAAAGGAAGAGCAAATATTCTTCAGAAATGACAAATTTTTTTTTCTGAGAAGAAAGTTTTGTTTAATTTTTTCGTGTCACACTCTCAAAAACCTACTGCCTATCAAATCTTCAAATTTCAAATTCATGAAGTATCTTGAACTGTACTAAAACAGCATTGTCAAATGGCAGTTTTCCTTGATGAATCCTAAATAGCATATTGATGGTTGTATAAATAATGCTTAAGTTATGCTACAAAAATGGATTCTAGGACAACCTAAGTGAAGTAAGTTGAATGATCTTTCTGTTCTGCTGTCATTACCTTTTTCTAATTATTTATTTATACTGTTTTTACACTAGGACTTGAACAAACCAAGGGATAAGGTGGGTGAAGCCCTTTGTATATTATAAATCCCTAGGAAAAGGGAAAAGGGAAAATTCTCCTACCTGTTGGGTTAACTGAGCTTGTCCTCAGGACCCCTGTCTGGGGGTGCCCTCCCTCACTTGTGTGTCTGGTTTATTAAGTCTTCCCTGTCTGCTTTCCTTTTACACCCTTGCAAGGAAATCTCCCTAAGGCCCACCTGTTTTCCCCAGCCTTCCACCCTGTATCCAGGTAGGGGAGGAGTGAAGCTTGCATGTCCAGGACACCCACCTGCCAGTGCTGAGACACCTGCATCCCCAGCCCCTAAGGGTTACCAGGAACCCAGTTTCCCCTGGGCCTCTGCTCAGGGAGTTCCTTCCTGTTCTAGCAGCCCAATGAGAGGCTTTTCTTCCAATCTTTCATTCATTCACTCAACAAACATTTATTGGGTGTCTGCAATGTCCCTAGAAATCTACAAACCATGCGGTTTGTTCCCAGGATACCTGCAGGCAGAGAACAATCGCCTCCGTGTGAGCACACATCCCTGGGCCCTGACTAGTGTTAGGAGCTGGAAATCTCCCCAGAAGTGGGAGAGCCTTCGGTCAGAGCGCCTGCAGTGCGAAGCTGAGGCAGGAGCAGTGCGCCATCCAGGAACGGCAGAAAGGGAGGAGAGCAGAGTGGAGAGGGAAGGAAAGGGGCTGCCAGATGCGAGATCCAAGGAGTTTGGAGATTTTTCTTAGAGACGCAGGCTTTGAAGGGCTTTAAGCAGCAACATGATCAGATTTGTGCTTTTAGTAGTTCCTTTGCCTACCTGGGGAAAACCTCCATCCACTCCTGGGGCGTGTCATGGATTACTCCTGGCTGAGACAGGCTGCCGGGGACGTGGGGGTGCCGTTCGCTGTGGCAGAGAGCCCTTCTGAGGCGGCCAGACTTGCTGAGTCCCGTGACCTGTTAGCCACGTGGTCGAGGCGTCCTCTAGGACAGTGTGTGTCTGGGTCTGCTGTGTAGACAGTGTGTGAATCCCTAGGCCCATCTCCTTGTTATGCTAACACAGAGACACTCTGGCTCACCTTTGGCTGTGTGCTCTGTGGAAACTCTAGCATTTCAGAGTTTACGGGGGGTGGGATGGGGTAAAAGCCAGGTTGGGTGGGCAGTGAGGGAACCAGAGAGTGGCACCTCATGGTTCCTTTTCCACTTGGTCCCATCCCCCCCACTCCCCTCCTTCCCCCTCAAGCTGGACATTGGGGAGGCCTGTAGGGTGGAGAGAGATATTAGGGGTTCGCTGGGGGTTCTCTGAATGTCAAAATCCCAGTGCCTCACCAGACCCAGATCTCCACTCTGATGATGGACAGAATCAGCAACGGTGGGCTGGCACTGGCCTTTCAGCTCAGCCCCGTCCAACTCCCACAAATTCTGAATTGTGAAGTCCAACCTGATACGGTCTTATTATCCAATAAGATAATCTTGGATTTTTATCTTGAATAATCTTGTTTTTCTAAAGATTTTTAAAGAAAATTCAGAACTCCCTTTCTTTTTTAGAAATTTGTTTTGTACATCAACATTAAGATCATTTTATCTAATTTTATTCCTGAATGCTCTAATACCAGTGTCAAGCCTGGACAAGGGTTTCCCGGAGGTTCTCCATCAAGCAAAGTGCCTCCGCAAAAGTCTGGTGGGGACCTGGAAAGACTGGAGCCCCTGGCTCGCCCACTGCTGCCAGCCCTGAGACACACTGATTCAGCTCTTCATGTCCAGATATTGCAGGGGCTGAATCATATTCTATAACCGAGAACAAATGCTCTCACATGGACTACACACTGAGCTTCATGCTAACCTACGGAAAGGCTGGGTTTTAGCCAGTATCATTTTCTATTTTCAACCACTTAAATAGCTGTGTGACAGGCCACCCATATGCTGACCTTCACTCGGCAGGTGCTTGAAATTAGCTGAGACAGTGTATCCCCCAAAGAAAAGCACCCAGGCACCAGAAGGAGGGAGCAAGGAGGGAGACCCTCAGTTCACCACGAGCACAGGGTGCTGAGCTCCCGGGAGAGCTGGCTTGGTGTCCGCAGGGGGCGAGACCCTGTCAACTTTGGGAAGGTTGCTGCGGCAACACGTGATTCAACCTCAGCTGGGCACGCCCTGCCTCGTTGCCCACCTCACCCTGACCCTTTCACACCCTCCTCTATCTAGCTCCGGAAAGCTTGACCTCTATAAACCTCAGACTTAGCCATCCCCCAAAACTTCATGAGAATACATGAAAGGCTCGGAGGCTTGCTCTGTCTCTCACCTCCCCACTTTTGTGGACTATTTGCAGAGTACACGCCGTAGACCCAGTTCTTCTTACGCCAAGAGGAAACTGTGTGTATTAGTTAGGGTTCTCTAGGGAAACAGAATCAACAAGAGATGTCTATGAATATAAGATTTTATAAAAGTGTCTCAAGCAGCTGTGGGGATGCATAAGTCCAAATTCCATAGGGCAGGCAGCAAACTGGCAACTCCAATGAAGGTGTTCAATGAACTCAGGCAGCAAACTGGCAACTTTGATTAACTCCTCAGGAAACACTTCACTGTTCAGCTGAAAAAGAAGTGACCTTCCTCACCCTCTCTTCCTTGAAAAGTCTTTAACTGATTGGATTAAATCCAGCTGACTGCATTCTTTCATTGCAGAAGACACGCCCTTCATCGATGTAGTCAGTCACAGATGCAGCCAATTAACTGATGATTTAATTAACCAGCTTTCTGGTTTATTAACCAGCCACAAATGTCCCTGTAGTAACGGTTAGGCCAGTGCTTGCTTGACCAGACACCTGGACACCATCACCTGGCCAAGTTGACACATGAACCTAACCATCACAGTGTGTATGATCAAAAAAAAAAAAAAAAAAAATGGACAGTCATCATTACACACCCTGGAGGGTCATAGAATTGAGAATTCTTCTCCCATCATTGCCTGTGGTAAGAAAGAGCAGATTAAGAAGCTATTTGGATCTAAATGGCCTCACATTTGAAATAACAGATGAGGACCAACATTCTTTAATGACTAGGGAACTTCTCCTGCCGCCCTCCTTTCCAGGTACAGCCCTGGGAGGCTCCTCATGTTCGCTTGGGGCCATAATCCAGCTCCGGACAGAGATGAAACTGCCCTGGCACCAAGGATTAGCTGTCAAGGTGCCATCAGTATCCTCTTCGTGCTGAGGTGAGGACACCCAAGCGGGTCGCAGGGGGCTGCTGGGATTATGTTTCCTTTTCTTGATCTAGATTCTAGTTAAATGGACGTTTTCTCCCTGAAACTTATCAAGATACATTTAGGATATGTGCAATTTTCTGTATGGTTTATACTTCAAAAAAGACTTTATGTTTAAAAAATCCATCAGTCTCATTCATCTTCCAAGCATCTGAGGGGCAGATGACACCTGTCTAAGGCAGGTCTAACTGGACTGGGCTGCCCGATAGGTACCCAGGAGCCACACGTGGGAACTGAGCACGTGAATGTGGTTGGTCCAAAATGAGGTGCACTGTAGGCATAAGAAACATGCTGGGTTTTGAAGACATAGTAGGAAAACAAAGTATCTTATTCATAATTTTTATATTGATTACATGTTGAAATCACATATGTGCTGGTTTGAATGTATTATTTCCCCCAAAACACCATTTTCTTCGATGTAATCTTGTGCAAACAGAAGGAACTCAGTGCAGCTGAGAGTGACATTTTGAAGAGGAGCTACAGCCAAGAGGGACACTTTGAAGAATGCCCAGAAGCTGAGAGAAGAGCTGCAGAGGCGAGACAGTTTGAACACGGCCATTGAAAACAGACTCTGCTCCGGAGAAGCTAAGAGAGGACAAACACCCCAAGAGCAGCTAAGAGTAACATTTCTGAGGATCTGCAGCCTAGAGAGGAATGTCCTGGGAGAAAGACACTTTGAAACCAGAACTTTGGAGTAGACGCCAGCCACGTGCCTTCCCAACTAACACAGATTTTCCAGACACC